>NC_057810.1:388451056-388753225 GCF_018294505.1 Triticum aestivum | reverse complement strand
AACTTAGGCGAGTGCTTGGACTGCAGCTAAGCCTCCGAGTGGAAGGCTGGCTTACCACTCGGTAGGATTTTGATAACTTAGGCGAAACGGATTCGCAGCTAAGCCTCCGAGTGGGAGTCTGGCTCACCACTCGGTAGGATTTTTACAAACTTAGGCGAAACGGATTCGCAGCTAAGTCACCCACTGAGGGGAATTTCATTGGACAAAAATAAAAAGTGACAGATATTATGGAGGAACTATGACACTATTATTTTGAGGTCCATGAACTACAAAAGTACTTTATTGCAACTCATCCGAATGATAAAACTTAAGTGTAGAATGGGCGGAGTAGCTCCGCGTTCCAAGCTCGGGGCTCGTCGAAATTATGCTCGACGTTGTAAAGACGGTACGCCCCATTGCGGAGGACCTTGGTGACTATGAAGGGACCTTCCCAAGAAGGAGCAAGCTTGTGTGGTTTGTGCTGATCCACTCGGAGAACCAAATCTCCTTCCTGGAAGGCTCGACCTCTCACATTTCAGGCGTGGAAACGGCGCAGATCTTGTTGGTAGATGGTCGACCGGATCAGAGCCATCTCCCTTTCTTCCTCTAAAAGGTCGACTGCGTCCTGCCGCGCTTGTTCAGCTTCTGCTTCGTTGTAGATTTCGACTCGGGGAGCATTATGCAGAAGATCACTTGGTAAGACCGCTTCGGCTCCGTAGACCAAGAAGAATGGAGTTCTTCCGGTCGACCGATTAGGTGTGGTCCGCGGTCCCCAGAGTACAGAGGGAAGTTCATCGACCCAAGCTCCAGCCGCGTGTTTGAGATCACGCATCAGTCGAGGCTTCAATCCCTTAAGAATCAGTCCATTAGCTCGTTCTGCTTGTCCATTCGACTGCGGATGGGCGACTGAAGCGTAGTCGACCCGTGTGCCCTGGGAGTCGCAGAAAGGTCTGAATTCCTCTGAGTCAAAGTTCGACCCATTATCCGTAATGATGCTGTGCGGGACTCCATATCTGAATATTAGTTCCCTGATGAAGCTAACAGCAGTACCGGTGTCAAGGCTCTTGATTGGTTTAGCCTCGATCCACTTGGTGAACTTGTCGACTGCCACCAGTACATGCGTGAAACCGCTTCGTCCTGTTCTCAAAGGACCGACCATGTCCAGCCCCCAAACTACAAAAGGCCAGACGAGTGGGATGGTCTTCAAAGCCGACGCAGGCTTGTGCGACATATTCGAGTAGAACTGACATCCCTCGCACTTATCCACTATCTCTTTTGCCATCTCATTCGCCTTGGGCCAGTAAAATCCGGCTCGGTATGCTTTGGCCACGATGGTCCGAGAGGACGCATGATGACCACAGGTCCCCGAGTGAATATCATTGAGGATGAGTCGACCTTCTTCTGGTGTTATGCACTTCTGACCGACTCCAGTCGCGCTTTCTCTGTATAATTGTCCTTTGATTACGGTAAAGGCCTTAGATCGACGGACGATCTGTCGAGCCTCTTCCTCATCCTCCGGAAGCTCTTTCCTCAAGATATATGTGACATACGGAATCGTCCAGTCGGGAATGACCACCAAAACCTCCATGATCAAGTCAACCACCGCTAGGATTTCAACTTCAGTCGGATCTGTGGCGCTCTTGGGCTGCGGAGTTTCTTCGGTGAAAGGATCTTCTTTGACTGACGGAGTGTGTATATGCTCCAAGAACACACCACTCGGAATGGCTTCTCTCTTGGAACCTATCTTTGCTAGATCATCAGCTGCTTGATTTTTCAGTCGGGGTATATGATGGAGCTCCAACCCCTCGAACTTCTTTTCCAGCTTCCTCACTGCACTGCAGTATCCAGTCATGGCTGGGCTTCTCACGTCCCACTTTTTCATCACCTGATTGACCACTAAATCCGAGTCGCCATAGACCATTAGGCGACGGACGCCGAGTGAAATGGCCATGCGCAACCCATATAGGAGGGCCTCATATTCTGCCTCATTGTTGGAGGAATCAAAGTGAATCTGGAGCACATATCTGAGCTTATCTCCTCTGGGGGAAACCAGGACAACCCCAGCACCCGAACCATTCAACATCTTAGAGCCATCAAAAAACATGGTCCAATGCTCCGAGTGAACTTCAGTCGGCTGCTGTTGTTCAATCCACTCGGCGAGGAAATCTGCTATCGCCTGGGACTTAATGGCTTTCTTTGCCTCAAACTTGATATCAAGGGGAAGAAGTTCAATCGCCCATTTGGCCACTCGACCAGTTGCATCTCTGTTGTGCAAAATCTCTGATAGTGGAGCGTCGCTGACGACTGTGATGGAATGGTCAGAGAAATAATGAGCAACCTTCTTTGTGGTCATGTATATTCCATACACAAGCTTCTGATAATGAGGATATCTTTGCTTGGATGGAGTCAAGACTTCAGACAAATAATACACTGGGCGCTGAACTTTGAGAGCTTTTCCTTCTTCTTCCCGCTCGACCGTTAGCACAGTACTGACGACTTGTCCTGTGGCTGCGATGTAGAGCAACAGAGGCTCTTTGCTGATTGGAGTAGCCAGCACCGGCTGGGTGGAGAGCAGAGCTTTTAGCTCGGCAAACGCTGCATCAGCTTCTGGAGTCCACTCGAACTTGTCAGCCTTCTTCATCAGTCGGTAAAGAGGCAGTGCCTTTTCACCGAGTCGTGAGATGAATCGACTTAATGCGGCCAAGCATCCAGTAAGCTTCTGGACATCGTGCACTCGCACAGGGCGTTTCATTCGGAGAATAGTGCCAATCTTCTCTGGGTTAGCGTCGATTCCCCGTTCGGAAACGAGAAAACCGAGTAACTTGCCACCAGGAACTCCAAATGTGCACTTTGATGGATTGAGCTTGATATCATACCTTCTGAGGTTGGCAAATGTTTCGGCGAGGTCAGCGAGCAGGTCGGAACCTTTTCGTGACTTGACAACAATATCATCCATATAAGCTTCCACATTCCGACTGATTTGAGTGAGTAGACACTTCTGAATCATTCGCATAAATGTGGCTCCGGCATTCTTGAGGCCGAATGGCATGGTGATATAGCAGAAGCACCCGAATGGAGTGATGAAAGCTGTTTTTACCTCATCGGGCCCGTACAGACGGATCTGGTGGTACCCGGAGTAAGCATCTAAAAAAGACAACCTCTCGCATCCCGCGGTCGAGTCAACAATTTGATCTATGCGAGGGAGAGGAAAGTGATCTTTCGGGCAGGCCCGGTTGATGTGCTTGAAATCAATGCAAATTCGGAGCGACTTGTCCTTCTTAGGAACCATGACGACATTAGCGAGCCACTCGGAGTGGTATATCTCTCGGATAAATCCTGCCGCCAACAGTCGAGCCACTTCTTCACCGATGGCCTTTCTCTTCTGGACGGCGGACCGCCGAAGATGCTCTTTGACTGGTTTTGTAGATGAGTCGACTCTTAGGCGATGCTCAGCCAGTCCCCTGGGAACACCTGGCATGTCAGCGGGCTTCCATGCAAAAATGTCCCAGTTCTCACGGAGGAACTGGATGAGCGCTTCTTCCTATTTTGGGTCGAGTGTTGTGGAGATGCGGGTTGGAGCTGCTTTGGGGTCGGTCGGGTGAATGTGAACAGGCTTCATCTCACCGGACGACTGGAATGCAGACTCTGTGGCGGGCTTCTTGGATCGCAGCAAGTCACTCGGATCTGCGTTTTGCTTGTATTCTTCGAACTCGACCGCTGTCACTTGGGAATCGGCAATCTTGGAGCCCTTCTGAAAGCACTCCTCTGCCTTTTTCCTATCACCGGTGACAGTGATCACACCTTTGGGACCGGGCATCTTCAATTTGAGGTACACGTAACATGGTCGAGCCATGAACCGTGCATAGGCTGGTCTCCCCAAAATGGCATGATATGCACTTTGAAAATCCACGACCTCAAACGTTAACTTTTCTTTGCGAAAATGCTTCGAATCACCAAACACTACGTCCAAAGCTATCTGGCCGAGTGACTCGGCCTTCTTCCCTGGTATAACTCCATGAAAGCTCATGTTACTAGTGCTCAGTCGGGACATCGGAATGCCCATACCTTTCAATGTGTCTGCATATAACAGATTCAGCCCACTTCCACCATCTATCAGCACCTTTGTCAGTCGAGTGCCTTCGACAACTGGATCGACCACCAAAGCTTGCCTCCCAGGGGTGGCAATATGAGTCGGGTGATCAGATTGGTCGAATGTGATGGGTGTTTGAGACCACTTCAGATAATTTGCCTTTGCTGGGGCAACCACGTTCACCTCTCGGTTAATCACTTTCAGTCGACTTCTGCTTTCCACATCTGCAAAGATCATCAGAGTGGAGTTGATATGCGGATATCCTCCCTCACTGTCCTCTTTGTCTTCGGCCTTGTCCGACTCCTTCTCCTTGTCCTTAGACTGTTTTCCCTAAAACTGCTGGATCAGGAGTCGACATTGGCGAGTGGTGTGCTTTGGGTAAATGATATTCCCCTCTTCGTCTTTCTTCGTGTGAATGTGACATGGCATATCCAACACGTCGTTCCCTTCTTTATCCTTTACCTTCTCGGGGTTCCAGGATCCTTTTGGTTTTCCCTTAAACTTTCCTTGAGTCACGGCCAGAGCCTCTCCAGGAGCTGCCGGTTCAGCCTTCCGCTTCTGTTTCCGACTGGTGTTTCCTTTTTCCGACTGACTCGGCTTGTGCTTGCCGCTTCGGAGTCGGTCTTCTTCTTCGCAGTTGGCGTACTTGGTAGCAATCTCCATCATCCGACTCAAGGTCATGTCACTGGTTCGACCAAATTTCAAACTCAGTTCTCTGTTCTTGACACCATCTTTGAAGGCGCAGACTGCCTGATGATCGGACACATTTTCCACAGTGTGGTGCAAAGTGATCCACCTCTGAATATACTCTCTGAGAGTCTCATTAGCTTTCTGCACGCAGACTTGCAACTCTGTCAATCCAGCTGGTCGCTTGCAAGTCCCTTCAAACGTTCTGACGAACACTCGGGACAGATCTTCCCAAGTGTAAATGCTGCTAGGAGGTAATTGAGTCAACCATGCCCTGGCAGAACCTTCCAACATGAGGGGCAAATGCTTCATGGCCACCTCGTCGTTCCCACCACCAATCTGAACTGCCACTCGGTAGTCTTCAAGCCAAGTTTCAGGCTTAGACTCACCAGTGAACTTGCTGACTCCTGTTGCCAACCTGAAATTGGGGGGGATAACTGCGGCTCTGATAGCTCTGCTGAAACATTCAGGACCAGAAACATGCACTCGACTGCTTGTGGGTACATCTCTGTCGAGTGCGCCTCGATGGGCTCTGTTCCGGTCGACCAACCCTTGCACGATAATGGACCGCGCGTCGAAGCCTGGTTCTCTAGGGTCAACTGGAACCCTACGTCATGTACTGTACTGACGCCTATCATCTGGCTGCCGAGGAGCGTAAGACCCACCCCTCGGAGGGGAATAGGGCACTCGACGCCTATCATCTCGGTCGAATCTGTCGCCATATTGATCCCGCCGATTCTCGCGCCCTTCGTGCCGCGGAGGCGATCTGGGGCTGTGAGCCGACTGAACCGTATTCACAGTGACGGATCGACTGTGAATTCTATTGCGCGACTGAGACACGGCTGAATTCTGATCTCCTGCTGCCCGGAGCAGATCCCTGATCTGCAGCAAACCTCTGCCAGCTTCCGACTGCGAAGGCTGGATGGACTCTGCTATACGGGCCGCAGCTGCTAAATTCTGAATTGGGGTTCAATATACCTGAGTCGGCGGGAAGAGTTGACGTCGACTGGTGTCGGGAACTCGTTGCCGCACGCGCTCGTCGAGTGCTCGCTGAAGGTTCTCCAGTCGAGTGCGCTCGGCCAAATTGGCCAGACGCGCCTCCTCCAAGGCACGAGCCTCGGGGGTTTCTCCTGCGATGGGAATACGCAGGGGATCCTCGTTCCTACGGCGAAGTTCCTCTCTTTGCAGAGAGTCGAGTGGCTCAGGCTGGTACTCTTCGTAGCCTCGTGCAGGGTCGCCGCCGTCACCTGCTCCACCACCACGGGCGAAGCCAGGAGGGCTGTGGGGCCCGTCGACCATCAAGATTTCCGCCGCTGGATCACTGCTTCCGCACTCGGATGCAGTCTCTACGGAGCCAGTCGACTGATCGAACAAGCCGTAGAGAGATTCGTTGGGCTCGATTGCCGCAACTTGGGTAGTGGCCGATTGGCGAGCCACCGCGTGACTCACCCATCGCTGAAGCCTCGACCGGCCTGAGCACTTGCGCTGGCGGGAGACCGGGAGGGTGGACGATGGAGGAGCCGACCGATACTGGGTCGACGGTTGCCGCAGCAGAACGCCGCGGACACATGCGCGAAAATGCGTCGCATCGCGGACGGGGAGCGCATCTACGTCGAGTGGAGCCTCCTGGAGCCATGCGGAGTCGTCGGCGATGAAGGTGAGAGTGCCGAGACGGATCTCTTGACCCTCGACCAAAACTCCAGCAGACACCATGATGAAAGTACTCGGAAGAATCGCAACTTCTCCACAAAATCGCTAAAACACCTGCCCCACTGTGGGCGCCAACTGTCGTGGTTCTAAGCCTGACAGTAGAGTGGGGGGTAGGTATGGAGAGGCAAGGTCCTAGCTATGGAGAGGTTGTAAGCACAAAGGATGTACGAGTTCAGGCCCTTCTCGGAAGAAGTAACAGCCCTACGTCTCGGAGCCCGGAGGCGGTCGAGTGGATTATGAGTGTATGAACTACAAGGTGCCGAACCCTTCTGCCTGTGGAGGGAGGTGGCTTATATAGAGTGCGCCAGGACCCCAGCCAGCCCACGTAGGAGAGGGTTTAAGGTGAGTTATGTCTGGGGCGTTACTGGTAACGCCCCACATAAAGGCCTTTACTATCATAAAGTCTACTTGATTACAGGCCGTTGCAGTGCAGAGTGCCTCTTGACCTCCTGGTGGTCGAGTGAGTCTTCGTGGTCGAGTCCTTCAGGCCAGTCGAGTGAATCCTCGTTGGTCGACTGGAAGGCGACCTCTTCTAAGGATGTCCTAGGGTAAGTTACTTGGATCAGGTCCATGACCCTACCCTAGGTACATAACCCCATCAGCTGGTAAGCCCTTTTCATTGCAAACTAAGTTTGGCGATCCAATGTATGCGCCGCTTAATCAATTGTGGAGTTCTCCAGACGCCTTTATAGACCCGCGGAAGAGTGCTGGTGATGCGAATCAGTTTTACCGCGTGCAAGAAGGACATGCAACGGAAAGGCTATTTTGGTTGCAATTTGACACGCCAAAGGGTCCACTGCTGAATGAACAGATGGCCCTGTGGGTCGAGCTCCACAGGATGTCCGGAACTGCCATGAAGGATGTTGTAGCCCGGCTGTGGCCGACTGAGCCAATTCCAAATAGTTATTTCGGTTTGGTGCGACATCTTGTTAATGCGGTGCCGCGTATCGATGCTATTAAGCGGTCAACATGCATAGAAGGTGCACGGATGGCCCTTGCCCGTGTCAAGACGTATTGGGTAGAGATGAGGGCCACCGATATTGCGGCACGGAGTCCACCCAAAGGCAAGGACCTGAACATGCCAGAACATTACTTTGAAGATGTCCTAGAAGGTGCCCGCTTAATAGAAGGCCAGTGCTCGAAGAATATAATGTTCGAGTGAGGTGTATCAAAATTGTAATAACAATATTATATATTTAAGGCTATGTTTTTATACTTTTTGCCCGAAAAGTTTTGGTGCCTCCTGTGCGGCCATCTTTTTTATATATACAATCTGAAAGTTTGCAGTCGTCGGCTTCAGCCCCCTCGCATATAACGCCGGGGTGTTCGGAAAAGCACTTGATCACACTTGACCCAACGTCTTGGTCCGTTAAGGAGGTGTTAGTACCGCGAACTAGGCAATCAGACTATAGAGCTTTAACACTTTCACTTAGCCATAGGAGTTTGACGGTGGGGCTACTATATAGCCCATGGTACGTCCGCGATTATCCGAATACGGTGCGCGTACATATGTGACCAGAAAGACGGTCCTTCATTTAACACGAAGGGAATCGCGAAGATTCCGATGAGTCATCGAGTGGTTGACCAACTCTCGCCGCATCATGATAGTCAGTTTTCGTCTTTCTCTACTAAGGTGCTCATCCGGGCTAGCCGGGACACAATCGCAGTAGTTCTCCCTTTACTACCCTAGCCTATATAGCGGAACGTAAGGTAGTAAGCACAGGAGCCGGGCAACCCAACTATTGACCAAAGACATGATTCGGAGCTGATGCATATAAGGACAAACTCGCGATGCCGAACACTCCCTACAGGTGTCCGGACTTCAAAATATACACCGGGCTGAATATAGCGCCTGGTGCTAGACCCTGGTATCAAGGCACGCATGGCAATCCGACGTGGGGAGAGAGCACAGGTGGTGAGAGCATAAATCTCCAAACACAATACGAACCAAGCTACTTCTATAACATCCACTTTAGTATGGCGAGCCGTACATATACAGGTAATGCCGGTATCTTTCTTGGAACAAAAGGAGGTAAAAACGGTTTACACAGGGTCTTAATCTAAAAAGAAACCTTAATGCGGGGCCCTACTGCACGTCTGCGCCTTTTGCTCCGTTGTGAGGTGTCCTTGAAGGGTATAGTGCGATGGCCATCTGTAAGAAAAGGAAGAAAGAGAAAAAAACTAGGTAAAAGAATCTGGTGTGGCCATAAGTAAAGCTGGTAAGTTTTAATGAACCTTGAAGGATAACTTCTGGAGCCCGAATAGGGTCAAGCCGAACTATGGACTTTTCGCATGCAGAGTGCCCCCGACGCTGCCCAAGGAGTTTTGAGTGTGTCTCCTTATGGGGCGGTCGATGGGGGCGTAGCTGCTAATCAAGCTCAGGTTTATACGAGCTGCCACACTGAAGTGTGCACCGGACACGTTTAGCTGTGTCTGCGGTCTTAACGACCGATGAGTTGCTCGGCTTGAATAGGCCGCTTTGTGCTTTAACTTCTAGAGCCGCTGTGTATTCTTCGGTACGAAGAGAGCGCTCCATGTTTCCACTGACCATAATGACGCCCCGTGGTCCAGGCATTTTGAGTTTTAGATAAGCATAATGCATTACTGCGTTAAAACGGGCGAAGGCCGTTCTTCCGAGTAGTGCATGATAGCCACTTCGGAACGGAGCTATGTCGAAGATTAGTTCTTCACTTAGAAAGTTGTCAGGAGAGCCGAATACAACATCCAATGTTAGAGAGCCCGTGCAGTAGGCTTCCACGCCCGGTATAACTCCTTTAAAGGTAGTGCTGCTTAGCTTGATTCTTGACGGGTCTACCCCCATCTTGTGGACAGTGTCCTGATATATCAGATTGAGACTGATGCAGCCATCCACGAGGACTCGAGTGAGGTGGTATCCGTTGATTATGGGGTCGAGCACTAAGGCAGCCGAACCCCCGTGACGGATACTAGTCGGATGATCCCTGTGATCAAAGGTGATCAGACTGGCCTACCATGGGTTGAACTTGGGGGCGATGGGCTCAACGGCATAGACATCTCCGGAGTGCGCGTTTTCGCTCCCACTTTGGGATATGAGTTGCATAGATCATGTTTACTGTTTTGATCTCTGGTGGAAATTTCTTCTATCCTCCCGTGTTTGGCTGGCGAGGTTCATCCTCGTCTTCGCTCTGATGTCCCTTCCCTTTGTACTCAGCGTTGAGTTTGTCGGCCTGCTTGAAGAGCCAACATTCTCTGTTGGTATGATTGGCTGGTTTATTAGGAGTGTTGTGTATCTGGCAAGGCCTGTCTAGAATTTTATCCAGGTTGGATGGACCATCTTTGTTGCCTTTAAATGGCTTCTTCCGTTGACCGGGTCTAGAGCCCCTGAATCTGGCATTTACCGCTATATTGCCTGGGCTTTCTTCATTGTTCCAACATTTATTTTTGTTGCGTCGTGGTTTTCCATTGCCATCCCTGACCTCAAATGTGCCGGGATCACTGGTGCTGCTACGAGCTAACCAGTTGTCCTCGCCCACGCAAAAGCAGGTCATGAGTGTAGTTAAGGCGGACATTGTCCTTGGCTTTTCCTGGCTGAGGTGTCTGGCTAGCCATTCGTCCCGGACACTCTGTTTGAAGGCCGCTAAGGCTTCGGCGTCTGGATAGTCGACGATTTGGTTCTTCTTAGTGAGAAACCGGTTCCAAAGCTTACGGGCTAATTCTCCGGGTTGTTGGATTACGTGACTTAGATCATCTGCTTCGGGGGCCGGACATAGGTCCCTAGGAAATTGGCCCGAAAAGCATCCTCAAGTTCCTCCCAGCTTCCGATGGAATTTTCAGGGAGGCTTTTTAGCCAGTGCCGAGTTGGTCCTTTTAGCTTAAGGGGTAAATATTAGATGGTGTGGAGATCATCTCCACGAGCCATGTGGATGTTAAGAATAAAGTCTTCTATCCAAACCGCAGGGTCCGTCGTTCCATCATACGCCTCAATGTTTACGGGTTTGAACCCTTCTGGAAAATCGTGTTCCAGCACCTCATATGTGAAGCACAGGGGGTGTGCGGCACCCCTGTATCTGGCTGTGTCGTGGATTGGGTCCGACGGTTGTAATGTTCAGTGGCCGACATATTTTATTTGATAATCATGATCCTGTGTAGGAGCACGTCCCCTGGATCCATAGATGGACCTGGTTTTGCCAGCTTTTTTGTCCAGGTCCTCACGTAAATCGTGTTTCTGGTCTTGGGCCGCAACCTTCCTTCCTTTGCGAGGAGGGGGTGTGGGCTTTGTACGGCATTGCTAGCCGCTCTGTCTCGACCACCAGGTGGTCGGTCCGGCCTGTCGGTCGTATTGTTCTTCGGCGGTATAGGCGTGATAGCCTCGTCGTCGAATTCAGATAGCAGCTTACGTTTAGGATAGCTCTTTGTTTGGCAATTACCGCCATATTTCTCCTCAGCGTCTAGCACTTCGTTCCATCTGTCATTGAGCGTATCATGTGTGGCTTTAAGCCGCTGCTTCTGCTTCTTCAGGCTCCTTGGGGTGGCGATAAGCCTTTGGTGGAGGCATTCTTGTTCTAATGGTTCTTCTGGGATGACGAATTCGTCATCGTCCAGGCTGATCTCCTCTTCAGAGACAGGTTGAGAATTGCTATCTTCAGCATCATTGTGGTCAGGCAACGTCTTCGGACTGTGTTTGTCGTCCTCTCGCACGCCCTGCGCCAACGCTGGATCCGCGGGGTCCTCGGCTTGGTTCAGAATATCATTATCGTCCGTGACAATGTTGTTGTTTTTCCTTTTGCCGGATCGAGGTCGGCGCTTGGGACGCCGGCATTTAGGAGGTTCATCGACAGGCATTCTGTTATCGCCGTCGGCCTCATTCTCCTTTGGTGTGTCCACCATGTATATATTGTATGACGATGTAGTTGTCCACTGCCCTAAAGGTGGTGGTTTTTGTGCCTGCTCCTCTCCAGCATCGTCGTCCATACCGTCGATGTCCTCGGAGCCGTAGTCGAGCGTGTCGGTTAAGTCCTTGAAAGTGGCAATGAAGTGGGTGGTGGGTGGGAAACGAAGTTCTTCATTGTCTGCTTCCCATCCGAGCCGGACATAGTTCGGCCGGGAATCCTCTTACAAGGAGAGGGATTTCAATGAGTTTAATACGTCGCCAAAAGGGGAGTGCTGGGAGATGTCCACGGAGCTGAACTCCAAGACCGGCGCCCAATTAGGTTCGATAGACGCGGACGCACGCGGTCCGGAACCCATGGCCAGAGAAGAGTCTGAGGTTCCAGTAACACAAGCCCATCCTGATGTTGGGTCTGTGTGCGGCTTGAGCGTCGTTGAGTCTGCGGCCTCCGCGGTAGGGTTAAGCTTCCTGTCTTCGAACGACGCAGTCCGCTCCAGCTCTAGGGCCAGGGCAGTCACAGGCACTATCTCATGTGCACAGCCAGATGACAGATCTAGGTCATGTTCATCGTGGTGGCCGGGGACAGCCGTCATGGGCCCGAATCCGTCGAAGAACAAGTCTCCATGGATATCGGCCACAAAATTCAGGCTTCCAAATCTGACCCAATGGCCAGGGGTGTAGCTATCGATTTGCTCTAAATGGCCAAATGAGTTGGCCCCCAGTGTGAAGCCGCCGAATACGAGGATCTGCCCGGGGAGGAAGATCTCCCCCTGGACTGCGTTGTTGTAGATGATTGATGGAGCCATCAAGCCTTCTGGTGACAACGCAGCGGAACTCTCAATGAAAGCACCAATGTCGGTGGAGATGTTGGAAGGATGCTCCGCATCATCTCCCCCCCTTGGGAGAGATCTGTCCTCGGATTGTGATCTTCATCACCATGGTATGGGGCCAAGTCCTTGACGTTGAAGATGTCGCTTACGTTGTTGTCGTGTGGGATGTCAATCTTTTAGGCATTGTCACTGTATCGTGTGAGCACCTTGAAGGGTCCATCGTCTCGTGGTAATAGCTTGGACTTCCGCTCGTTGGGGAAGCGGTTCTTGCGGAGATGTTGTCGGTGTCAAAACCTGCAGATCTCGGGTAGGGGGTCCCGAACTGTGCGTCTAAGGCTAATGCTAACAGGAGGCGGGGGACACAATGTTTGCCCAGGTTCGGGCCCTCTCTATGGAGGTAATACCCTACTTCCTGCTTGATTGATCTTGATGAATATGAGTATTACAAGAGTTGATCTACCACAAGATTGTAATGGCTAAACCCTAGAAGTCTAGCCTATGAGGTTATGATTGTTGTCCTATGGACTAAACCCTCTGGTTTATATAGACACCGGAGGGGGATAGGCTTACACAACATCGATTACAGAAAAAGGAATCTACATATCGAAATCGCCAAGCTTGCCTTCCATGCAAAGGAGAATCCCATCCAGACACGGGATGAAGTCTTCTATCTTGTATCTTCATAGTCCAACAGTCCGGCCGCAGTATATAGTTCGGCTATCCGAGGACCCCTTAATCTAGGACCCCCTCCTCAGATCGAAAACATCATCACCATGTTAGGGAGAGAGGTCCTTGACGTTGAAGATGTCGCTCACATTGTACTTGTCGAGCGGGAGGTCGATCTTGTAAGTGTTGTTATTGTAGCGTGCTAGCACCTTGAAGGGTCCATCGGTTCAGGGTAGAAGTTTGGACTTGTGTTTGTTGGGGAAGCGTTCCTTGCGAAGGTGTAGCCACACAAGAACTCCGATGTTGAATATCATGGGTTGCTTATTGATGTTGAGCTTGGTTGTGAGTCGTTGTACTTGGCGCTTGATGGTGTGCCTTGTATCTTCATGCATCTTCTTGAGGTAGCTTGCTCGTGCACTCACGTCCATATTGATGCGCTCTTGTAGTGGAAGACGAAGAATGTCCAATGGGGACAACGGGTTGAAACCGTAGACGACCTCGAAGGGGGACTTGCCGGTTGTAGAGTGTCTTGCACGGTTGTAGGTGTACTCAGCGATGGGTAGGCACTCCTCCCATTCCTTGAGGTTCTTCTTGATCAACACGCGAAGAAGTGTCGATAGTGTCCGGTTCGTCACCTCCGTTTGGCCGTCGGTTTAAGGGTGGTATGCCAAAGAGAACAAGAGCTTGATTCCGAGCTTGGCACATCGAGTCTTCCAAAAGTAACTCAAGAACTTGACGTCGCGATCCGAGACAATCATCTTTGGCACTCCATGGAGGCGCAAGATTTCCCTACAAAAGAGATTTGCAATATGTGAAGCATCGTCTATCTTGTTGCATGGGATAAAATGAGCCGTCTTACAGAATCGATCCACAACAACAAACACGGAATCCTTTCCATTTTGAGTTCTAGGCAAACCAAGTACAAAGTCCATGCTAATGTCTTGCCAAGGTTGATATGGAATAGGAAGTGGCATGTAAAGACCATGGGATTGAGCTTTTGACTTAGCTTTGTGACATGTCGAACATAGGTTGGTTAAGTGTGAGACGTCACGAAACAACTTGGGCCAAAAATAGTTCTTGGAGAGCGTAGCGAATGTCTTGTCACGTACAAAGTGTCCCAGTAGTCCTCCTCCATGAGATTCTTGCAAAAGTAACAAACAAAGAGAAGACTCGGGGATGCAAAGTTTGTTAGCTCTCATAAGATAATCATCTTTGATGTAATAGCGTTCCCAAGATGTATGCGTCAAACACTTAGCATAAGGAATTGCAAAAGTAGGATCATGCACATACAAGTCTTTTATGTGCTCAAAGCCAATGACACTCAATTCAAGTTTAGTGACAAGCATGCATATGCAGGAAAGAGAATCCGCCACAACATTTTCCTTACCTTTGATGTACTTGATGACATGATAAATACTCTCTTGAACTTCATTGCGAATTGCTTCTTGTTGCTCACGCATTTGACCGTTGCGGTCGGCGACAGCGCGACTTGTGTCATGGAGGGCACGTTGCGCCTCAAGTGCTTGGGAGTCACGCCATAGTTGTTGTTGATGGAGTGCTTCGGCGTCTTGCTCGTCTTGGTGTCGTCACGCTCGCTATTCCTCTTGGTGACATTGACGTTGCCTTTCTTGTGCTTGTGCAAGAGTAGTTTGGTTTTGGGGATGTTGATGTGCTTGCTCGTTGAATTGCTTTGTGGATGATTGTCGTGAAGAGGATTGCAGTTAGCTTTACGGTCTTGGTGCACGGCTCGACATAGAGTGTTCGATGTCGCTGTACTTGAGTCGGAGAGGGTGTCATCGGAGTGTTAACTCGAGCGGCTCCGTCTTGTATAGGACAAAGTGGTAGAAGAGCAGTTTACCAACAAGACACGAATCTTGTCCATTCTTGCATTGTTCTCTTGCTTGTGTGCGTCGAGCTTGTTGTAGAAGTAGTCTCTTGTTCATTGCTCGGAGAGTCGCAAGTCGATGGAGAGATTATCGATGTGGTCGCTCATTGCTTGTTGTTCTTGATGCAAAGCTCTATGTGCACCGAAGAGGTGGCTCTTGGTGACATAGGATGACATATCGTCATCTTGCTCGATGAAGAGTGGGTTTGTAGAAGAACTTGGTCTATCCATCATACCAAGCAAGTATGTGAGTGGGAGAAAGAGAAGAACTTATACCAAATGTACCTTGACCGATGTTGAAGATGGATCAATGATCACTCAAATATGTAACAAGGAAATAGCACAATTGGTACCAATTCTTGTCGATTCTCACACCTACACAAGTAAAAGCTTATGGTGGAGCTTGGTTAGGATGGTGGCACAAAATTTGATGCAATTTTGAGTGAGCCTCAATAATGCTGGAAAAGATTCACAAATTTGCAAATGCAACAAGTAGACCAATAGCAAGATATTGTACACAGAAACACACACGCAAATAGATAAGTGGGGTCGTGTAACCAAGGAATGAGCCAAAATGTGGAATCCATGAAAAATGCTCTTGTTACACAAAACTAGAGAGTGATACGTCTCCAACGTATCTATAATTTTTGATTATTCTGTGTTGTTATATTATCATTCTTGGATGTTTTACAATCATTTTATAGTCATTTTATATCATTTTTTGGTACTAACCTATTGACATAGTGCCCATTGCCAGTTGCTGTTTTTTGCATGTTTTTTACATCGCAGGAAATCAATATCAAATGGAGTCCAAACGCAGCGAAACTCCTAGAGGATTTTTTTTTGGGCCAGAAGGCATCCAGTGGGCGAAGAAAGCACCTGGTGGTGGCTCGAAGGGAGCAGCACCCACCAAGGTGCGCCAGGAGGCCCAGGCGCGCCCTGGTGGGTTGTGCCCACCTCGGGTTCCCCCTAAACCGCCTCTTTGCTATATAAATACCCCAATATTCTAGAGACCCTAGGGGAGTCGACGAAAATCAATTCCAGCCACCGCAGAGTCCAGAACCACCAGATCCAATCTAGACACCATCACGGAGGGGCTCACCACTTCCACTGGTGCCTCTCCGATGATGCGTGAGTAGTTCTTTGTAGACCCGCAGGTCCGTAGTTAGTAGCTAGATGGCTTTCTCTCTCTCTCTCTCTCTCTTGATTATCAATACAATGGTCTCTTGGAGATCCATATGATGTAAGTCTTTTTGCGGTGTGTTTATTGGGATCCGATGAACTTTGAGTTTATGATCAGATCTATGTTTTTATCCATGAAAGTTATTTGAGTCTTCTTTGATCTCTTATATGCATGATTTCTTATAGCCTCATACTTCTTCTCCGATATTTGGGTTTTCTTTGGCCAACTTGATCTATTTATCTTGCAATGGGAAAAGGTGCTTTGTAGTGGGTTCGATCCTACGGTGCTTGATCCCAATGATAGAAGGGGAACCGACACGTATGTATCGTTGCTACTAAGGATAACTAGATGGGGTCTATATCTAAGCAAATATATGAACGGATCCCGTCTACATCATGTCATCGTTCTTATTGCATTACTCTGTTTTTCCATGAACTTAATACACTAGATGCATGTTGGATAGCGGTCAATCTGTGGAGTAATAGTAGTAGATGCAGGCAGGAGTCGGTCTACTAATCTTGGACGTGATGCCTATATAATAATCATTGCCTGGATATCTTCATGATTATTTGAAGTTCTATCAATTGCCCAACAGTTATTGTTTTCCCACCGTTTGTTATTTTTCTCGAGAGAAGCCACTAGTGAAACCTACGGCCCCCAAGTCCCTTTTCATCATATTTGCCTTTGCGATCTATTTTCCTTTGCATTTATTTTCAGATATATTAAACCAAAAAAAAATACCTTGCTGCAATTTATTTGTTCCGCAATCTATTTATCCCATCTACCACTTTTATCTCGCGTTATCTGCCTATCTTGATGCACCGTACCCGAAAGGGATTTACAACCCCTTTAACACGTCAGGTTGCGAGTATTTTTTATTTGTGTGGAGGTGCTGTTTACGTGGTGTGAGGAGGTTCTCCTACTAGTTCGATAACCTTGGTCTCATCACTGAGGGAAATACCCACCGTCACTATACTGCATAATCCCTTCCTCTTTGGGGAAATACCGATGTAGTTCTAGTAGACATCAAAAGGAATTTCTGGCGCCTTTGCCGGGGAGGATCTTCAAAATCAACCAGGTTCCTAATCACAAATCTCATCCCCTTGCAATTTACATTATTTGCCATTTGCCTCTCGTTTTCCTCTCCCCCACTTCACAAAAATTTGTCGTTTTATTCGCGCTCTTTTTCATTCGTCGTTTTCTCGTCAGATCTCTTATTTGCTTGGACTTGTCACCATGAGTGACTTTGGTATGGCAGAAACAGATGATGGCCTAATGCCTAAAATGGAGCGTACGGGTAATCTGGATGCCAAAACTTTTGTTTTGGGGCAAGGGAATTTTATGTGAAAAGAACATATCCAAGAATTTTTCAATTTGTCGGAAAATTAAGTCTCGGTGATATTCCTATACTTAAAAGGACTAAATCTTATGTGGAAGCTCTTTCGCACTTGTTCTGAAACTTGAAACTAGATGTATTCGTACTCATCCTACCTTGCAAAGATTGTTCTATGAGTTGCCTGTTATAAAGGATCCTAAAGCTAAAAAGTTAGCCACTCTTGTTTTGATGAATGAATTTGACTACATAATACAGGAAGCAAGGGAAATCTTTGATTTTTATGGCATGAATCATGAAAAAACCCGTGATTGATGAAATTCTTTATAATAGTGATTATGCTTTAAGACATTTTCTTGGAGATAACCAAATCCTTGATGAGAGTCTTAAAAAGCAAGTCCCCATTTTAGATATGATCCAAAAAGTTTTTAACGATGTTAATCAACACTATTCTTGGATCACTGCCGGAAATCAAAGGGGTTATGATAAAAAGCAACTTGATAGTGCTAAGGTTTCCATGGATAATGTGTTTTATGTCTTATTGACGAAGCCTCCCGACACAAATACCTCCAAGGGAACCAAGGATAAGAGTGATAAAACTTAGATCCTACGCGTTATGCATAGCTAGGGGCGTAAAACGATAGCGCTTGTTGGGAGGCAACCCAATGAATAAAATTTATTTTTTCCTTTTGATTTCTGTTCAAGCGTGTTAGAACAATTATGCTACTGTTATGATTGTGTTTTTTATGTTTTAATTAGTGTTTGTGCCAAGCAAGGCCTTTGGGAAGACTTGGGCGAAAGTTTATTTGATCTTGCTGAAAAACAGAAACTTTCGCACACACGAGATTATTTGTCATTTTTAACAGAAGAGTGATTTTTGAGTTGATTCTTTTTGTAGAAGATTAATAGAAAAATTCCTCATGTACACCAACTTATTTCAGAATTTTTGGAGTTACAAAAGTAATCGAAATATTCATATTGCTACAGACTGTTCTGTTTTTGATAGATTCTATTTTCTTTGTCTTGTGTGCTTGTTTTGATGATTCTATGGTTTTCTTTGATGAGTTTTTGCCA
Organism: Triticum aestivum; assembly: GCF_018294505.1. Taxonomy (NCBI): domain Eukaryota; kingdom Viridiplantae; phylum Streptophyta; class Magnoliopsida; order Poales; family Poaceae; genus Triticum; species Triticum aestivum. Next base: position 388,734,921 of record NC_057810.1, on the reverse strand, counting down.
TAGAAAAGTTGGAATACAGTAGATATAATGTGAAAACAAAACGAGAATAGGTTTGCTACAGTACTTATAGTAGTGGTTTGGCTTCTTATACTAACGGATCTCACAAAGGTTTTGTTGAGTTTTGTGTGATTGAAGTTTTCAAGTTTTGGGTGATCTTATGATGGATGAAGGAATAAGGATTAGCAAAAGGCTAAGCTTGGGGATGCCTGAGGCACCCAAGATAATATTCAAAGAAGTAGCAAGCAACTAAGCTTGGGGATGCCCCCGAGTGGCATCCCCGCTTTCTTCTAACAACCATCGGTATTTTACTTGAAGCTATATTTTATTCGTCACATAATATGAGTTTTTCTTGGAGCTTCTTGTATGATATGAGTCTTTGCTTGTTTTGCTTTGTGTTTTAAGTGTTGAATCCTTGCTGGACACACCCTTTTGAGAGAGCCAAAAATTATGCCATGCTTGCTCCTATGCTTCACTTAAATTTTTAGAGCCATGGATTTGCTTGTACTTCACTTATATCTTTTTAGCACTATGTGCTTTGTTATTTTTGAAGAAATGCTCTCATGCTTCACTTAGATTTATTTGTGAGTTAGTAAAAAAATTCTCTCTTGCTTCACTTAGATTATTTTGAGAGAAAGAAAAAAATTATGCTCATGATCTTCACTTATATTTGTTTGAGCTTATCAAAAGCAACATATGAAAATAGTCCCAAAGTGATAGATATCCAAGGAGGATATAATAAAAACTTCCATGAAGATCATTGGACAAAATAAACTTGATTCTTAGTAATGGTTTTGAGATATGGCGATATGATAGGTGAGTCATGTTGATGAGTAAGTGCTTTAGTAAGAATATTGATGTTAAGGTTTGCGATTCCCTATGCAAGCACAAAAGTCAATAGTTATGCAATGAAATTTATATCCTACTTATGGTGCATTATTCGGTGTTACTTATGCTTAATGCTTGGGTATGAGATTTGTTTGCTTTTTGGTTGGTCGCTTCTCAATCTTTTTGCTAGCCTACATTTTACACTAAGTATGATCGCTACCTGTGCATCTAAAACCCTTTAAACCAGTTTTGCCTTATGAGTCCAATATGCTTACCTATATGTGGTATCTCCATGTTTTCTAAGAAAATTTGCATGTGCCATCTCTTCAAAATAAATTTCTCTTTTGTGTGCTCTACCGCTCGTGAGGCGGTGAAGGGTGACCAATATTTTCCATGCTAGATGTGTTATTCTCACGATGAGTGTTTATTCACTTGTCATTGCACAAGAGTACGGCAAAGGTATTAGGGATGCCCAGTCCCAAAATGATAAATGAATTTACTTTATGTTGTCAAATAATAAATTCCTTGGAAAGTGTTGGTATGGAGGGCGCCCGTGGATACGGTTAGCCATAGAAAGTGAAAGTAATGGTGGAAAAGGAATAAACTTTATTTTCTGTTTGGGAACCGCCTATGATGTATCTAGCATAAAGTGTTGGGATGCTCCAAGTCATTTTCATTGGTGGGAAAAGTATGCCTCTCAAAAATATTTTTATCTCTCAATTTAAGCTTTGAGCTCTGGCACCTCTACAAATCCCTACTTCCCTCCGCGAAGGGCCTTTCTTTTACTTATGCAAATTTTATTTTGAATTCGAGTCTCCATCTTATCTTATAAAGCACCAACTAAAGGGAACTATGATCGTATTTGAGCATTGGGTGTAGCTAATATTCGAGTGTGTTTCATGAATGGATTAATGATTGAGCATAATGGGCTAGGGATAACTTTCTTTAGTGTTGATACTTTGAAAGACATGGTTGCTTGTTGGTATGCTTGAGTATTAAAGTCTTCATGTCAAAACTAGATTGTTGCTTTCAATCATATAAAAGTTCATATGTCCATGCTAGAAAGAAAAGAAATGTGATGGACATGTTAGGCAAAATTCCACATCAAAAATTCTGTTCTTATCATTTACCTACTCGAGGACGAGCAGGAATTAAGCTTTGATAACCCACGAGTATAGGGGATCGCAATAGTTTTCAAGGGTAAGTATTTAACCCAAATTTATAGATTTGACACAAGGGGAGCCAAAGAATATTTGAAGGTATTAGCGGCTGAGTTGTCAATTCAACCACACCTGGAGATTAATTATCTACAGCAAAGTGATTAGTAGCAAAGTAGTTTGATAGTTTTCATAGTAGTGACAGCAGCAACGGTAACCGTAACAGTGATAGCAGTAATTTGTAGCAGTAACGATAGAAGTAGCAATAGTAGTAACTTAGCAAGAACAATATATGATAAATTCATAAGCATTGGATCAGTGACTTGTCGGATGATATTCATCATGTGACAGTTATAACCTAAGGCGATACGGCACTAGCTCCAGTTCATCGATATAATGTAGGCATGTATTCCGTAAATAGTCATACGTGCTTTATTAAAAGAACCTGCATGACATCTTTTGTCCTACCCTCCCGTGGCAGCGAGGTCCATATTGGAAACTAATGGATATTAAGGCCTCCTTTTAATAGAGAACCATAACAAAGCAATAACACATAGTGAATACATGAACTCCTCAAACTACGATCATCACCGAGAGTGGGCTCGGTTGTTGTCACTCCGGGGTTGTCGGATCATAACCGTATTAGGTGACTATAACTTACAAGATCGGATCTAAAACATGGATATAATTATGAATTCATAAATGGTTCAGATCTGAAATCATGGCACCCGGGTCCAAAGTGACAAGCATTAAGCATAGCAAAGTCATAGCAACATCAATCTAAGAACATAGTGGATACTAGGGATCAGGCCCTAACAAAACTAGTTCGATTACATGATCAATCTCATCCAACTCCTCACCGACCAGCGAGCCTACGAAGGCATTACTCACTCCCGGCGGGGAGCATCATGGAATTGGCGATGGAGATGGGTTGGTGATGACAAAGAATGAAGATCCCTCTCATCAGATCCCCAAACAGACTCCAGATTTGCCCTCCCGAGGAAGAACAGGGCTTGGCGGCGGCTCCGTCTCGTGGATCGCGATAATTCTTTCTCCCTGATTTTTTTCTAGAATAATGTGATTTTATAGTATCAGGGGGATCGTTAGCGGGGCCACCAGGTGGGTACAACCCACCTGGGCGCGCCAGGAGAGGGGGCGCTGTCGGTGTCAAAACCGGTGGATCTCGTGTAGGGGGTCCCGAACTGTGCGTCTAAGGCTAATGGTAACAGGAGGCGGGGGACACAATGTTTACCCAGGTTCGGGCCCTCTCTATGGAGGTAATACCCTACTTCCTGCTTGGTTGATATTGATGATATGAGTATTACAAGGGTTGATCTACCACGAGATCGTAGAGGCTAAACCCTAGAAGCTAGCCTATGATTATGATTGTTGTTGTCCTACGGACTAAACCCTCCGGTTTATATAGACACTGGAGGGGGCTAGGGTTACACAGAGTCGGTCACAAAGAATGAAATCTACATATCCGAATTGCCAAGCTTGCCTTCCATGCAAAGGAGAGTCCCACTCGGACATGGGACGAAGTCTTCAATCTTGTATCTTTATAGTCTGGCATAAGCATATAGTCCAGCTGTCCGAGGACCCCCTAATCCAGGACTCCCTCAGTAGCCCCTGAACCAGGCTTCAATGACGATGAGTCCAGCGCGCAGATTGTCTTCGGCATTGCAAGGTGGGTTCCTTCTTCGAATACTCCAAAGAAGATCTTGAACACAAGAATCGTGTCCGGCTCTGCAAAACAAATTCCACATACCACCGTAGAGAGCACAATATTCCACAAATCTAATCTGCTGACAACTTTTCATAGCATGACATCACGTCGCGGTCCGGTCATTATTCAAACCGTTTTCTCAACCTGCTACTGCACATTTTGCGAGGCGGTTTCATAGGCAAGTCTTGTCGAAGCAGAGATCGTGTCCCCTTATCACGGGATTCTCATTAATACGGGCGTGGGTAACCCAACCGCGCCATTAATCATGGTGCTTGGGGGATAAGCGAGTTTCCAGGGCAAGTGGGGAGGCGCAGGATCCCTGGTGCCTTTATACGGAGATAAGGACTCAACTTTTTCTCCCACCCTTCTTCTTCCTCTGCTCATCTATTCTCTCTCGCTCGAGCTCCAGCGCCCATGCATTCTCCTTCTCCGCCCACAAAGGCCCTCCAAAAATGTCCGGATCTGGAGCAGGAGGCAAGTGGATGGCCTCTACCGTCCGGGAGAAGGATATCAAGAAACTTCGGGAGGCCGGGTATCTGACAAAGAAGATTAGTCATCATCTCTCGACAGCGAGACAGATCGTCCCTACTTCGGAACCCCACGAGAGGGTTGTATTCCTCCCTCACTTTGTCCGTGGGCTAGGGTTTCCCCTCCACACATTCGTTCGCGGCATTATGTATTACTATGGGATCAATTTTCATGATCTATCCCCCAATTCCTTCCTCAACATATCGACATTCATCATTGTGTGCGAGGCCTTTCTCCGCATCTCGCCACACTTTGGCTTATGGCTGAAGATCTTCAATGTGAAGCCCAAGGTAGTGAGCGGCGAGCACGCTGAGTGCGGAGGAGCCATGGTGAGCAAGATGCCCAACGTCACATGGCCATCAGGTACCTTCAATGATTCCATCAAAGGGTGGCAACAACAGTGGTTCTATGTCACTGAGCCACGCGGCACAAAATGGGCCGCAGCTCCCGAATTCCGATCCGGAGCTCCACTGCAGCTTACGTCCTGGCCCAAGAAGAGCCTGAACTGGTCTTCGCCCGACGAGTTGTCAGTGCTCCAGACGCGCGTCAAGGGTATGGAAGACAAGAATATCAAACTTTTCAATGTGGTCCAGGTGATGTTAGTTCGCCGGATTCTCCCTTGCCAGCAGAGGGCTTCCCATTTATGGGAGTACGACCCGGGCAAGCACCAGACCCTGCTAGGGTTCTTCGACTCTCGCACGAAGACATCTGGAAAGTGCTTTTTAAGTCCGGCAAATCGTGGCCGGACTCAACTGAGGACCGCGGGTATCAACTGTCCCGACATGCGAGTTTAGTAAGTCTCCGTATGTTGGCAAGTCACATGCTTTATCTGTATAATCCAAGGGAAATGCTCAATGTATTTTTCCACAACTCTCCTAGGGCTGGCAAGAAGGCATGGTGGATCTACTGCTTGGACCCACTGCCAGAAGAACCAGCCGGCCCACTTCTGACGAAGATGCTGGTCCCGGCGCCTTACAAGGCGCCGAAGAAGAAAATCGAAAAACAGGTTAAAGAGACCAGGGGGCCCATCGTCGCCGAGGAACTTCGGACACAGTATCCGAAGACTCCGAGGCCTGCTCTTCCCCCAAGGAGGATGAGGAAGAGGAGGAATGCCAATCCCCCCCAGCGAGGGGACGAAAGAAAAGGACGGCCTCCACACACTTGGAGGCTGAATCGCCTAAGAAGGGAAAACTCCCCTTCCGGAGGAATCCGCCACCACTACCGACAGCAGCCCGGAGTGGGATCCCAAGGTCCAGCCCCTGGTGAAATCATGAGTATGTAAAATCCGGACACGTTTGCGCATCCAGACTCACTATTGTATGACATTTAATCATTGAGCCATACTTTTTACAGTCCAGTGAGGTCCCGCGCCGAACAATCCTCATCAGAGGATTTACTGGGCTCGGATGCTATGGACAGCGGGACACCCCCGAAGGCCCCCTCCCCAAAACACGTGCACGACACCAAGGCATCATCCCAGAGGGACCCAGGCCAAGGAGGGGGTGAAAAGACCGTCAAGGCGGCACCAGGGGGTCAAACTTCGGTGGCCGGACACACAGGAGAAAAGGCTCCCATGGACACTGACGGCGGGGGCCATCTCGAATTCGGCCCCCAGCCGGACACAATTCCGGAGACCGGTATGACTCCGGAATTAGGCAGGCAGCCTCCCTCGACAGGAGGGGGTGCGCCTGTTCCACCAGCAACCTCTGCCCAACCAGAGGTGTCGGATACCTTATCAGCAGCGCTGAAGAGCGCCTCCATCGTTGAAGAACACCGTGCTCTCATGGGTGCGGTGATTGAGAAGATTCAGTCCGCTGAGAGCGGGCTGGATGAAGCTTGCATCAGCCTTATAACGGGCTTTGAGGTATGTTGTGAGGTTTCAAAGAGTGTTATTGTATAGGTAGTAGCCCCTGATACACTGTTCGGTGTTGAGAAGAAAGAACCGGACAGAGGATCAAATACATGTTTGCAGGAGACTCACCTTATGGAACCTCTCCCTCTTTTTTTATAAGAAGGTGTCTGTAGTGTCTCCTGCCTCTCATACTGTGGAAGTCTCCGGACTGAAGCAGAGTCTGGAGCGTGCCGAAGAAGAACTTGGCCAATTGAAAAAGCAGTTGGAGGATAACCAAGGTATGCAAAAAACCTTGTTCGCGTTCAGCGCGAATGAATAATTGAGTATAATGAAAATATTTTCATGATGTGCTCTAGGGGCGACGGCCGAAGTCGAGGCTCTTAAGAAGGCCATGGCCGAGGCCGAGAAAAAGTGTAACACCCACGATGCGGCTATATCTCCCACGTGTTGAGGCACGACTTGGAGGCATAACCGCATGGTGGTTGTTACAAGTTGGTATCATAGCCGGCCCTCGCGGTTACACGGATGGTTGCGGACAGGTGCGCGGTGATGTTGTGCATGACGTTTGTGACCCGTCGTGGCACACGGCATGGCACATGTGCTGGACTGCAAGCACCGATGTATGTGCCAAGAGGGAACATTCATGTGGCCCGACGAGGACGTCGGTTCCTCTGAGTGGGGGTGTATGTGATAGCCTAGCTTATTAGGGATGATAGACTACTCATATCAATAAGGAATTCCTTCTTTTCTGGGAGCCCATTCAGACAGAACTCCAAAGTTAAGCATGCTCAGCTTGGAGTTGTTTTAGGATGGGTGACCGACCGGGAAGTTGCTCCCGGGTGCGCACGAGTGAGGACAAAGTGCGCAAAAAAGACTAGTATTGATCTGTGGGGCCAGTCTAGATCCCTTCAGGAGTAACGACCACCGGAGGGTGTGTCCGGGGCGTTACAAAAAGGCAGCCGCAGAGCATGCTCTTCATGAAAAGCACGAGGCCAAGGTTATTGAAGCTGAGCAAGAGCTCCAAGAGGCCGTGAAGAAATGCGAGACCTTGGAGCAGAGTTTAACGGAGAAAGAATCCGAACTCACCAAGGCTCGTCAGGCCTCACGCGATGCCCGGGGGGAAGCCCAAGGCGACCTGCAGGAAATCCAGGAGGCAAGGAAGATCGCGGCGGGTAAGGATTTTTCTATGCAAAGCAAAGTATTTGAAGGGAGAAAATCACGTTACTAATTTGAATTCGGATTTCTCCAGGGGTATTTGTGGAACTGCCGCGCATCATATCTGATGCCGCACAATTCTACCAAGCCGAAGAAAGGAGCACTGCGGAGAAGCTTTTCTGGTCGTAGTATCTGGCGCCAAAATATCCGGTGCCCTGTGCCGATCAACTGAAGCAGTTGATTGAACTGCATAGGGCGGCCAAACTAGCCATGAAGGATTTAATTATCCGGCTATGGCTCGCCGAGTCGATTCCCAGCAGCTACTTCGGGCTCGTGAAGCGGCTTGTAAGTGCCTGCCCTCGACTAGAAGTCATCAAGCGGTCGGTCTGCATGGAAGGTGCGCGAATGGCCTTCGCCCATGCGAAGGTGCATTGGGCGAAGATGGATGCCGAAAAGCTGGTGACCGAGGGACCGCCTGCGGGGAAGGAGCACGGCAAGCCCGAGTTATATTATGACAGTGTCCTGAAAGGATCCCGCCTTGTGGCGGAGCAATGTGCTAAGGACATTATATTCCCATGAATACATTCATGTTGTCCTATGTAATGTTAAACAAGGTCATTTATATTATTTAGTGCCTGTTGTTTGAAAGTTTTACCTCCTGTGCGGCCGTTTTTTTTATATTAATCCTGAGAGTTGGCTAGTCGTCGGCTTCTGCCCCCATGTTGGAAGTACCGGGGTGTTCGGGATAAACCTGAGCACTCTTTACCCCAGTCTTGGGTCCTTGAAGGAGGTGTTCAGTGCAATGAACCAGGCAATCAGACTATAAGGCTTTATCACTCTCACTTAGCCATAGGAGTTTGACAAAAGAAAGGTAGGCGCAGCCCCTGGTGTTCAGAAGACCGCACTAGGGGCTCTATAAGCACCTAATCGGAAGAAAAGCCGATCCATCGCACGCTGCATTAGTTATCGCAAATAATGTGGAAGAAATCCTTAAAGATTGTGTAACCTCTCGAACAGCTGACCAGCTCTCGCCGTATCATGACAGTCAGTTTTTGGCTTTCTCTACCGAGGCGCTCGTCCGGAAGAACCGGGACGCAATCGCAGTAGTTCTCCCTTTACTATCCTAGCCGATATAGCGGAACGTAGGGTCGCAAGCACAGGAGCCGGGCAACCCAACTATTGACCCAAGACATGATTCGGAGCCGATGCATATAATGCTATAAGTTCGGGGTGCCGAACGACCGTGAAGGTGTTCGGACTTTATTGTCGTATTATGGGTACAACGAGGCCCCTGGCATATTAAGGCATACCGTAGTGTGCGGATGCCATTTGACAAAGAGTGTCAATAAGAAACAACAGCAAATAAGCGTCATATGAAGCCACATGTTGTAATTGAATAATACGTCAATGCGTACGAGTACAGGTAATGTGATAAAAAGAAGTATGACTTCAAAACCTGCTGAGACCAAGCGGGGGAGGCTGTGTGCGGATCTGGGTTGTAATCGGATGGTCATCGAGGGGAATATCTAAGGATTCCCTTACGCGTTCGAGTTGTTTCCCTTCTTGGTATATTCGCCCGTTCATGGGTCTGGTCGCCATGTCGCTAGTCATGGCCTACACAAAAGTAGACCTGCAAAGAAAAGGCAAAAAATGTTTGTGTGCCACGGAGCGGTTAAGCCGCATTGTGTGGCCTATCCTAGCTTTGCCTCCATCTACTGCCAGAGCGTTTAATTGAGCTCTTGATGAGCTGGGCTATCATGTCACGAAGTAGTTCAGACTCCTTTAATGGTGTCCGGAAGCTTGGCTGTCGAGTGAAGGTTCGATTGAAAGATGCCACTTTGTGCTTCTACTGTTAAGGCGGCGGTGTACTCTTCGGCACGGAGGGAGCATTCGGCCTTGCCATTAACTGTTATGACGCCGCGTAGACCGGGCATCTTGAGCTTAAGGTAGGCATAATGTGGCACCGCGTTGAATCGAGCAAACGCGGTTCATCCGAGCAATGCATGATAGCTGCTGTGAAAAGGGACGATGTCAAAGATTAATTCTTCACTTCGGAAATTATCCGGCGGTCCAAAGACTACCTCCAGAGTGATGGAGCCTGTACAATGGGCCTCCACACCTAGTATAACACCTCTGAAGGTGGTTGATACCCATCTTGTGCACTGTGTCCTGATACAGCAGGTTCAGACTGCTACCTCTGTCCATAAGGACTCGTGCAAGGTGAAATCCGTCAATTATTGGGTCAAGGACTAGTGCGGCTGAATTGCCCTGACTGGTATTGGTCGGACGACCCGTACGGTCAAAGGTGATCGGGCCGGACGACCATAGCTAGGTTATATTTTGGGGCGACTGGCTCCGTTGCGTCGACATCCCTAGGTGTGCACCTCCTCTCCCGCTTGGGAATATGGGTGGCGTTTATCATGTTCACCGTTTTGATTTGCGGGGGAAACTTATTTTGCCCTCCTGTGTTCGGAGGCCGGGGCTCCTCGTCGTCGTGTTGCTTTGCGACCCCTTCTCCTTGTTTTCGGCACCTGACCTACCGGCTTGTTTGAAGACCCAGCATTCTCTATTGGTATGGTTGGCTGGTGTTCCTGGGGTGCCATGAATTTGGCATGGACGGTCGAGTTTACGGTCCAAACTGGACGTGCCCAGACTGTTTCTTTTGAATTCTTTTTTTCCTTTGACCGGTAGTAGAGCCGCTGAATCCGCCATTGACGGTCGTGTCTTCGGTGTTATCGCCATTATTACGACGCTTGTGTTTGCTGCGTCTAGGCTTGCCGTTGTTATCTCTTGGTTCAGAAGTCCCAGGCTTGCTTGAGACGATGTTGCTACGAGCTAGCCAGCTGTCCTCGCCCGCACAGAAGCGGGTCATGAGTGTCGTAAGGGCTGCCATGGATTTCGGCTTCTCTTGGACGAGGTGTCGAGCAATCCACTCGTCATGGATGTTGTGCTTAAAGGCCGCTAGAGCTTCGGCATCCGGACAGTCGACAATTTGGTTCTTTTTAGTTAAGAACTGAGTCCATAATTTCCTGGCTGACTCTCCGGGCTGTTGGGTTATGTGACTTTAGTCATCAGCGTCCGGTGGTCGCACATAAGTGCCCTGGAAGTTGTCAAGGAATGCATCTTCTAGGTTCTCCCGACTGCCAATGGAGTTTGCCGGCAAACTATTCAGCCAATGCCGAGCCGGTCCCTTGAGTTTTAGTGGGAGGTACTTCATGGCATGCAGATCATCGCCGCGGGCCATATGAATGTGGAGAAGGAAATCTTCGATCCATACCGCAGGGTCTGTTGTTCCATCATATGGTTTGATGTTCACAGGTTTAAACCCTTCTGGGAACTCACGCTCCATTAATTTGTTAGTGAAGCATAGGGGGTGTGCAGCGCCTCTATGCCGGGCTCGTCGCGACGCAGTTCCAACGAGTCTGGTCTGCTGTATTCGGCCCGAACGGATTTGTATTTAGTATATCCGGTGTGGCGGTCATTGTCACGTGTTGGGGCGCGCTGCCGCGATCCGTAGATCGATCTTGACTGTCCTGCTTTGTTTTTCAATTTGTCTCGCAGGTCATGCTTGTAGCCCCGGGCCTTCGTGTTTTTATTTGTTTAGTGACGGGGTGCGGGCTGGTGTTTGGGCTGATATGTCGCTTTGTCTCAGCCACGAGGTGGTCGGTCAGCCACATCCTGCACTGGTAGGGTAGGCTCTAGTGCCTCATCCTCGAATTGAGGTAACAACCTGCACCTCAGGTAGCTTTTAGTTGGGCGCTCGAGTCCGTATTCCTCGGCTGCCAGGACCACGGTCCATCTGTCAGTAAGCAGATCTTGATCAGCTTGAAGTTGCTGTTGTTTTTGCTTCAGGCTTTTTGCAGTGGCTATAAGCTGACGCTTGAAGCGCTCCTGCTCGATGGGATCCTCAGGCATGATAAATTCCTCGTTGCCGAGGCTCACCTCATCTTCGGAGAGGGGCATGTAATTCTTGTCCTCCGAGTCTCCATTCATTGCCTGTTCATCAGGGCTAGCTTGCTCATCCTCCCGTTCGGCTTGCTTGAAGCTTGGCTGGGTGGGATTTTTTTCGTCTTCGGCATCGTTCGGAGTGCTATTGTCTCTTGTGCCAGTATCGTTGTTTTTGCTATGGCGGGATTTAGAGCGGCACCGCTGACGTCGGCGCTTGGTTTGCTTCTCAAGAGGATCATCCTCCGCTTCATCCTTTTGATCCTCGCCATTATCTCCTTTGGGTGTGTCCACCATATATATATCATATGATGAGGTGGCTATCCAGCGCCATGTAGGCGGTGGTTCCTGTTCTTCTCCGGCATCGTCGTCCATACCGTCGATGTCTTCGGGGTCGAAATCAAGCATGTCGGTTAAGTCGTCGACAGTGGCTATCAAGTGGGTGGTGCGTGGGTAACGAATTCCTTCGTCGTCCACTTCGCACTCAAGCCGGCCATAATTCGGCCAAGAGTCTCCTGACAGGGAGAGAGATTTTAATGAGTTTAGCACATCGCCCAACGGCAAGTGCTAAAAGATATCCACGGAGCTAAACTCCATGATCGGTGCCCAGTCAGATTGATGGGCACGGGTGCACGCGGTTCGGAGCCTATGGTCGGAGACGAGTCCGAGGGTCCGTTGACACAGACCTCGTTGGAAGTGAGACCTGTGTTTGGTTCTATCGCCGTTGAGTGTGCGGTCTCCGTGGCGGGGTCCATCCACCCGTCCTCGGATGGCACGATCTGCCCTGGATTTAGAGCCGGGGCGGCTGCAGGTGTGATCTCCTGAACACTGTCCGATGGAAGACCTAAGTCATACTCATCGTGACTGTACGGCGCACCTGTCATGGGCTCGAATCCATCGACGATCAAGTCTCCGCGGATGTCAGCAGTGTAATTGAGGCTTCCAAATCGGACCTGATGGCCGGGGGCGTAGCTATCGATCTGCTCCAGATGGCCAAGCGAGTTGGCCCGCAATGCGAAGCCGCCGACTACGAAGATCTGTCCGGGGAGGAAAACCTCGCCCTGGACCACATCGTTGTGGATGATTGATGGAGCCATCAAGCCTTATGGTGGCGACACAGTGGAACTCTCAATGAAAGCACCAATGTCAGTGTCAAAACCGGCGGATCTCGGGTAGGGGGTCCCGAACTGTGCGTCTAAGACTAATGGCAACAGGAGGCGGGGGACACAATGTTTACACAAGTTCAGGCCCTCTCTATGGAGGTAATACCCTACTTCCTGCTTGATTGATCTTGATGATATGAGTATTACAAGAGTTGATCTACCACGAGATCGTAGAGGCTAAACCCTAGAAGCTAGCCTATGATTATGATTGGTGTTGTCCTATGGACTAAACCCTCCGGTTTATATAGACATCGGAGGGGGCTAGGGTTACACAAAGTTAGTTACAGAGAAGGAAATCTACATATCCGAATTGCCAAGCTTGCCTTCCATGCAAAGTAGAGTCCCACCCGGACATGGGACGAAGTCTTCAATCTTGTATCTTTATAATCCGACAGTCTGGCATAAGCATATAGTCCGGTTGTTCGAGGACCCCCTAATCCAGGACTCCCTCAGGCGCTCCCTGGTGGGTTGTGCCCACACAGGGTCCCCTCTCTGGTAGGTCTTGGCTCCAAAAGTCCTCTTTTATTCCCTAAAAATTCCTCGCAAAGTTTTGTTCCATTCCAAGAACTTTTATTTCTGCACAAAAGCAACACCATGGTAATTTTGCTGAAAACAGCGTCAGTACGGGGTTAGTTTCATTCAAATCATGCAAATTAGAGTCCAAAACAAGAGGAAAAGCATGAGAAAAAGTCGATACGTTGGAGACGTATCAACTCCCCCAAGCTGAAACCTTTGCTTGTCCTCAAGCAATTCAGTTGATAAACTGAAAGTGAGAAAGAAAAACTTTTACGAACTATTTTGCTCTTGTTTGCATAAATAAGCTTAAACAACACCCAGGTTTTCAGCCAACATTATAACTAACCATGTCAACAATAACATTTAAAGATTATAATGACTCATATCAATGCCATAATCAGCTAGCGAGCAATAATAAAATATTTCAAACAGCAACACGTTGTCAAAACAACCATGATATAATATGACAGTAGTGGTATCTCGCTAGCCCTTTTTGAGACCAAAAAACATAAATGCAGAGCACCTCCAAAGTTCAAGCAGCGACTAAACATTGTAATTCATGGTAGAAAAGATCCAGTCATGATGCACCCAACATTTGCTACACATAATGCATAAATCATGATAGTTGTGCTCTACTCAGTTTCTGGAGCTTGTTTTAGAAGGTGGTGACACAACATAAAAGTAAATAGATAGTCCTTTCGCAGAGGGAAGCAGTGATTTGCAGAGGTGCCAGAGCTCAATTTTTAAAACAGAGATAAATGATATTTTGAGACATGCACCCTTCTTATTCACTTCACGACCATCAGTTATTGATATCTTCCATGCTAAGCACGCCACTGGCAGTTCCCAGGCGATAAAAGTAAAAGTTTACTCCCCCTCCACCATCAATCACACTCCATGGCTTGTGCGAAACAATGGGTGCCATCCATACCAACATCAGTCCTGGGGGAGTTTTGTTTAATTATTTGCATTTTTTAGTTCGGGACTGGGAATCCCTATTACCGCCCATTTTCTTGTGCGATGGCAAGTGAATAAACACTCGACCTGAGAATAACCCGCTTAGCATGGAAGATACCGACCACCTCCTGTCATTCCACGAATGATCCAGGCACACAAAAAGGATAAATAAATTAGAAGTTTTTAGAGGTGGCACATGCAAATTTCCTTAGGACGGCAGGGTAATACAGCATATAGGTAGGTATGGTGGACTCATCTGGAATAGCTTTGGGTTCAAGGTTTTTGATGTACAAGCAGAGTCCCCACTTAGTATAGGCGAAGGCTAGCAATTTAGATAGAGAAGCGGCCAGCTAGGGAGCAACAACGATCACAACCATGCATTATGCATAAGTAACAATGGACACTAGCATGAGTAGGATATGGACACCATGAACATAAATATCATACATGCTATGTTGGTTTTGATTCAACTACATGCATGAACATGTGCCAAGTCAAGCCACCCAAACATTCAGAGGAGGATACCATATCATCATACTACATCACAATCATTTTAACGCTATGTTGATATTCAAGATAAATCATTATTAACTCCCAGCTACTTATGCATGGCATGAGAAATTGTAATCTCTAATTGTCATTGCAAACATGTTTAATCATAATGAGTTGAATCATGGATACTAGGTTAAACATATTTACAAAAACAGAAGAAGTGGAGTCCATACCAGTTTCTCTCTGCCACGGCCAGTTCATCGGATGTCATCATTATTGCCTTTCACTTGCACGACCGAATGATATGAAAATAATAATAGTGCAAGAGTGCCATGGACTAAGCTGGAATCTGCAAACATTTTATTCAACAGGACAAGACAAGGTAAAATGTGCTCTTTATTAGTTCAACAATTATTCATATGAGAGCCACTCAACATTTTCATCGTGGTCTTCTCCTTGGTAAGACTCGAGTAAAAAGAAAAGAAGTTTAGAGAAACACACTTAAATATTTTTGGAGTTTTTGGTTTTCTAGAACGGGAAAAGCAACGGGAAAAGCAAAAACAAGAAAAACTATTTACACGGGAAAGCTCCCAATAAGCAAAAGAAGAACAAGGAAATCTTTTTGGGTTTCTTTTTAATATTACTACTAAGCATGCATAGAAAGTAAACTAGCTACAATTTAAAAATATGGTTTTTCTAAAGTTTTTCAAACACACAAGAAGAAAGCAAGAAAATAAATCTAAGCATGGATGATACAATGAAAAAGTGTGAACACCGACAAATGAAATATGTGGACATGAATGTAAGGTCGGTGGAAACGTGTACTCCCCCAAACTTAGGGTTTTGGCCTAAGTTGGTAATCGGTTAGTAGCCCAGAGGGTAGAAGTCTGCGTGGAAGCTCATAGAGGCTCTCAGTGCGGATGCCTTGGCACGCCGTGCTGCCACCACTGCTGCGTTATGAGCTTGGGCCTCGCTCTCAATAACAAAATATCTCCCCTTCCTGTGATAATCAAAAAGAGCAGGCGCAGGCAAATGTGTGTGCACAACAGAGGTTTGGTTAAACAACAAATTATAAGTAAAGTCATGAATTTTTCCTTTGAGGATCTTATGGCTTTTTAAAGCCGCAAATCTAAATATTGCGTGGGTAGGATAGGGTCAAAGGGTAAACGTGAAACACCCAGCTCTCATGCCAAACGTGTGGCATAAATTCCCCCATAGAACCAACCACCGTTAGCATTATTCTGAAGTCTACGTGCAACAATCGCCCCAAGGTTATTGTTCCATTCACAAGTGAGAGCGGTGTGAATGAGGCTCAAGTCTGGCACACAAACTGTGCTAAAGTGTTGCTTTCCTACTATGCATTTCCCATTAAATAATGCAAAATATTGAATTGCGGGAAAGTGGATGCTCTTTATTCTGCCATGTGTCACTCCCCTATTTTCACCATAACAAAGGCTAGTCAAGAAGGACTCGTACTCAGCCTTCGACGGTTCATCAAGCGAACCCCAATATGGCAATTTGCAATGGTAAGCAAACTTCCAGTGAGATGGTGATGGATTATCATAAAGCATAAAAGACACCCTAGACTCATGAGGGAAAAATGTAAATCTTTTGACAAATGTCTCAGTGAGAAGTTGGTGTTGTTCACACTTATCTGAAAGGTAGGGACCGAGGCCAGCATTGTGAACATATTGCTCAAATTCCTCCTTAATGCCCCCACGCACCATATTTTCATCGCAAGGCCATAAGCATGTTTTGGTGGCGGCATCGTGCGTGGAACTTTCACTTGGTTCCACATAAGACCGGCGAGCAGAACTGTCACTAGAGGATGCCCCCGAGGATCGTCTCTTCGAGATCCCCTTCCAAATAGGTTCATCGTGTTCGCGTACAGTTTTCTGAAAATAAAAAATTTGAGGTGACAAAAATTTGTCAACAAAACTTCACAAGATTGATAGCAACTACTCCTAGGGATACATAGAGGTCATAGCAAGCATTCAAACTACTTAGAACACTAAGAATTCATCATGCAAGCTCATCTACAGCAGCACCAAGAGTAGCTAATTATTCAAAGTATAAACCAATAAAACAAGAACTAATTGGACAAATGGTGGAGTCACATACCAAGCAACAATCCCCTGAAATAGTTTCAGAAACATAGCTTCGTGCCAAGAGATCAAAATCTGTGGGTTTGAGCTCAAGAACACGGGAGAGAGAGCAGTGGGGATTTTTTATGGAGGTAAGTGATGATGTGGCCTAAAGAGATAAGTGAGGGGGGCACATGGGGACCACAACCCACCAGGGCGCGCCTGGGGGTCCTGGCATGCCCAGGTGGGTTGTGCCCACCTAGTGCACCTCCCTCTGGTATTATTTGCACCAGAAATTCAGAAATATTCAGAAAAAACCGTGTAAAATTTTTAGAGCATTTTGAGAACTTCTATTTTTGGTCAATTTTTATTGCGCGGGAAATTCAGAAAACGGACAAAACATGGCATTTTATTTTATTTAACTAATAAAAATAGAAAACAAAAGGTAGGGACAGAACGTAGTGCTTACTAAATTCATCAACTTCATGCCGTTCAAAAATGATTCATTAATAAGGTTGATCATGTCTTATTAACAACCATTTTCGATTAGCATGAAACCAAAGAACTTTCGTAAATCACTAAGTTACCTCAATGGGGATATGCATTTCCCCAACAATAAGCATTTCATATTTCTTTTTGACAGTAGGTAGAGGTATTTGAAAACTTCCAATAGTGATTGTCGGAGATTTTTCTATAACATTAATACCATTCACTTGGAATTGTTTCTTCGGAAAGTGGACCATATGCTCATTACCATTAATATGAAAAGTGACCTTGCTTTTATTGCAATCAGTAATAGCCCCTGCAGTATTCAAGAAGGGTCTACCAAGGATAATCGACATGTTGTCATCCTCGGGCATCTCAAGTATAACAAAGTCAGTCAAAATAGTAGCATTAGCAACAACAACGGGCACATCCTCACAGATACCAATAGGTATGGCAGTTGATTTGTCAGCCATTTGCAAAGATATTTCAGTAGGTGTGAGTTTATTCAAGTCAAGTCTTTTATATAAGATAACGGCATAACACTAACACCAGCTCCTAAATCACAAAAAGCAGTTTTCACATAATTCTATTTGATAGAGCAAGGTATAGTTGGTATACCCGGAGCTCCAAGTTTTTTAGGTAATCCATCTTTAAAAGTATAGTTAGCAAGCATAGTGGAGATTTCAGCTTCGGTATTTTTCTCTTATTTGTGATGATATATGTTTCATATACTTTGCATAAGGAGGCATTTTAAGGATATCAGTCAAGCGAGTACGCAAAAAGACTGGCCTCGGCCTTTCAGCAAAGTGTGCAAATTCTTCATCATCATTCTTTTTAGTTGACTTGGATGGAAAAGGCATAGGTTTTTGAACCCATGGTTCTCTTTCTTTACCGTGTTTTCTAGCAACAAAGTCTCTTTTATCATATCTTCTATTCTTAGATTGTGGGTTATCAAGATCAACAGGTGGTTCTATCTCAACATCATTATCTGGTTCTTTATCATTATTTGGTTGAGTGTCTTCATGAACCTCATCATTGTCTTCTTCATTATCACTAGGTGGATATTCATTACCAGATTGAGTTTCAGCATCAGAGATAGAAGTTTCATTTTCATTATCAGGAGATTTGTCTATTTCAGGTTCACTAGAAGCATGCGAAGTCCTATCATTTTTCTTTTTCTTTTTCTTTTTCTTTTTAGAAGAGCTAGGTGCCTTAGTGTTATTTCTTTGCGAATCTTGTTCACTTCTTTTTGGTTGTCCCTCGGGATAAAGTGGTTCCTGTGTCATTTTACCTCCTCTAGTTGCAACTCTAACAGCAAAGTGATGTATATTATGATTCATTTCATCAAGTCATTCTCTTTGTGATTTAGCAACTTGTTCTAACTGGGTTTGAACCATAGAAGCATGTTTTCCAACACCTCTAACATCATTTGAGATTCTAAATAACAAGTCAGTCACTCAAGCGAGCAATCATATCAGAATTATATTTCAATTGTTTCATAACATTTGCATTGAAGTGATCTTGCTTTCTAATGTAATTGTCAAACTCATAAAGGCATTGACTAGGATGTTTATTATGAGGATCATCACTATCATTGAATTTCATTAAAGATTTTACCTCTAGAACCTTGGGTGGTGGTGGTGCTTCAAGACCATGTATTTCTTCAATAGGTGGTAAATTTTTAACATCCTCGGCCTTAACACCTTTTTCCTTCATAGATTTCTTTGCCTCTTGCATATCTTTAGGACTGAGATATAATATACCTCTCTTCTTTGGAGTGGGTTTAGGCGGTGGTTCAGGAATAGTCCAATCATCATAATTTTTCAATATGTTATTCAATAATTCTTCAGCTTGAGCGATAGTTCTCCCTGAAAACACAACCAATACAACTATCTAGGAAGTCCCTAGAAGCATCGATTAGTCCATTATAGAAGATATCAAGTATTTCATTTTTCTTAAGAGGATGATGAGGCAAAGCACTAAGTAACTGGCAAAGACTCCCCCAAGCTTGTGGGAGACTCTCTTCTTTAGTTTGAACAAAGTTAAATATTTCCTGTACGGCAGCTTGTTTCTTATGAGCAGGAAAATATTTTTCAGAGAAGTAGTAGATCATATCCTGGGGACTACGCACACAACCAGGAGTAAGAGTATTGTACCAAGCTTTAGCATCACCCTTTAATGAGAAAGGAAATAATTTGAGAATAAATTACTATCGAGTTTTCTCATCATGAGTAAAAAGGGTGGCTATATCATTCAACTTAGTAAGATGTGCCACAACAGTTTCAGTTTCATAACCATGGAAAGGATCAGATTCAACCAAAGTCATTAACTCTGGGTCGACAGAGAATTCATAATCCTTATCGGAAATAGCAATAGATGAAGTAGTAAACTTAGGATCACATTTCATTCTAGCATTCAGAGATTTTTCTTTATACTTGTGTAATAATTTCTCTAGATCATCTCTATCCGTACAAGCAAGAATATCTCTAGTTGCCTCTTCACTCATAACATAGCCTTCCAGTACCTTAGGCAATTCATATCTAGGAGGGCTAGCTCTAGCAAGTGTTTCAGGGTTTCAGTTTCAAACACATCATCAGATTCAACAACATCATGTTGTATTACTCTAGCAATTTGTACATCAAGAAATTTACCAAGTGGCACATCATCATTATCAAGCATGGTACTAGCATCATTCATAGTAGAAGTAGCATCATCAATAACTTGCGACATATCAGAATTAATACCATGTGGTGGTGTTGCAAGTTTACTCATAACAGAAGGTGAATCTAAAGCAGAACTGGATGGCAGTTCCTTACCTCCCCTCGTCCTTGAGGGAAATATCTTAATCTTTGGATCCTTCAGATTCTTCATAGTGATAAATTGATAATAATCCCAAGTGACTCAACAAATATAGCTATGCTCCCCGGAAACGGCGCCAGAAAAAGGTCTTGATAACCCACAAGTATAGGGGATCGCAACAGTTTTTGAGGGTAAGTATTTAACCCAAATTTATAGATTCAACACAAGGGGAGCCAAAGAATATTTGAAGGTATTAGCAGCTGAGTTTTCAATTCAACCACACCTGGAGATTAATTATCTGCAGCAAAGTGATTAGTAGCAAAGTAGTTTGGTAGTTTTGATAGTAGTGACAGCAGCAACGGTAATGGTAACAGTGATAGCAGTAATCTGTAGCAGTAACGATAGCAGTAGCAACAGTAGTAACTTAGCAAGAACAATATTTGATAAATTCGTAGGCATTGGATTGGTGACTTGTTGGATAATATTCATCATGTGACAGTTATAACCTAGGGCGATACGGCACTAGCTCTAGTTCATCGATATAATGTAGGCATGTATTCCGTAAATAGTCATACGTGCTTTATTAAAAGAACTTGCATGACATCTTTTGTCCTACCCTCCCGTGGCAGCGGGGTCCATATTGGAAACTAAGGGATATTAAGGCCTCCTTTTAATAGAGAACCGGAACAAAGCATTAACACATAGTGAATACATGAACTCCTCAAACTACGGTCATCACCGAGAGTGGACCCGGTTGTTGTCACTCCGGGTTTGTCGGATCATAACCGTAGTAGTTGACTGATGTCTACGACACAACCTTCTTCTTGTAGACGTTGTTGGGCCTGCAAGTGCACAGGTTTGTAGGACAGTAGCAAATTTCCCTCAAGTGGATGACCTAAGGTTTATCAGTCTGTAGGAGGCGTAGGATGAAGATGGTCTCTCTCAAGCAACCCTGCAACCAAATAACAAAGAGTCTCTTGTGTCCCCAACACACCCGATACAATGGTAAATTGTATAGGTGCACTAGTTCGGCGAAGAGATGGTGATACAAGTGCAATATGGATGGTAGATATAGGTATTTGTAATCTGAAATTATAAAAACAGCAAGGTAACTAATGATAAAAGTGAGCGTAAACGGTATTGCAATGGTAGGAAACAAGGCATAGGGTTCATACTTTCACTAATGCAAGTTCTCTCAACAATAATAACATAGATAGATCATATAACAATCCCTCAACATGCAACAAAGAGTCACTCCAAAGCCACTAATAGCGGAGAACAAACGAAGAGATTATGGTAGGGTACGAAACCACCTCAAAGTTATTCTTTCGGATCGATCTATTCAAGAGTTAGTACTAGAATAACACCTTAAGACACAAATCAACCAAAACCCTAATGTCACCTAGATACTCCATTGTCACGTCAAGTATCCGTGAGCATGATTATATGATATGCATCACACAATCTCAGATTCATCTATTCAACCAACACAAAGTACTTCAAAGAGTGCCCCAAAGTTTCTACCGGAGAGTCAAGACAAAAACGTGTGCCAACCCCTATGCATAGGTTCATGGGTGGAACCCACAAGTTGATCACCAAAACATACATCAAGTGGATCACGTGATATCCCGTTGTCGCCACAAATAAGCACGGCAAGACATACATCAAGTGTTCTCAAATCCTTAAAGACTCAATCCGACAAGATAACTTCAAAGGGAAAACTCAATTCATCACAAGAGAGTAGAGGGGGGAGAAACATCATAAGATCCAACTATAATAGCAAAGCTCGCGATACATCAAGATCGTGCCATAGAGAGAACACGAGAGAGAGAGAGATCAAACACATAGCTACTGGTACATACCCTCAGCCCCGAGGGTGAACTACTCCCTCCTCGTCATGGAGAGCGCCGGGATGATGAAGATGGCCACCGGTGAGGGATCCCCCCTCCGGCAGGGTGCCGAAACAGGCTCCCGAGAGGTTTTTGCTGGCTACAGAGGCTTGCGCCGGCGGAACTCCTGATCTATCTTCGTCTTCGATGTTTTTAGGGTACCTGGACTTATATGGGCGAAAGAAGTCGGTCGGGGGAGCCTCGAGGGGCCCAGGAGACAGGGGGCGCGACCAGGGGGTGGGTGCACCCTCCTATCTCCTGGCTTCCTCAAACCTTCCCTGGCTTGAACTCCAAGTCTCCCGGATCATATTCTTTCCAAAAATCACGCTCCCGAAGGTTTCATTCCGTTTCGACTCCGTTTGATATTTCTTTTCTTCGAAATACTGAAACAGGCAATAAAACAGCAATATGGGCTGGGCCTCCGGTTAATAGGTTAGTCCCAAAAGTAATATAAAAGTGTATAATAAAGCCCGTAATCATTCAAAACAGATAATAAAATAGCATGAATGCTTCATAAATTATAGATATGTTGGAGACGTATCAGTGACTATAACTTGCAAGATCGGATCTAAAACATGGACACAATGATGAATTCATAAACGGTTAAGATCTGAAATCATGGCACCCGGGCCCAAAGTGACAAGCATTAAGCATAGCAAAGTCATAGCAACATCAATCAAAGAACATAGTGGATACTTGGGTTCAGGCCCTAACAAAACTAACTTGATTACATGATGAATCTCATCCAACTCCTCACCGACCGGCGAGCCTACGAAGGAATTACTCACTCCCAGTGGGAAGCATCATGGAATTAGCGATGGAGATGGGTTGCACTACAAAAAAAAGACACATTCGTTACATTTTGGGCCGAACAAAAAAACATTCTGTCATACTTATGACACTTCTATGACGATAACTATGACAAAACCCGGTATCATTATAGATGTGGTGGGCTCCTACTTCTATGACAAAAAATCATGACAGAATGGGCTTTTCATCCTGGGCGGGCCGGAGACGCAACTGCATGACATTCTTTGGGTTGTCCATGACGGAAAAAACCATGCTAGAAGCGAGGGCGAGGAAAATTTCGGGGTGTTCCCGGTTACAGTGGGTGGTCAGGGGCCGAGCGATGCGCGTTTTTCTCGTACCATACACGCGTGGGTGCGAGGCATCGGGCTCTAACTGAACCCGAGTGAGGCGTCGCCTAACTGAAGCCGAGCAATTGCACTACAGGCTACGCGTTACTGAACTCGAGCGATCGAGCGATTCCTTCGCTACTGCTGTTAACTGAAGCAGATCGAACCCTGCTGCCTCCTTCCCTTGATGAACAGTGAGCGTTGTTGAGGGGGTTTGGATGAACAGTTCCTGGTGGGGGTGGATGAATAGGACCCCATGGTGTTGCCTCTAGATGAACAGGACCCCGATCGATCGAGCCTGTTGGGACTAGATGAACAGGACCCCTTGGAGGGCTGGATGAACATGATGACCCCGTGGAGGGCTGGTTGAATAGTAGCCGGTGGAGGGCTAGATGAATAGTAGCTTGTGGAGGGGTGGTTGAACAGGACCCCATGGAGAGGGCTGGTTGAACAGTAGCCGGTGGAGTAGCGCACGGTGGAGGCTGGATGAACAGGAGCCCGTGGATGAACAGTCGCAGGTGGAGGCTGGAGGAGGTCGACGGTGGATAAACAGTAACCCATGGAGGCTGGAGGAGGTCGACGGTGGAGATGAACAGTATCCCGTGGAGTCCCGTTTTGTGGTACGCCACACCCCTCCCGATGAACAGGACGCCTGTTTCGACCATAGCGCTCCAACACAAGTCCGTTTCCTCCGTTTTGCGGTACGCCACACCCCTCCTGATCAATAGGACCCCGTTTGGATCGTAGGAGGTCCAACAGAAGTCCGTTTCCTCCGTTTTGCGGTACGCCAGACCCCTCCTGATGAATAGGATCCCGTTTCGACCGTGGCCTGTCGCACACAAGGCCGTTTCCTTCATTGTGCGGTACGCCAGGCCTCGTTTCCATCGGCTGTTTCATCCAAGCCCTCCCGATGAACACAATGACGCATTCTGTTCCGACCCAGCCGGCTGGCTCCCCGTGAACACGACGATGACGTTGTTTCTCCGTTTCGACACAGCCATGTACATGAGCCCTGGCTGTACGTATGTGCGAGTAGGCGTTCGAGACCCCGCCTATATGTACGTACGTGGCCGTATTTTCTTTCTTGCACACTGGCCGATGTACGTATGTGTACATGCTACGCGCGTGCCTCTACTACGATATGTGCACGCCTCTACATCGACCAGTATGTACGTACACGTTCGCGACCAGAATGACAATGCTACGTATGCTTCGACCAGGTGGGTCCTGACTGTCAGGCACTTCCCTGCGTGCGAAGATGTAGCTGGTGGGTCCCGGCAGTCAGGGGGGCGAATCTTTTTTTTTTGCCCGGACGCACTTCCTTGCATGCGAAGATGTAGTTGGTGGGTCCCAGCAGTCATGGGGGAAACATTTTTTTGCGAAATACGGTGGCCCGTCCGGTGGGTCCTCGCTGTCAGGTGGAGGAATAATTATTTTGCATGTAATAAGGAGGCACTTCCTTGCGGCTATCGTGGACCCAACTGTCAGCCACTCCACGTACAGTACTCTTCCGATGGAAGTAGGTCGTTGACCACATTGACCACGCCGCGCTGAGAGCACCACGGCGGTGGACGATAGCGAGGCCTAGGAAGGGGACGACACGGAGCCGGCGAAGACGCGGCAGTGGATGCCCACGCGGAGAGGAGTGCGAGGGTTCACTGGTTCGGCTGCGATGTGAGGCCGCCATCGCCGCAGAATAATAAGGGTTGTGGGTGAGTGGAAGGGTGGCCTCGCCAGCGGTGGGAGTAGTAGGGGTGGTGAGGCCTCCGCGGCAGCACAGCCGGCCATGGGAGGCAGGAGCAGGCGGCCCGATCGGCGCTGCTTTGGGCGGCTGGACCAAGAAGACCAGAGGTTGAAGAAGCACTACGACCATTGGATGGACATTGTAAGGTCACTGGAGCTAGAATCGTGCATATTGACTAAGTTGACAAAGCCCTCCATCCCCATCAACTTAGTAGGCCCACAAGTTAGCCTCCCACTATACTAGGTCCCAGCTAGCAGGGGTAGTATTCATTTTTTTGTGCGTAATAAGGAGGCATTTACTTGCGTGCGAAGATATAGCTGGTGGGTCCGAGCTGTCAGCAGCGGTAATGTTTTCCTCACGAAATACAGAGGCCCTTTCGGTGGGTCCCAGTCAGGTGGAGGAATCATTATTTTGCGCGTAATAAGGAGGCATTTCCTTGCGTGCGGCCATGGACCCAGCTGTCAGCCTTTCCACGTACAGTCCACTTCAGATGCATGTCGGTTGTTGACCATGTTGACCACGCCGCGCCGAGAGCACCAGGGCGATGGACAACGGCGAGGCCTAGGAAGGGAACGACATGGAGCCAGGGAAGACTCGACAGTTTGTTTCCCACGTGGAGGGGAGTATGACTGTACGAGGGTTTACTGGTTCATCTGTCGTCGCCGGAGAATAACAGCAGGTGTGGGTGAGTAGAGGGATGTCTAGGCCAGCAATGGGAGTACGATGGGGCGGTGAGGCCTACACGGCAGCACAGCCGGCCGCGGGAGGAGGGAGCAGGCAGTCCCGTCGGCGCTTGTTTGAGCGGCTGGAGCAGGAAGAGCAGAGACTGAAGAAGCACGATGGCCGTTGGATGGACATCCAACAGTCACTGCTTGTGCGTCAACCTTTTTTTAGGAAAGCCTCAAATCTGTGGGAAACAGCATACGGCCCATCTGCCATTATTTCTAATAATTTACAGCCCATTTACTAATTCTTAAGTTTTTTTGGAGCCCATATTCTTTTTGTTAGCATTACAGCCCATATTTTGGCCACGGTTAAAAAATTATACAATATTTTGCATATTTCAGTGCGGTCCGAATTGTTTTTAATCCCGAAATTTCAAGTCACATTCAAACTGATTTTAAAAATAAATGTATATCAATATAAAATCCAACAAACTGTCCATGCATAAAAATCTCAAAATGAAAAAAAAAATTGAAACTAATTGCCAGTTTGATGTATTTTGAAAATGTACAGCCCATTTCTCATTACTAATAGGCCATTTTCTCGGCCAGCCGAATGAAGCTCTCCTCGTCTTGAAAGATTTGTAGCCCAACGGGCCTGACAAAGCGACTTACTTGACAAATCAGAAAAAATTGGCCTCGCCATTTTCAGAAAGAAAAAAAACTACTGGGCTGGTCTGTGGTAAACATAAAAGAAAAGGCTGTCTAGACAGGCCAAAGTGCCCCACACAGCCCAGTTGACACCCTGCTTCCATCTCAAAAACAAATTAGATAAATGCCACTCCAATTATGGCGATTCATAAGAATGCCACTACAATTTCCAAACTTTGAAAAATGCCACTGCAATTTTTGCAAACTTTGAAAAATGCCACTGCAATTTGCAAACTTTGAAAAACGCCACTCCAGATTTCAAAAATTGCCACTGCAAATGGCATGAAATGGCATTTTTCAAAGTTTGGAAATCGCAGTGGCATTTCTTGGAAACACCATATTTGGAGTGGCATTTATCAAATTAACCCAAAACACCATATTTTCTTCTTTTCTTCTTGGTTACCTCTTGTAATCATATTGTTGTAACTATTATCTATTTTTAATAAAAAAAATTGAAATGCTATGGGGGTTTGCCCCACAGTTCACAGTCAAAAAAAATTTAACCCAAAATAAAAATAACTGGGCGAGCTGCTGGGTCCCTGGTGTCAGCCACTCGTTGTGCAATTCTCTCATTTATTGACTACGTTGACAATGGCATGGGACCCAGATGTCAGAAATCCGTTAGGAGGAGCCATTTTTTATTGGCTTGAAATAAGGAGGCACTTGCTTGTGTATTGCCATGACCTTGGTGGGTCCCTGCTGTCTTCCTCTCCATGTACAATCATCTCCTGATTGTATACGCCTCAACTTGGTAGGCCCACAAGTCAGCCTCTAAACCCGTGACGGACAAATACAACCCATTTAAAAAAATAACAGCCCATTCCATACGTTCAAACGGAAAGTTCAACATTTAGAGCAAAGTAACAGGTCTGATCCACATATAGAGTACTGAACTTCCACGTTGACAACCATCATAGCCAAGTTAACTATCTACTCCCACTAATACTCTAGTAGCGTACAAGTACTAACTTACTCTTAGCTAACTAGACGATGCTAGCGGCCATCTGCGGTACACGCTAAATGCTGGCACTAGCGTCCTCCGCCTCGCCTCGGACTTGCCAGAGGTACGATAGGGCGCGTTGCTCGCGCGCGTTGGCCCTTTCCATGCCGGTGTGGTCCACTGAAGCTTCGACTTCTAAGCGGGAAACCCACTTGACGAGGTGGTAGTAAAAATCAGCGTCGCAAACGTGTGCATGCCCAACAGCCTCCAGGGCTATTTGCCAGGCGTCGGCCTCCATGTAGTCAGCCAGTTGCGGGCGCTCTGCTTGTGACTCAGAGCGTCGATGCGCTGCTTCTCCATGTCATGCTGGCGGCGTAAATCAGCGATACGCTGCTCCTCCGCCAGGCGGTCGTGCTCCAACTACTCCTGCTCCTCCTCCAGACGGCCTTTCTCCAACAAGTCATCGATCTCCGCATTGCCATCTAAAGACTGATTGAATGCCTCCTCCCTCCGTCTGCCTTCCAGTGAAAAACCGAACACTAGTTCCGGCGGTGACCGCCTCCGGCCTCGCCTATCGCGGATGGGCGAGGGCATGGCGGACGTGTGAGAGAGAGGATAAGTGGCAAGCAACGTCGGGCTGGTGGGGGCTTATGAGGATAGGGCAAGTTGGGTGACGGTGCCACCGGAGAAGGCCGGGAAACAGTACTTATAGGCGGAAGGTAGCACGACGGTCATCGGAATTCAATGCATAAGTAGGCATGGCTTAGCGCACCAGCTTGCCGTGGAGAACTAGAGAAACTGAAATTATGATTGTGCCGTCCCGTCCCATCCGTGCTGGGTCGCACACCGGCCTGATGGTCAAATGAGTGCACTCGAATCATCCAGATGAGGTACTCCCTCCTTTTTAATAATGATTCCACGGATTTAAAAGGCCCGCAACAATTAAAGCACATCTTTTTTCGCAGCAGTTAGCTACCTTAATTACGGCCGGCTGCATGCAGGCACTCAGAATCGCTCGCAGCTAGTACGCGGAGCAGCATGCAACGAGTTGCAGCCGAGGGCACGCATGCAGCCACTTAAATCACTAGAATTAATTAGGCTTAAACTTTTGCATGCAATTAATTATTGCCATGCCTTGGTCTTGCTGCTTTGGCTCACGGGACTAATAAACCCGGACGGAGGGAGTACCTTGGTTGGTGATATTTTTGAATTAAGCCCTACAAACCGGAAAGGAGGTACGAGTGCGTGCGTGATCCTCTATTTATTCGTGTAGGATCGAGTAGGTCGTTTCTTGAATTGAGCCCTGCAAACTGGAAAGCAGGTAGTACGTGCATGATCCTCTATTTATTCGTGTAGGATCGAGTAGGTCGGATGGTGTACGTGTACAATCGCATTAGCTGTTGAACTTAGCTGGGAGATAAGGCATTTGCGAACGTTTTTGCTGGCAGTTTCTTCAGATTCGCATGGCATTTTCTTCAGAGCAGCTTGTCAGTTTTTCAGAGGTAGGCATTTTTATTCAAAACACTGCCACTTTGGATCTTGCGTCGCAACTAAAACTACCAGGAGCGCATCAGTAGGCCAGCTAGTGATCAATCAGTAACTTGTAAACACTGAGCGAACAGAAATAAGGAACTGTCAATGCATCTCAATGATTCATAGATCATATACAAATATGTAGCTCCAAAAGCAAAGATCAGCCACTTCGGATCTTGCGTCGCAACTAAAACCAACTAGTATGATTCCCATACATAAGATCAACATGTTAATGCATCTCAATGATTCACACATCATATACAAATATGTAGCTCCAAAAGCAAAGACCTAGAAAAAACATATGTTCTTCCTACTAACATGGATGCTTCTCTTGGCCAACATTCAGTATAGATTCAAAGACAAATTTGTTTGTGAAGTCTACAATTTCTCTTGCAAATGTAAGTGGTTTCACCAACAGCTGGAACCATGAGAATGAACCACACATGATGGAGGAACATCCATTGCAATATGATTTGATCTTCTCTCGATCACATGGCGAGACTATTTTCGGAATACAAACTTTAACTTAGGCAAAATGATGCCCATTGTATAATCAGACCAAAGCAATGAAGCACCTAGTGTTGGCCAATAAATAGTACAGTACTACTATTCTGCAGTCCATGAAGTGACTATACAATCTTTCTGTGTCTATTTTCAAATGGCACTGCATGCAGTGACTGTACTATTCTCTTGTGCAGTTCAACCAAAATTGCGGTCACTTTGTTCGTTTGCCAAATAGCAACGGGCGGACATCTCTATCTGCACAAATATCAAGAAGCTAGTAAACATATACCGCTCATTGTATTTTCGGTTTAAACATGTCTCTTCCGCTTAGCATCTGTCATGTTTTGCACTGGACAATTTGATACAGTCATGTTTTGCCCTGGACAATTTCATACTGAATTGATTTGCTGGTTCAGAGTAGAAATATAGCGCCTATTCTTCATCAGACCAAGGATATCCATGTTCGCAGTGACGGAAGAGGAGAAATCAATACAACCAAAATTGAGCATCCAATCATTGAATCATGTCCTACACCTCCAATGTAGGTCCACCCTGCCAATAAATTCACATGCAAACCACTAGTATTACTATCTGATGACAGTACAAAAAGAGTAGCAAGATAGTAGCAAACCATGTACCTTCGTAATGAACAGCTCATAGTGCCACCAATTGGATATAAAGGTTCGGAAGAAAACATGCTC
This sequence comes from Triticum aestivum, assembly GCF_018294505.1. NCBI lineage: Eukaryota > Viridiplantae > Streptophyta > Magnoliopsida > Poales > Poaceae > Triticum > Triticum aestivum. The sequence continues at coordinate 388,705,416 of NC_057810.1, read as the reverse complement.
CTAGTGTTGAACCATTTGGACTTTTTGTGCAGTTCCACTAAAATCGAGCATCCCTGTTTGCATAGATATTGAAAGTGTGATTACTATAAAAGTGGCACTAGTTGAAGCATAGACTCACAAATATAAGCATTCCAATTTCTTAATGGAAAAATGTAGCAAGACTGTTTCTAACCACCTGTTTGAAGGAATAAATAAGGCAACAGCGGCTGATGTCAGGAAGGCATATATAGTTCTTTCTAAAAGAATGATCGATTCCTGAACTTTCCTCTTCTTTTAAGCATATTTTGTGCAGTTCAACTAAAATAAAATGCTATCACCGCCTTGACGATTCAGTGACAATGTACAAAAGGAAATGACTTAATATTACATCATGATGTCAGGTATGTAGTCGACAGGCATTAGAGACAAACATACAGACCTCCTCCGATAACATAATGAACATTAATTTTAACACAGGTGTGACTAGCTTTACCGGGATATTTTGAGTGAACTCTACACCCTCTATTCCTTAATATAAGACGTTTTTGCAGTTCAATTTAAAGTACACAAACGTCTAGTATTTAGAAAAACAGGTAGTAGTTTTCTTGAGCACATATCTAGGAAAGCTTGACACACATTATTTATGTCCATAAGTTAATTCAACACCATTCGAGTACTACAAATATACACTAATCCAGTGGCTAGCGCAATCATAGAGTAGTTATTTTATTACAGGGTATAGTACAATGGTTTTACTGAACAGATTTCAATAAACTCTAGCACTGGAAGATTTCTATAAGAATTAACAATACAAAATGTAAAGGTAACAAGTTTCAGCATTGGTATACTAGTTGTGTATGAGCACTAAACCAAATACAAAAGTCTGAAGGTAACTAGCATTATTAACTAATGACAGTATAAAAAATTGCAAACCATGTACCTTCAAGGTAAATATCATTTCGAACTCGAGGGGAGGTATGGTCGCCCAGAGCAACAAATATCCAGGCAGCATATGTGGATTACGTCCCATTTTTGTTCTCTTTAGCCACCTTTTTCATATGTGCGGACAACAAACCGATCGACCTATTCATTCTCTATTGCGTTGTCATGCCTTCCTACCCTTCTTCAACCAAGAGACATGAGACTCGTTCCTAGCTATTGATTTTCCCCTTTTCAACCTAGATGCGGGTTTGATGCCTACTCTCTTGGACAGTACAGTCTCCCTTCCTTCCCTTATTCAACACAAACAAGGATTAGTCTACATGAAGTACGGTTTCCTTTAATAGTGCAAATTAAGGTTTTCGTCTGCGTGACCAGCAGAGCAAAGGATAGCAAATTGGGAAGATGGTGGAGTGGAAAAAGATCCACATGCAGCGACGTGGCAGATGGGGCAATAGAACAAGGGTATGGTTCGAAAAAAGGTAGCATACCTGAGGGTCGGTGGGAAGTGGCTTCGCTCATGGTCGACGTCCTCCGCACACACTACGGTAGTGAGCTTGGGGACGGAGGCCATCTCGCGCGGGCGCTAGGTCTAAGAGGACGGCCTTGTCGTCGGTGCGTGATCTCGCTCGCCGATGACGAGTGCGTCAATGCTGCACGTCCTTTTCTTCCCCAGCGGATCTGTGACCACCGGTGAGGAGGGAGAGAGAGGCCGTATTTTCTAGATCTGGAGAGAGGGTGATAGTGTGAGAAGCAAGTGGGCAGCCCTTAGCAAGAAAGCGCTGAAGCTCCAGCCTATATATCTTTTTTATACTACTAGTACTAGAGGTGGAGTAGTGGTAGAGTAGTTTATATTTTCTCTGCATACAATACCAGTTAGTCGTTCTTCAGAACTGAATGACACGCCATTAAAAAATAAAGCGAGAAATAATGCGGCACTTCGGGCCAACGCGGCCAGATCGTATTTTGCACAAGAAATTACACACCATGTTTCGTTGACATGTGGTCCCGTTCCAACATGTCAGTGAGACGATGGTGAATCCTTTTCTACTATTTCTGAATGGACGTGTAGGCCGGGGTGCCTCTTCGTGTACCGTGGCAAACTGGCAACCATCCACCGACTCTTCGCCTTTCCCTCTTGATTTGGAACTGGTGTCGCACGCTCTTCCTCCCTCGTCCATTTGCCTTCACCCTTCCTTCTCCCATTGTTCGATCGTCTTCTCCATGGAGGGAACAGGCCGTAAACGACCCCGTTATTCTTGCCCCGATCTGAAAGATGACATGGTAGAGGAACTCATTGATCGGTGCAACGTCATCACCTAGGCTAGCATGGCAGGTTCGTTCAAGACCATTCTCGGCTCAACTAATAACATCATTACAAGGAACCCAAGGGTCCAGGAGCAGTTTGATCTCCCTTATCTTCTTTGCTATAAGCCTGTTCGCATGGGCGTGAACGATGGAGGCCTCACCTTGTGCAAGTTGATGCCGCTTGATAATGATACGTGTGATGTCATGATGCCATCGCTTAAGGGTAAGGCCTGGGCTGGCGCAAATGGAGATTGGGTTGTTTATATTGGGTACAATTGTGAGTGGGAACTTGTGAATGTGTACACTTGTCAGCGGATTCCACTTCCAAAATTCTTAGAGTGCCCTGAGGTTGAGCATATAGATGATCTACATACGTTCAAATACGATCATGGTGGTTGTCATCTACGGAAGATAGCAATTTGTCGAGTTCCCAACCGCTCTTGGAATTACAAGAACTATGAAGTTGTTGCTATCTTCGACAAGCTTATTGTCGTCGTTACTGATTCCACGGTTCGTCCATGGATATTGCTCAAAAATTAGTTTCTGTACACGGATGATGAGTACTATGATGCAATTGAATACGAGGATCTTGTGTTTGCTTCCACCACTCGTGGCACTGTTTTTGCATGGGATCCTCGTAGTTTCGGTACGTTTGTCTTCCACCGTAATTATAATTGTTTCATCCACATGCATGTGGGTTAGCAAGCTTCCCTTTACTAATTAACCTTCTTCTTGTGTTTCCAAGGTCCTGTGAACATTCCACCACCTATACTTGAAAAATTTTATAACCAAGGGGGAGATGACGATGGTGATGATCACGAGCATGAGGACGAGCAGGACTTATATACTCAGTGGCGCCTGGCAACTAATTCCAATGGATCACCTCTTCTTGTCTGTATACAATGCACTGAGATTGTTACTACTGAGGGAGCACGTGTTGTCTCCCATGGTCACCCTCTCAGGACCTATTCCAACACCCGTTGCAGGGTATTCAGGATGGATACTAGTGTGCTAGCGCCAACACCTTCTCCCTGATACAGTAGTGATAGTCTTGGAGAAAACTCGCTCTTCCTTGGACCAAACTATCCAATGATGGTTAAAGGTGATCCAGCTGCTGTTGACACAACGTTACTACCATTTATGAGAAGCAACTGTATCTATACCTTGGACATTGCGGTGGTTCCCTACCCTGCTCCTGATATATGCCGCTTCAGCCTGGATGATCAGTCCTGCATTTCTCTTGATATTGACAATAGCTGGCCCTTCCCGGAGCACCTATTGTTCAAAGCAAGCGTTTACAACGCCGAGGATTGGTTGAGTTGAAGTTCATTTCATTGCTTGTTATTTGTTGTGTGATGAAAACTTCAGTATTTACTAGAATGGTTTGTTGGAAATAATCTATAATCCAACATGTATCCTCGTTGTCGTTGTGTGTTGATGACTTGTTGTATGTAATGAATGGCACATTTGCAAATGCATGTCATAGACTCAATTTATCAATGGTTTTCGAGTCATTTCTTGGAGTGTGAGTACCGTAGTAGTATAGTCAGCATCCGGTTAGTATACGAAGTTGCCACCTCACATAGAGCCAACCTAATATTGGAGTATGCTAGTCCTCCACCGGGGCGCCGCTTCAAATGGCGAATGAAGTGAGAGGTCGCGTCACCTTGTGTCCAGATCTAAGATGCCACGTGTACCAGATGAATGACTCCAAGTTTGACCACCGTGATGCTAGGTGCGAGCTGAGGAACACTGTTGGAGAGACCCCCCCCCCCTCATAATTTTCCAACATTGGTCGTTTGATTCATAGGATAGAATGCTATAGGATTTTTTTCCTATGTAATCATGTTTTAATTGGCAATCTAGCATCCACTCCAATTTTTGTTTCACTTCCTTTGTTCCTACGAAGAGAGTACTTGCTCTAAATTATGTGTCCCTGCAAGAGCTGCCTATATTAAATAACCATGCTCTAAAAAGGTGGACCAGCTTTGGCTATAGTAGTCCTGTACTAGGTTAGTAGGTGACCTTGCGCTTGGCTCTTCTCCTCTTCCGGAAGTCGAACAATAATGATGGTACTACAGTAGTACTTCTGGCAATCTAACACCAAATGAACTGCTGCACGTCCACCGCTTGTAAGCAAAAGTTTCTCCTCGTGCTGCGAGCCACCGCGCACGCGTTGGCGAGGGAGAAGGTAAGCAAGCTTCTCGTCGTTCTGCGAGTTGACGGGACACATCAAAGTTTTTATTAGTACTCTCTTCGAAAAGGGCCGACCATGTCCATGGCTACCATCTCGTGCTCTGTCATTGAGTACATGCACTATTCACGTGCCATCGAGGAGAAAAAATCGTAGTACTAGGTGCCATTGAAGTGCACGACTCACTTACGCACTGCATATCTCCATTTTCTTGCATGACACGCCACCTTGATTCTAGATGTCCCGTGTGTCATGGAGGCATATAGTATGATTTTTAAAATGGAGGCATATAGATGTCCCGCATGTCGGCAAAAGGATGAACAAAGCTCATGTCTTAAACGAAAGAGTGGAAGAACATAGATTCCCGATGACCGAGAAGGAACAACAAACCTCACGGTGGAGCATCTGCACTCAAAATATTTTATATTATTCAGCAATATAAAATCAACCAAATCTCTCCACGTTCCTATACCATTCTATAGTATGAGAATAACTTTGAACGTAAGCCATTGATTCACTCTATCCAATGGTCATAGTTGGAAAATCCAAACAAAACCAAGCATTGGATCAACTCTTTTAGCACTTAGATTGTTGCCGCCTGCCCACCTAGCCCACCTATATATCCACTCACGTGTGATGACCATAGGAGCTATCCACTCAAATTGTATGTTAAAAAATAAAGGTCGATAACTAATGCGGCACCTCGGGCCAACGCGGCCAGATCGCATTTTGCACGAGAAATTACACACCATGTTTCGTTGACATGTGGTCCCGTTCCAACATGTCAGTGAGACGACGGTGAGTCCTTTTCTACTATTTCCAAATGGACATGTAGGCAGGGGTGCCTCTTCGTGTACCGTGGCAAACTGGCAACCGTCCACCGACTCTTCGCCTTTCCCTCTCGATTTGGAATTGTTGTCGCACGCTCTTCCTCCCTCCTCCATTTGACTTCACCCTTCCTTCTGCCATTTTTTGATCGTCTTCTCCATGGAGGGAACAGGCCGGAAACGACCCTGTTATTTTTGCCCTGATCTGAAAGATGACGTGGTGGAGGAACTCATTGATCGGTGCGACGTCATCACCTCGACTAGAATGGCAGGTTCGTTCAAGACCATTCTCGACTCAACTAATAACATCATTACAAGGAACCCAAGGGTCCAGGAGTGGTTTGATCTCCCCTATCTTCTTCGCTGTGACCCTGCTGACTGGCGCGGGAACGACGGAGGCCTCGCCTTGTGTAAGTTGATGCCGCTTGATAATGATATGTATGATGTTAAGATGCCATCGCTTGAGGGCAAGGCTTGGGCAGGCGCAAATGGAGATTGGGTTGTTTATATTGGGTACAATTGTGAGTGGGAACTTGTGAATGTGTACACTCGTCACCGGGTTCCACTTCGAAAAATCTCAGCAGACTGCCTAGAGGTTGAGCACACTGGTATTCTACGCATGTTCAAATACGATCATCGTGATTGTCTTCTATGGAAGATAGCAATTTGTCGAGTTCTCAACCGCTCTTGGCATTACAGGAACTATTTAGTTGTTGCTATCTTCGACAAGCTTGTTGTCGTCCTTCATGATTTGACAGGATGGATATTGCTCAAAAATCAGTTTCTATACACGGATGTGTATTGTGATGCAATTCAATATGAGGGTCTTGTGTTTTCTTCCACCACTCATGGCACTGTTTTTGTAGGGGATCCTTGTAGTTTCGGTACGTTTGTCTTCCACTGTAATTATAATTGTTTCATCCACATGCATGCGGGTTAGCATGTTTCCCTTTACTAATTAACCTTCTTCTTGTGTTTCCAAGGTCTTGTGAACATTCCACCACGTATACTTGAAAAATTTTATAACCAACGGGGAAATGACGATGGTGATGATCACGAGCATGAGGACGAGGAGGCCCCATATACTCAGTGGCGCCTGGCAACTTATTCCAATGGATCACCCCTTCTTGTCTGTATACAGCGCACTGTTGATGTTACTACTATGGAAGCAGGTGTTGTCACCCATGGTCGCACTCTCCGGACCTATTCCAACACCCGTTTCATGGTATTCGGGATGGATACTAGTGTGCTAGCGCCAACACCTTCTCCCTGGTACAGTATTGATAGTCTTGGAGAAAACTCGCTCTTCCTTGGACAAAACTATCCAATGATGGTGAGAGGAGATCCAACTGCTGTTGACACAATGTTACTACCATTTATGAGAAGCAACTGTATCTATACCTTGGACATTTCGGTGGTTCCCTACCTTGGTACTGATATAGTAGGCCGCTTCAACCTGGATGATCAGTCCTGCATTGGTCTCGAGATTGACAATAGATGGCCCTTCCCAGAGAATCACTTGTGGTTCAAAGCAAGCATTTCCAGCACCGAGGATTGGTTGAGTTGAAGTTCATTTCATTGCTTGTAATTTGTTGTGTGATGAAAACTTTAGTATTTATAATGTATCCTCATTGTTGTTGTGAGTTGATGACTTGTTGTATGTAATAAAATGACATGTGATAAACTTACTAAATTTATGAATGGCTTTCGAGTCGCTTCTCTGAGTGGGTGTTGCGACGAGGCAAAAAAATATTTTTCGAATACATAATTGTAATAAAATGACATGTGATAAACTTACTAAATACATAGTTGATGACCTGTTACACTATCCCTACGTCTACGTATACGTAATACAACAAGTTTTAAACTTGAGAACGGCCACCCACCCTCAGAAAGAGCACTTTTTAACCTAGCACAGACTCCAGGATATTTGTCCACAGTGTGAGGTGGGCCATATGTTAATGTGTTCACTGTACGTAACCAGCACCTCGAATCCTCGATACTAATACTATATAGTAGTAGGGTGGCATGGCCCAGAACAAGCATTCACGTCCAGGAGTACGGCACACGCCACCAGCACGACTTCCATCTGACACCATATTTCTTGGAGTCTGTGCTACAGCTATCTCTTCAACCTCGTCATTTCTCTAACTCAGCCATCAAGCGACGGGCGAGGCGATGGTTTGCCGATAGTCGGTTTCCTCAACTACGGTCCCACTTGTAAGGCCAACTCCAACGCACGACCCCAAACGAACCTCCATTTTGCCTTGATTCTGTCTGTTTGGTTAGGGCAATGGGGTCGTGTCCGGGCCATTTCTCGGATGCGGTGGCTGTGCGCCGAACGCGCGGATGCGTCCCAGTCGCGTACATTTTTCTTTGCAAACACATATCTTTTTTTCATCATTGATTTTTGGTACATGGAAATACATCACCAAAATTTGACTAGAAAAGCAAGACCAAAGAAAACAAGAACCACAAGAATACATTTTAGAAGATATCCAACTTCCATAACTGCTCCTGTAAGTTGGATTAGTGCCTTCTCGATGCATTCATTATTGATCTGCGGAGGCTCGATCTTGCGTGCTTATTTCTTCTTCGAGTGTAAAGAAGTAGACGTTGCTTCCTCGCATTGAGTCTCATGTCTAGCCTCTATTCTATCAACAAGTGCACTAGTCTCATCTCTAGCCTCTATGCTAGATAAAAGTGCTAGAACATCTACTAAATTGTGCTCTATCAACATATCGATGTACTCTTCTTCCCAATACCAAAACTTGCATCCATTCTACACAATAAAGTTTTAAGTTAGCACAACTAGTCTAATCCGAGAGCACAACCGAAGATTTGGTCGAGTCTTCCTCCTTTTGCCGACACGTGGGACATCCAACATCCAGGTCGTGTCATGCAAGAAAATAGAGTGGTAGTTGAAGCCACGTGATGTGCATCTTGGGTTAAACTGTAAATAGAATCTTACTACTCTTGAGTAACTCCAAAAGCGGCCACCGAAGATCTTTATTGCATTTGTTCTTCATCACCAGCACATCGAGGTGAAAGATGTGCAGGTTCAGTGGGTCCTCTTGCGTTTTCACTAACATGTGGGACCGCATATGAGCAAACAGACGATGGGCTCCGCGCGTCTGCTGGCTGGCTGAGAAGAGAGATAGAGGAGGGCTGAGCACAGACTCCAGGAAATTTGTTCTACATAACCAACACCTCGATATAGGCTCGATATAGTGGGATGGCATGGGCCATAACTAGCATCCACGCCTAGTAGTACGGCACACGCCACCCACACGAGTCCCATCTGACACCAATTTTCTTGGAGTCCGTGCTACAGCCATCTCTTCTCCCTCCTGTTTTCTCAGCCATCCCGTGGTGGGCGGGGTGGGGGTTTGTCGATAGTCGGTTTGCTCAACTGTGATCCCACTTGTAAGTGAAAATGCAACAACGCATGCATTCCCCCTTGAGTGGCGTGCCGAACCAACCGTGTGGGGGTGCGACGCGAACACGATAGGCTTTTCCTTTTGAACTTGTAACTTGTAAAATTTGGTTTTGCTCCATGGCGCGACCGATAGATAGAAATAACGATTTTCCCTAGAGTAATGAGAAGTTTGGTTCTGGCGCGGTTCATGCCTGGAGTACGTATGAAAATTATGAAGTTGATGCGAAAGGTAAGATAATTACTAGTAGTACCATATACTACTACATGGATTTGACGGAAAGATAAAAATACATACGGATCCATCAACGACATCCTCACGCCCTAGTGCGCCGGGTCACCAACCGACGTGTGAGGAGCAGCAGCGTTGGCGGCAAGCTCAACGTGCTTCTAAACAATGTCGTCCAAGGTTGCCCTGTGGTCCAAGAAGGCCAGCGTCCTATCGTCCTCCTCTTGCATGTAGTAGTCCTTGTGGATGATTTGCACGTAGACGTGGGTGATTATGTCGATGGTCTCTTGTTGCGCCAGGCGCTGCACGGCGAGCGCGACCTCGAGGTGGACATTCTCCGGTGCGATGGCGGGAAGTCGCAGGGCCACCAGTGCGTCGAAGAGGTTGTCACCATAGTGGCCATTGAGGGTGGCGGGCATCATAGAGCCTGGGCGCGTCGGCTGGAGGCGTACGTCAAGGTCGTCCGCGAGCTTCTTGACGATGGTGAACTTGTCGAGGAAGCCGACGAGGACCTCATCGAACAAGGAGACGAAGCTGTCGTCCAAGCGGCCCCTCGCCCTGGCGGCCTCAAGCACTACCTGGAGACGTTCTTCGGTGTCGGGCCGCAGGCCGGCGTCGTGGACCATCTGGCATAGTCGGCTGATGCTCGTGCTCATCGCCTCCATGGGTCTAGCTTAGCTTCTAGTCAACTGATCTTGCGATTGGAGTGATCACTCTTGCCCTTGGTTAGCGTGCTTACGTGCGTAGGATTTCATACTAGATTGGACTGGCGGGGAGCCTTTATATGAGAAGTGTAGACTGTGTTGAATTCACGTGCATGTTGGCCATCTACTCCTCGGCCCTCTACTTGTAACATCCCAAATTTTCAATTTCGAATGTTATACATAGATCATCATTGCATATCATATTTTGTTGCATTGTTGGCTCGATCCTAGAAATTCTACGCAACTCAAGGACCCACGGAGAGAGTTGGGAATTTCGTTATTTTCATAATTTAGTTTTCTCAAATTTTGAAAATAGGATCATTTGATTTTATTTATTTTATCTTCAATTATTTCTACTATCAAAATTTCAGAGAGGGAATAAAATGACTTTCCCAAAATAAAGAAATAATGAAGATTTAATAAAAAATCAAATAGGATTTTATTTGGAGTTTTTCGCCTTTTTATTTGGATTTAGGAAAAATGCGTGTTTTTCAAAATTGCATTTAGGCCCCAAATAAATGTTCATACTGTCCGGCTTGATTTTAGAAGCCAGAGAAAATTTATTTCGGGATTTTTGGAGTCCGTGTAGTATTTCTTTCATTTGTTTTTCTGGGTGAAATTATTTTAAAAAAACGCGAACCGCCTTACGGGCCGTACCCGAGCGGGACTCCGCCCAGGGGCAGCTTATATAAAGCCGCCGCCCGAGCCTCCCAGCCCACCAGACCCCACCGCCAGCCCACCCCGCCCGAAACCCTAACCCTAGCTGCCTCGATCCCCGCGCCAGCCAGCCGCCGCCGGAGCCGCCGCCGCCGACCCCGCCGGACGCCGCCGCCGTTGATCCTGCCGCCCGAGGTTTGCCGCACCTCGAAATCCGTGCCGCCAGTTTTTTTTAAAAACCGATCGGTTTTCTTTGGTTTTTGTCGGTTTATTTTTTTAGTTTCGGTTTATTTCTTTTAGATTGTTTTTTTTCTCGGTTCGGTTAAATAGCGAGCGTTCGCTCGTTCGTTCGTTTCAACAAACGTATTCGTCAGATTAGATTTAGTTAACGAACATTCGTTCGTTAACCCGTTCGTCGTTTTTCTTTTTCTCGGATTTAATCCGCGATTTTTCTGATCGCGATTTCTGATCCGATTTTCGTTTTAGTATAACTTTTCGCTCGTTTATCGGAATCGGGCGATTCAAGCGCCTGGAGTTTCGTCTTGAAACCCTCTTTCCGAATAACCAACTTAAACAAGTTTTTGCTTCTGTAAAAACTTGACTTAGATTCAGATTAGTAAAACGGAGCTGTTTTCTTTCGCCGTTTGACTTCCGTTGTTTCGTTTGATTCGATTCTTTTTGCAATCCGGAGTTCTTAAGTTGAACTTTCTGGTTAGATCTTTTATTCGAGTTTTACCTATGCATTAGATGAGTACTTATTGTATGCTTGTTTGTTTGTCTGCGATAGAATACCCGGAGTGCGCCGTCTGTTACTTCGAGTCTCTATGTTTCGTGGATCATCAGCAAGGCAAGTAACACTTTGATCATACCTTTTCTACTACCCAGTTTTATGCATTAGATCAATCCTCAAACATTGCATGACTAGGATCTAATTAAATTGTGGGTTTTGGGAAGTAGATGAGGTAGTACCTATTACCTGTTTTATTATCAAACCTTTGGGAGTTACTTCTACGTTTGCTTATTATGCCATGCTATGCTAGTAGACGTGGATTGGGTGAGAGTATCCATGACAGATGTGAGCTTGTTAATTAATGGTTTATTTAAGGTGGCAACTTAAACAAACATCTAGGTGGACTGAGGCACCAGGTTTCCAGGACTTGCCTGTTTTTGTTCGGACCGCCACCCAGGCTCAAAGGGATCATAAGATTATTCATGCTAGAAACTTCCGTGTGTAGCCACTTTCTACTATGGGCTCTAGAATAGTTGACTAAGTCGTGCGAACTCTTACAGGGTAGACTAGCTGATGTAGGGATGTAGGTTGGTACGGTCTACCCTTTACGTGAGGTGCTAGCGCTTCTGAAAGACTATGTCTCGGTCATCTGTTTCTCAAACACCATGTAGTGCGAGAAACCAAACGGAGGAGATCGAGTCATGTGGGGAAAAGTGCGCAAACCTCTGCAGAGTGTAACAAACTAATCATGGTTAGCCGTGTCCCCGGTTATGGACATCTTGAGTATCTAGTACTTGGATATCATGTGAATCTCATCATGTTACTTTAATTAATATTGTTGGGTTGTTAATGAGTACTTTTAATTGGGATTGAGAATGCTGTCAACCATTCTCAATGTTTAACAACCACCATGATAGTTAAATAAATTTATTCCTTTACAGTAGGGAAAAATTGGCTTTACGCAAAACTTTAACCATAGAGCTTTCCACCAGCCAAATATGCATGTAGTATAGCTTATTCCATCATATTTCTCTATGTGTTACATTGCCAGCATATTCCATGTGCTGGCCCATTTTCGGGCTGCAACATTTCATGTTGCAGACTTTTCAAACGACGAGTAAGGTTCTTAGGTCGTGGTTCTATACTCAGTGATGCCGTTGGAGTTGATGGACTCGCTTATTCTTCCAAGCCTTCCGCTGTTATTGTATTTAGATGGCCTTAAGCCATATTTATTTTAATAAGATCTCTCTTGAGACATTCGATGTAATAAGTGTGTGATTGCTACTCTGTTATAAATCCTACAAGTACTATGTGGTGTCAGCATTACTGATCCAGGGATGACACCTAAGCACAGAGATCAGACTGTTTGAGGTCTGGTCGCTACACTACTGCACTTGCCTTTGGCTGTATGACAGGTGGGCCAGCCACCCATTGGGTCCACGTGTCATGCACCCAAAGGCAGGTGCGGTAAGTCAATGAAGCTGCATCCCCCTTCGTGCCGGTGCAGTATAGTCATCTCACCGGACCTCTAGTTGGGGCCAAACGAGAGAAGTTTGATGTTTACTCGTTTATTGGTCCCCTTTGCATTTTACGCCAAGTTTTAACCTTTGATTTAACTAATAAAATGTTAATGCATATAACCAAAAATGTTGTGTAAGTCACCTTACGAAAACCAAATAATCCCAAAACACTTTTTTAGGGGTAATCCCAAAACACTTAGGCATGGTACGTTAACTCCCTCCTCGTTTCTTACTTCGTGACATATCAACCAATGAGAGATGTGGGTCGTGCATGCTTTCAATGACTTGAGACTACCAAACATGACATGTAGTGGTTAGTTCATTGCATGTAATCCTATTAATTATCAAAAAGACATTAAGTTCTCTCGTTGATAGGAATAAAACAATACAGCATGTATTTATTTACAGAGGGAGTAGTACATTTTTTGTGACATGCATTACTAGATATTGCTAGTCAAATACTAAAATCCAGATGGACATGGTAGTACTACTAAATCCAGACGGTGGTGCTAGTACTAGTAGTAGTAGTACTACCAATGTAGTAGCACTGTACTACCCGTTGGTCAAATTATTACGTGTTGCTCCTTAGAGTGAAGTGACAAGACCCTGCGCCGGAGATGACACCTGAGTATAGGCGCCATGTTCGGCATACCATAGTCAGCCTCACCGTCTACAGTCACTATCATCATGGTTCTAGAGCTAGCCTGCTTACAACTAGTCGTGTTCGACATAATTTCCCGTGCATAGATGCCCGTGCATTGCACGGAACACCAAGTCGGGGGGTGGACGGCGCCGGCAGCGGCCATCGCGCCAGATTTTTCCATGGCCTTCTAGATGTGGTGGGGAGGAGATAAGGTTGATTGTGAGAGACAAGGAGTTGTTTGTAAATAGGGAACAAGTGCGGGCATCTTTTTGCAAAACTGGAGAAGTTTGGTTTGTATGCGTCAGATCTAGATCCGACGGCTATTGGTGAAAGATGGCCGGCACAACATCATCACCAACTCAGGACCTGTTTGATTTGCAGGATTTTGAAAACGCGGGAATAGGACACGGCAATATTACAAGTTTCAAACTGATATTACAAACGTCAGGAGTAATGCTGCACCTACAAAGAGGGAATTACTAGGAAGTTTACATAAGAACTTTCATTACTTTAGGTGGATGCAGCATTATCGTACAAACTAAAATCCACCGCCCTGATAAGTCACTAGTGGGCAAAAAGGTTTTCGAGTCTCTGGCCACTTGATGGTTCAAAAACTAATTCAGCTTCTGCGGAGACTTTGTCATTTAGGCTTAGACGCTTGCGGTGATCAGCACGCCATTCATTGTTACACCAGAGAACGCCAAACCTCATTACCTTGAGCACACTTGCCTCCAGAACAAAGAACCTGACCAATTTAATCTCAGATGTGCTGCCTCGGTAGTCGATCAAATCAATTTCTGTAAGATGGAGATCAAGGAATTCGATGAGATTGTTATAGTGCAGCACATTTTTCACTTCCGGGTCTTTTTTTATCTACAAAAGAAGAGAACATATTAGAGCAGCTGGTTGTATAAGGTTGGCTGGCTAATGATATTTTCTCTCTTTCTCTCTCTCTCTCTCTCTTTCTCTTTCCTCTCATTTACCTAGGAGCACGTGAAGAGCTTGGGCATTTGTTGCCTTCCACTATGTGGCCGATGCCATATTTCTCAAAAGTATGCCGCATAATACGCATCGATGTCTAATCAAAATATTTTTGCACTGCTCTCGCGATGTGAGAGAGTTGGCACCGCTGTGCACACAGACCCACATGTATAAACAAATCAATCAAACCAACTACACCAGCCTCTCACTCTCCCAAACAAGTGTTTTTTCATTGCCTCAGTTCTCTCTCCCTCCCACGCAAGTGTTTTTTCATTGCGTGAGTTAATTTGGCACCGGAGCAAAGTAGGTGATCCAGAATGGGGCACCAGATGAGCAATGGAGGGGCATCGATGCCAAATGCATCACAAGTGAATTTGGCACATGTTTTGGCCTACATAGTGGAGGGCCGTTATAGCCCACTTTTGTCTAGCTCGTATTTAGTATAAAATTTTGACCATAGATTTACCTAACAAAATGCCAATGCATGTCACTAAAAATTATACCATTTGAAATTATGTTCAAACACGAATCCAACGATATAGTTCTTAGTGACATGCATTAACATTTTGTCAGTTAAATCTATGGTCAAATTTTGATACTAGAAAATAGGAAGAGTAAACAAGGACGGAGGTAGTACTTGCTCTTAGGGTAACCATAGAGTGACTAGTCTAAGTTACTTTCCACTATGACTAGCCAAGGCTACTATAGTAGTACAACAAAAAAACGATGCAGGTGATCACGTGAGAAAAAATACTAAAAACATTTCTTTCGGTGCAGTGCGTAGATGCAGTTTTGAACACTACACTTGTCATCGTAATTTCGGAAAATTACGAAAAAAATTGAGCTACGTTGTGATTACCATTTACTAATAGGAAAGAAGTTTCACCTCGATGAGTAGCTTCTCCGTGCATGGAAAGCATGTAAGGAATCCAACAACTTGATCTAGATTGGGGCCGATAGATTTTATTGCCAAGATCTTCACTGTGCGCATAGACTGGGTCAAGCTTGTGGGAGGTCGTACATACATCAAGAAGAAATTTAAATATGTGAATTTCAAGAAGACGGAGAAGAAGATGAGTGTTATACCTGAACGATTATGGATCCAATAAAGAGTTCGGAGAATTTGGCAGACGAGTACACCAAGGCTGTCAATTTCGGTGCGTCAATGACCCTGATTTTTGTTGGACCTTCTAGATCTGATACAAGAAATCTCTCAAGGAAAGGCGCATTCTCAATGACCATAACATGGAACAGCTGGAGTGATCTCTTCCCAATTGATGTCTTTTTGTGGGGCCAGCAAGACACATAAATCCATCAGAGATTCATCGAGGCGATGTGGAGGCTAATGAACCCGTGGATCTGCTCAAGACGAAGGTACTCGAGCGCAGTATAGCTGCGGAGCAGGTGCTCCATAGCCTTCTTCGAGATGACAACGTCGAAGAGGTCGAGCTGCTTGAGTTGAGGGAGAAGAAGGGCGGGCACGGCATTAATCTGGGGAAGATAGCAGGAGCTGAAGCTGGCGCGGCGCAGCATTGGCGTGAGGCGGAGCGCGGACGGCGGTAGAGAGCGACATCGTCCAGCTTCAAAGGTGAGCTCCTCGAGCTGATCTAGGCGGGGGATAAGAACCACTCATTGAACTTGGGTTGGACCTTGTAGTTGGTACTGAACATGCGGATGTCAAGGCGTCTGGCTGGCCCAGGGTGCGATGAAAGGATCTTGGTGACTGCAGCCATGCATTTGCAATCCCCATCACAGAGGCAGCTGTCGACGGTGAGGTTGAGGGGGATGCGGTGCCAGAGGGGGCGCCACCGCTGAGAGAGCAGGGCATGTCCACACAGCAGATTTGGTGGGGAGGAGGCAGACAATGACGAGCAGCATGTCGTCGGGGAGGCTGCTGATGAAGTCCAGGCTCGCCGGATGCGGTTTTGGCTCGAGCTGCCTCCGCTTGTTGGCTGCCTTGCCATCCATCTCAACCGGCGGTGACGCGGTGTACACATGTGCTGGTGTGTGTTGTGTGCTGAGTGTGCGCGAGTGCGTCCTTCTGTGCATGCCACTGCGCAGTGCTGAATTGTGTGCGAGTGCATCCTTCACACGGAAGAAGTGTGTCCTCAATGCGCCCTCAATTTACTAGCGTGCAGGGTGATATCTACTACGCAACCTTCTCCTTGTAGACGTTGTTGGGCCTCCAAGTGCAGAGGTTTGTAGGACAGTAGCAAATTTCCCTCAAGTGGATGACCTAAGGTTTATCAATCCGTGGGAGGTGTAGGATGAAGATGGTCTATCTCAAACAACCCTGCAACCAAATAACAAAGAGTCTCTTGTGTCCCCAACACACCCAATACAATGGTAAATTTTATAGGTGCACTAGTTCGGCGAAGAGATGGTGATACAAGTGCAATATGGATCGTAGATATAGGTTTTTGTAATCTGAAAATATAAAAACAGCAAGGTAACAAGTAATGAAAGTGAGCGAAAACGGTATTGCAATGGTAGCAAACAAGGCCTAGGGTTCATAGTTTCACTAGTGCAAGTTCTCTCAACAACAATAACATAATTAGATCATATAACAATCCCTCAACATGCAGCAAAGAGTCACTCCAAAGTCACTAATAGCGGATAACAAACGAAGAGATTATTGTAGGGTACGAAACCACCTCAAAGTTATCCTTTCTGATCGATCTATTCAAGAGTCCGTAGTAAAACAACACGAAGCTATTCTTTCTGTTCGATCTATCATAGAGTTCGTACTAGAATAACACCTTAAGACACAAATCAATCAAAACCCTAATGTCACCTAGATACTCCAATGTTGCCTCAAGTATCCGTGGGTATGATTATACGATATGCATCACACAATCTCAGATTCATCTATTCAAACCAACACAAAGTACTTCAAAGAGTGCCCCAAAGTTTCTACCGGAGAGTCAAGACGAAAATGTGTGCCAACCCCTATGCATAAGTTCAAAAGGTCACAGAACCCGCAAGTTGATCACCAAAACATACATCAAGTAGATCACGTGAATATCCCATTGTCACCACTGATAAGCACATGCAAGACATACATCAAGTGTTCTCAAATCCTTAAAGACTCAATTCGATAAGATAACTTCAAAGGGAAAACTCGATCCATTACAAGAGAGTAGAGGGGGAGAAACATCATAAGATCCAACTATAATAGCAAAGCTCGCGATACATCAAGATCGTACCACCTCAAGAGCACGACAGAGAGAGAGAGAGAGAGAGATCAAACACATAGCTACTGGTACATACCCTCAGCCCCGAGGGTGAACTACTCCCTCCTCGTCATGGAGAGCGCCGGGATGATGAAGATGGCCACCGGTGATGGATCCCCCCTCCGGCAGGGTGCCGGAATAGGGTCCTGATTGGTTTTTGGTGGCTATAGAGGCTTGCGGCCGCAGAACTCCCGATCTATGGTGCTCCTGGATGTTTTCAGGGTATATGAGTATATATAGGCGAAAGAAGTTGGTCACGGGAGCCACGGGGGGCCCACGAGGATGGGGGGGCGCCTACCCCCCTGGGCGCGCCTCCCTACCTCGTGGCCACCTCGTTGCTTCCTTGACGTCCACTCCAAGTCTCCTGGATTGAGTTTATTCCAAAAATGACTCTCCCGACGGTTTCATTCCGTTTGGACTCCATTTGATATTCCTTTTCTGCGAAACACTGAAATAGGCAAAAAACAGCAATTTGGACTGGGCCTCCGGTTAATAGGTTAGTCCCAAAAATAATATAAAAGTGCATAGTAAAGCCCATTAAACATCCAAAACAGATAATATAATAGCATGGAACAAACAAAAATTATAGATACGTTGGAGACGTATCAAGCATCCCCAAGCTTAATTCCTGCTCGTCCTCGAGTAGGTAAATGATAAAAATAGAATTTTTGATGTGGAATGCTACCTAACATATTTATCAATGTAATCTTCTTTATTGTGGCATGAATGTTCATATCCGAAAGATTCAAGACAAAAGTTTATGACATAAGAGTAATAATACTTCAAGCATACTAACAAAGTAATCATGTCTTCTCAAAATAACATGGCCAAAGAAAGTTATCCCTACAAAATCTTATAGTCTGGCTATGCTATATCTTCATCACACAAAATATTTAAATCATGCACAACCCCGGTTTTAGCCAAGCAATTGTTTCATACTTTAGTATTCTCAAACTTTTTCAATCTTCACGCAATACATGAGCGTGAGCCATGGACATAGCGCTATAGGTGGAATAGGATGGTGGTTGTGGAGAAGACAAAAAAGAGAGAAGAAGTCTCACATCAACTAGGTGTATCAAGGGGCTATGGAGATGCCCATTAATAGATATCAATGTGAGTGAGTAGGGATTGCCATGCAATGGATGCACTAGAGCTATAAGTGTATGAAAGCTCATCAAAAGAAATTAAGTGGGTATGCATCCAACTTGCTTGCTCACGAAGACCTAGGGCATTTGAGGAAGCCCATTGTTGGAATATACAAGCCAAGTTCTATAATGAAAAATTCCCACTAGTATATGAAAGTGACAACATAGGAGACTCTCTATCATGAAGATCATGGTTCTACTTTGAAGCACAAGTGTGGTAAAAGGATAGTAGCATTGCCCCTTCTCTCTTTTTCTCTCATTTTTTTATTTTTTTTATTTTTTATTTGGGCCTTTTCTCCTTTTATTTATGGCCTCTTTTTTCCTTTTCCTTTTTTTATTTTTCGTCCGGAGTCTCATCCCAACTTGTGGGGGAATCATAGTCTCCGTCATCCTTTCCTCACTGGGACAATGCTCTAATAATGATCATCATCACACTTTTATTTACATACAACTCAAGAATTACAACTCGATACTTAGAACAAAATATGACTCTATATGAATGCCTCCGTCAGTGTACCGGGATGTGCAATGAATCAAGAGTGACATGTATGAAAGAATTATGAAAGGTGGCTTTGCCATAGATACGATGTCAACTACATGATCATGCAAAGCAATATGACAATGATGGAGCGTGTCACAATAAACGGAAAGGTGGAAAGTTGCATGGAAATATATCTTGGAATGGCTATGGAAATGCCATAATAGGTAGGTATGGTGGCTGTTTTGAGGACGGTATATGGTGGGTGTATGGTACCGGCGAAAGTTGCGTGTTACAAGAGAGGCTAGCAATGGTGGAAGGGTGAGAGTGCGTATAATCTATGGACTCAACATTAGTCATAAAGAACTCGCATACTTATTGCAAAAATCTACAAGTCATCAAAACAAAGTACTACACGCATGCTCCTAGGGGAAGGGTTGGTAGGAGTTAACCATCGCGCGATCCTGACCTCCACTCATAAGGAAGACAATCAATAAATAAATCATGCTCCAACTTCATCACATAACGGTTCACCATACGTGCATGCTACGGGAATCACAAACTTTAACACAAGTATCTCTCAAATTCACAATTACCAACTAGCATGACTCTAATATCACCATCCTCATATCTCAAAACAATCATTAAGAATCAAACTTCTCATAGTATTCAATGCACTTTATATGAAAGTTTTTATTATATCCCTCTTGGATGTTCATCACTTTAAGGACTAATTTTATAACCAAAGCAAATTACCATGATGTTCTAAAAGACTCTCAAAATAATATAAGTGAAGCATGAGAGTTCATCTATTTCTTCAAAATAAAAACATCGTCGTGCTCTAAAAGATATAAGTAAGCACTAGAGCAAACGACAAACTACACCAAAAGATATAAGTGAAGATCAATGAGTAGTCGAATAATTATGTAACTATGTGAAGACTCCCTAACATTTAAGAATTTCGGATCTTGGGATATTATTCAAACTGCAAGCAAAACAAAATGACGCTCCAAGCAAAACACATATCATGTGGAGAATAAAAATATAGCTCCAAGTAAAGTTATCGATGAATGAAGACGAAAGAGGGGATGCCTTCCGGGGCATCCCCAAGCTTAGGCTCTTAGTTGTCCTTGAATATTACCTTGGGGTGCCTTGGGCATACCCAAGCTTAGGCTCTTGCCACTCCTTATTCGATATTTCATCGAATCTTTACCCAAAACTTGAAAACTACACAACACAAAACTCAACAGAAAACTCGTAAGCTCCGTTAGTATAAGAAAATAAACCACCACTTAGGTACTGTTGTGAACTCATTGTAAATTCATATTGTTGTAATATCTACTGTATTCTAACTTCTCTATACTAACGGAGCAAAGCTCGCGAAACATCATAAGATCCACTGTAATAGCAAAGCTCGTGATTCATCGAGATTGTACCACCTCAAGAACACGAGAGAGAGAGAGAGAGATCAAACACATAGCTACTGGTACATACCCTCAGCCCCGAGGGTGAACTACTACCTCCTCGTCATGGAGAGCACCGGGATGATGAAGATGGCCACCAGTGATGGATCCCCCCTCTGGCAGGGTGCCGGAACAGGGTCCCGATTGGTTTTTGGTGGCTACAGAGGCTTGCGGCGGCGGAACTCTCGATCTATGGTGCTCCTGGATGTTTTTAGGGTATATGAGTATATATAGGTGAAAGAAGTTGGTCAGGGGAGCCATGAGGGGCCCACGAGGGTGGGGGCGCACCTACCCCCCTGGGCGCGCCTCCCTGCCTCGTGGTCGCCTCGTTGCTTCCTTGAGGTCCACTCCAAGTATCCTAGATTGAGTTTGTTCAAAAAACGACTCTCCCGAAGGTTTCATTCTGTTTGGACTCCGTTTGATATTCCTTTTCTGCAAAACACTGAAATAGGAAAAAAACAATTTGGACTGGGCCTCCAATTAATAGGATAGTCCCAAAAATAATATAAAAGTGCATAGTAAAGCCCATTAAACATCCAAAACAGATAATTTAATAGCATGGAACAATCAAAAATTATTGATACGTTGGAGATGTATCACAGGGTGCTACCCCAAGTGGTTTCAACTTTGTTTACTTCACCGCGTGTCAGATTGGCCTCTAGTTTACTTATTTTCACCCACTGCCACATGGGCCAGCACACAAAAATACAGAACACGAGCTAACAAGGGAGCATGTGGACTAGTTGACCGGTCAACTAAACAATATACGGAGCTATACGCTAACACAGTGAGTGTATAATCCGTCGGTATAGAGAGTTCGAGTGAGAGGGGAGGCCCGTGAGAGATAGAAGAGAGAGAGAAAGAGATACTCCCTCCGTTCGATAATGTAGTTCCAACATTTTTTTAAAGTCAAACTTTTGAAACTTTGACCAAGTTTATAAAGAAATTACTTATATCTACAATACCAAAGATAAATGACAGTATGAAGTAAGTACATGTTGTGATGAATCTAATGATCATTCCAGATGTAAATGTTTTTCTCCACATATACCTGGTCAAACTTTTCTAAGGTTTGACTTTTCAAAACATCCATATGCTTATGGACGTGAGAGAGTCCCTAACTAGAGAGAGAGAGAGTGTGTGTGTGTGTGTGTGTGAAATAGAAAGAGTGAGTGAAAAAAGTGTGTGTGTGTGTGTGTGTGTGTGTGAAAGAGACATGGACAACACACGATAAAAGTAGAGAAAAAGCGTGTGTGTCTTATGCAAACATATCACACATGCATCTTCGACAACGGAAGCAAGGTGAGGAGATATTGTGTGGTTGTTTGCAACTGAGAGAGAAAGACCCCTAGCATGTGGACAAGAGGGGTCTGACAAACAAGGGAGAGAGGTCGAGAGAGACATACGGAGAAAATGCAGACATGGGGAGGAGAGAGTGTATGTTTGTCATAGAGAGATCCCCTGGAGATCGCGATGGGACTACATGGGTGGGAGATCGAGTGACAAGGTGTGTGCGCGATAGAAGATACCCCAAGAGATATCGAGATAGATGTATGGATGGAAGGAGACAATACGTGTGTTCCTGATGGCTAGTGGGAGATAATAATACTTAGGGGGGAGTGCTTGCGCCTATGATGGAGTGAGGGATTATGGTACTTAGGGGGTGCGTGTCACATGGAGAGAGAGAACAAGGGCGGAGAGTGTTGGATGGGTCTATATGTATCGCGCGAGCGAGACATGTGTATGTGTGAACCAGGGAGATATAAAGTTTGAGAGAGATAGAGGAGCCCCGATAAGGCTGAGTGGTGCGTCAGATAGCTGAGAGGGGGAAAGAGATATTCCATCTGCTCGATAATCAGTGCATGTAAATTTTTTAGAAGTCAAACTTTGATCAGGTTTACGCAAATGTTATTTATATCTACAATACCAAAGATACATCATATGAAACTACATCTCATGGTGAATCTAATGGTATATGTTTGCCATTCTAGATGTAATTGTTTTTCTCCACGTACATGGTCAAACTTTGTGATGTTTGACTTTTCAATAAATCTATATGCCATGGACCGAAGAGAGTGCCTAAGTAGAGAGAGATCAAGTGCGTGCGAAGGAGAATGGGTAAGTGTGCAAAAAGAGTATGTGTGTGAAAGAGAAAGTGACAACAAACGATAAATTAGAGAGTGTGTGTTTTTTTGTTTCTTATGCAAACATATCACGCATGCATCTCCGACATAGAAAAGCGAGGCAAGGAGATACACGAAGATAGCTAGTGCGTGATTGCTTGCAACGGAGAAAGACACCCCTATAGCACATGTCCAATAGAGGTCTGGCCAACAAGGAACAAAGGTCGAGAGGGACACATGGAGAACATGGACGCATGGGGAGGGAGAGAGGGTATGTTTGTGATAGAGAGATCCCCTCGAGATCATGAGGGGACTATATGGGTGGGAGATCGAGGGAGGTGCGTGCGCAATAGAAAGATGCCCCGAGAGAAATCGAGATAGACCATGCACATGTTTGTGATGGAGACTAAGATTAGCTAGTCATATACATATAGGGGGGGACTGCGTGTGCCTACAATTGAGTGAGAGACCATCATACTTGGCTAGCTAGGCATGAGATTGTGTGTGTGTGTGTGCATGTGAGATGGAGAGAGAACGAGGGAGAGAGATAGAGTTTTAGATGGGCCTATCGAGTGTGAGTGAGATATGCATGTGTATATGTGACCCATGTAGATGGAGAGTTCGAGAGAGAGAGAGGGAAGAGCTCCGAGACAACAGAGTGGTGCGTGAGAGAGTTACAGGCAACGAGCCAAGGAATTTGTGTGCGTACGATGAGTGCACCCAAGATATCTAGCTTGGACTAGAGAATCATACATAGTGTGCGAGAGAGACCTATACCTGGAGTATATATGCATGCGAACTAGAAAGACCCCCCCTGAGGGAGTCCTGGATTAGGGGGTATCCGGATAGTCGGACTATATACTTTGGCCGGACTGTTGGACTATGAGGATACAAGACTCAAGACTTCATCCCGTGTCTGGATGGGACTCTCCTTTGCATGGAAGACAAGCTTGGCGATGCGGATATTTAGATCTCCTTCTCTGTAACCGACTCTGTGTAACCCTAGCCCCCTCCGGTGTCTATATAAACCGGAGGGTTTAGTCCGTAGGACAACAACAATCATAATCATAGGCTAGCTTCTAGGGTTTAGCCTCTACGATCTCGTGGTAGATCAATTGTAATACTCATATCATCAAGATCAATCAAGCAGGACGTAGTGTATTACCTCCATAGACAGGGCCCGAACCTGGGTAAAACATCATGTCCCCTGCCTCCTGTTACCATTAGCCTTAGACGCACAGATCTGGACCCCCTACCCGAGATCCGCCGGTTTTGACACCGACATTGGTGCTTTCATTGAGAGTTCCTCTGTGTCGTCGCTGCAAGGCTCGATGGCTCCTTCAATCATCAACAACAACGCGGTCCAGGGTGAGACTTTTCTCCCCGGACAGATCTTCGTGTTCGAGGCTTCGCACTGCGGGCCAATTCGCTTGGCCATCTGGAGCAGATCGACAGCTATGCCCCTGGCCATCAGGTCAAGTTTGGAAACTTGAACTATACGGCCGATATCCGCGGAGACTTGATCTTCGACGGATTCGGGCCTATGCCAGGAGCGCTGAACGGTCACGACGAGCACGGCTTAGACCTGCTGTCAGACAATATTCGGGATATCGCACCTGTAATAGCTCCGGATCTAAATCCGGGGCAGATCGTGTCGTTCGAGGACGGGTGGATAGACCCCGCCCCGGAGGCCGCATACTCATCGGCGGTAGAGCCAAACACAGACTCCACCCCCGAGGAAGTCTGTGTCACCGGACCCCCGGACTTGTGTCCGGCTGTAGGTTCCAAACCGCGCCACCCGAGCCCACCGAATCCGGTTGGGCTCGGTAATGGAGTTCACCGCTGCAGATATCTTTCAGCACTCGCCCTTCGGCGACATGCTGGATTCATTAAGGCCTCTCTCTTTGTCAGGAGACTCTTGGCCAAACTATGCCCGGCTCGAGTGGGAAGCAGGCGACGAGGAAATTTGTTGCCCACCCACCACCCACTTCATTGCCACTGTCGACGATTTGACCGACGTGCTCGACTTCGACTCCGAGGACATCGACGGTGTGGACGACGATGCAGGAGAAGAACAGGAACCACCGCCCACGGGGCGCTAGATAGCCACCTCCTCGTATGATATATACATATGGTGGACACTCCCAGAGAAACCAATGGCGATGAGGCAACAGAGGATAACCCCTTACGGAACAAAATCAAAGCATGGGCGTCATCGGCGCCGCTCCAAGCCCCGCCACAGCAATACCGGCATAGGAAACGAAAACAATTTGGATGGTGTCGAAGATGAATACAATCCCGATCAGCCTGCCTTCAAGCAGGCCGAACAGGAAGACGGGCACGATAGCCCAGAGGAATAGGCGACGGACGGATACTTGGAGGAGGACAACTACATGCCCCCCTCCAAAGACGAGGTGAGCCTCGGCGACGATGAATTCGGCGTGCCTGAGGATCCCGTAGAGCAGGATTGCTTAAAGTGCCGGCTTATGGCCACCGCGAGAAGCCTGAAAAATAAGCAGCAGCAGCTCCAAACTGATCAAGATCTGCTCATAGACAGATGGACTGAGGTCCTGGCAGCCGAGGAATATGGACTCGAGCGCCACACCAAAGGCTACCCAAAGCACAAGTTGCTACCTCAACTCGAGGAGGAGCCCATACTACCAGCACAGGACGAGGCTGACCGGCCACCTCATGGCCGGGATAAAACCACATATCAGCCCGAATACCAGCCCCCACCCCCACGCCAATACACTACGGCCCGGGGCAATAGGCAGGACCTAAGAGACATGCTGGAAAACAAAGCAGGTCAGCCAAGATCGATCTACGGATCGCGGGGGCGCGCCCCAACACATGACCATGATTGTCATGCCGGATACACTATCAACAAGTCCGGCCGGGCCGAACATAGCCGACCAGACTTATCCGAACTGCGTAGTAACATAACCCCGCATAGAGGCGCCGCACACCCCCTATGCTTCACTGATGAAGTAATGGATCACGAATTCCCAGAAGGGCTTAAACCCGTAAATATCGAATCATACGACGGCACAACAAACCCTGCGGTATGGA
This sequence comes from Triticum aestivum, assembly GCF_018294505.1. Classification (NCBI taxonomy): domain Eukaryota; kingdom Viridiplantae; phylum Streptophyta; class Magnoliopsida; order Poales; family Poaceae; genus Triticum; species Triticum aestivum. The sequence goes on along the minus strand of NC_057810.1, from coordinate 388,679,758 downwards.
TCAAAGATTTCCTTCTCCACATTCACATGGCCTGCGGTGACGATCTACATGCCATCAAGTATCTTCTTAAACTCAAAGGACCAGCCCGACACTGGCTAAATAGCCTGCCGGCAAATTCCATCAGCAGTTGGGAAAACCTGGAGGACACGTTCCTCGACAACTTCCAAGGCACTTACGTGCGACCACCGGATGCTGATGACTTGAGTCACATTACCCAACAACCCGGAGAGTCAGCCAAGAAATTCTGGACTTGGTTCCTAACTAAAAAGAACCAAATTGTCGACTGTCCGGACGCCAAAGCCTTGGCGGCCTTTAAGCATAATATCCGCGACGAGGGGCTCGCCCGACACCTCGACCAGGAAAAACCGAAGTCCATGGTGGCCCTCACGACACTCATGACCCGCTTTTGCGCGGGCGAGGACAGCTGGTTGGCTCGCAGTAGCACCACGCCAATAAACTCCGGCACTTCAGATGTCCATGACAATAACGGCAAGCCATGGTGCAACAGACATAAGCATCGGAACAATGGCAACAACACCGAAGACACGACAATTAACACCGGATTCAGTGGCTCAAAATCCGGTCAGCGGAAAAAGCCGTTCAAAAGAAACAATCCGGGATCATCCAGTCTGGACCGCATACTCGATCGCTCGTGCCAAATTTATGGCGCCCCTGATAAGCCAGCCAACCACACTAACAGAGATTGCTGGGTGTTCAAATAGGCCGGCAAGATATATGCCGAAAACAAGGACAAGGGGCTACACAGTGACGATGACGAGGATACCCGGCGTCCGAACACTGGGGGACAGAAGAAATTTCCTCCCCGGGTGAAATCGGTAAACATGATCTATGCCACCCACATTCCCAAACGGGAACGAAAGCGGGCACTAAGGGACGTCTATGCGATTGAGCCAGTCGCCCCAAAGTTCAACCCATAGTCAGCATGTCCGATCACTTTTGATCATAGGGACCACCCTACCAGCATCTGTCACGGCGGTTCAGCCGCATTGGTCCTTGACCCAATCATCGACGGATTCCACCTCACACGAGCCCGTATTGGCATAAACAGCAGCCCAAACTTGCCGCGCCAAGACACAGTTCACCAGATAGGTATTAATCGCTCGAGGATCAAACCCACTAAAAACATCTTCTCAAAGATGTCGTTCCAGGTGTAAAGGCCAAGTTTTACAGGCCCACCACCCTGGAGGTTGTCTTTGGATCACCAAACAAACACCATACCGAAGAGTAAGTCTTCGGCATTGTCCCCTTACACAGTAACTATTATATACTACCGGGACGAACCGCGTTGGCTCGACTCAACGCGGTACCACACCATGCCAAACCCACGTGACATAGTCACAATTATGGGCAAGGCCGAACTCCACCCCGACACTGGAAAGTATACCGTCGCTGAGGTAGCGAGTTGTGCCTTTCTGTCGAACCTCGATTCAAGAGCCAACCCCTCGGACACCAACAAAGGAGTCCGAGATACTTTACGGCATGATAGCCCGGCTCGACCAGCTCCGATCAAGCACCCGCGGTTCAACCACCCTATGACACGCAAATGCCTCTAAGCATTTTTCTTTACAGACTCACTTTTGCGTAGAACAAGACTGGCGACATGGAATCAGCCCGGACGCACAAAGAGGGAATACACAAGTATTTCCCAAGAAGATAGTCTAGATACAATTTGGATCCGCACACAACTTCCTCTCGTCCGGTCGCAACAGGATCCGCCAGTATACCTCCTTTCATAGCATAAACCATACTTATACGCATAGACGTGTCACTCCACTACAACACGTAGAACTATATGACACTTACGGGTCGTCATTCCTCATTGACGCCTTTTTCATCATAACGGCACTCGCACATTGTGTCATGCCCCACTATGCCAGGGGCTTCATTGTCCTCATAATATGGCAACAAAGTCCGGCCACCCTCTTGGTCGCTCGGCACCCCGAACTTATAGCACTATATGCATCAGCTCCGAATGATGTCTTGGGTCATTAGTTGGGTTTGCCCGGCTCCCATGTTTTGGTACCTTACGTTCCGCTCCATCGGATAAGGTAGCACTGGGAGAACTACTGCGATTGTGTCCCGGTTCTTCCAGACGAGCACCTCAGTAGAGAAAGCCAAAAACTGACTGTCATGATACGGCGAGAGTTGGTCAGCTGTTCGAGAGGTTGTAAAATCTTTAAGGATTTATTCCGCATAATGCCATAACAAATGCAGAGTGCGACGGATCAGTCTTCCGATCAGGCGCTGTTAGAGCCCCTCGTACGGTCTTCTGAACACCATGGTCTGCGCCTACCATACTCGAATTCCTATGGCTAAGTGAGAGTAATAAAGCCCTATAGTCTGATTGCCTGGTTCGCTGTGATGAACACCTCCTTTAAGGACCCAAAAATGGGATAAAGAGTGTTCAGGTATGTCCCGAACACCCCCATACTTTCTACGTGGGGGCAGAAGCCGACGACTAGCCAACTCTCAGGATTCATATATATCAAATGGCCGCACAGGAAGAAAAAACTTTCATATTACAAGCAATAAATAATAACAGTGCCAGTGTCCCGCATTACAAAGGACAGCATGACTGCCTTCAGGGGAAATATAATGTCTTTGGTACATTTTTCTGCCACAAGGCGGGCTCCTTTCAGGACACCATCATAATATAATTCGGGCTTGTGGTGCTCCTTACCCTCTGGTGGTCCCTCAGTCATCAGCTTTTCAGCATCAAGCTTCCCCAGTGCACCTTCGCACGGGCAAATGCCATGCGTGCACCTTCTATACAGACCGACCGCTTAATGACTTTGAGCCGAGGGCAAGCACCAACAATCCGCTTCACGAGTCCGAAGTAACTGCTTGGAATTGGCTCAGCGGGCCACAGCCGGACAACTAAGTCCTTCATGGCTAGTTCGGCCGCCTGGTGCAATTCTATCAGCTGCTTCAGCTGATCGACAAAGGGCACCGGATAATTCGGCGCCAAATACTTCGACCAGAAATGCTTTCCCACAGACTTCTTCTCCTTAGCCCGGTAGAATTGAGCAACATCAGATATGCTGCATGGCAGGTCGGCAAACGCCCCTGGAGAAACAAGAATTCAATTTGTCACTTCAAATTTCTCCTGTTACTATATAAAAATCGCTTTCAGTAAAAAAGCCTTACCAGCCGCAATCCTCCTCGCCTCATGAATGTCCTTCAAAGCACCTCGGGCTTCCCCCCGAACATCATTTGCGGCTTGGAGAGCTTGGGCAAGTTCGAATTCTTTCCCTGGTAGACTCTGCTCCAAGGTCTCGCTTTTTTCATGGCCTCCTGGAGCTCTCATTCAGCTTCAATGACCCTGGCCTCGTGCTTCTCGCGAAGAGCCTAGTCCGCAGCGGCCTTCTTGTCGGCTTCGGCCACAGCCTTCTTCAGTGCCTCAATTTCGGCATTTGCTCCTAGAGCACACAATATAAATGATTTCATCAGGCACAACTACTCATTTGTGCTTAACTTACCAAAGGTTTCGACATACCTTGCTTGTCCTCCAACTGCTTCTTCACTCGGCCAAGTTCTTCTTCGACCCGCTCCAGACTCTGCTTTAGTCCGGGCACTTCCGCAGTATGAGAGGCGGTCGTCGCTACAGACGCCTGTTTTCAAACAAAGAGATACATGTCATTAACTGAGTCTCCTGCGAAGCGGAAATTTGATCCCCTGTCTGGTTCTCTCTCTTTCACCGGATACTGCATCAGGGGCTACCGTTCATACTATGACAATCTTCAAAGGTTTGTAAAAACATACCTCAAAGCCTTTTATAAGGCTAATGCAGGATTCATTCGGTCCGCTCTCAGCGGAATGAATCTTTTCAATCACCGCACCCATAAGGGCGCGATGTTCATCGATGATGGACGCATTCTTTAGCGTTGTCGATAGGCCGCCCTGCAGCTCTGCTTGGACAGAGGTCGCCAGTGGAGCAGGCATGCCTCCTTCCGTCAAGGGGGGCCGCCAGCCTGATCCTGGAGCTTCAAAGGTCCAGGATCGTGTCCGGCTGCGGGCCGAATGTAAAATCGCCCCCGCCGTCGACGTTCATGGGAACCATTGCTCCCGTGTATCCGGCCCCAGAGGTGTGCCCTCCCTGGTCTGGGTCCTGCTGAGACGACACCTCGGTGTCACGCCCAGGCTTCGGGGAAGGGGCCTCCGTAGGCGTCTCGCTCTCCAGGGCATCTGAGCTCAGCGAATCCTTCGATGAGGACTGTTCGGCGCGAGACCTCGCCGGGCTGCACAAAGTATGGCACAAGTTAAAATATTGCACCTTAGTAATCCTGGGCGCTTAAGCGTGTTCGGATTTCGTGTACTCACGATTTTACCAGGGGCTGGGCCCTGGGATCCCACTCCGGACTGCTATTGGTAGCCGTGGTGGACGCCTCTGGAAGGGGATTTTTTTTCCTCTTCGGCGATTCAGCCTCCAAGGATGAGGAGGCCGTCTTTTTCTTCCCTTCCCCCATGGAGGATTCATCTTCTTCCTCCTCCTCTTCATCTTCGGAGGAAGGATGGGCGTTGGAGTCTTCGGATTTTGTGTCTGAAGCACCGCTGCGACGGAGGCTGCTCCGGGTCTCCTTGGCCTCCTTGAAGGCCTCTTTCTTCGGCGCCTTGTAAGGCGCTGGGACCAGCATCTTCGTCAGAAGAGGTCCTACCGGTTCCTCCGGCAGCGGGGCCGGACAATGTATCCGCCCCACCTTCTTCGTCCATTCTTGGGATAATTGCGGAAAGCATGATAAAGCGTCTCCCTCAGGATATGCCAGCTAAACATGGATAGATAGAACATAGCGATTACTTACCGGACTCGGAGAGGAACAGTTTATACCTGCGGTCCTCGGTGGAGCCCGGCAATGGTTTGTCGGACTTGAAGAGAACCTTCCAGATATCCTTGTGTGAGGAGCCGTAGAGCTCCCGCAGGTCTGGTGCTCGGCCGGGTCGTATTCCCACAAATTACAGGCCTGGTGCTGGCAAGGGAGAACCAGGCGAACTAACATCACCTGGACTACATTGACGAGTTTGACATCCTTGTCTACCACGCCCTTGATGCGTGTTTGGATCACCGACGGCTCATCGGATGAGGACCAGTTTAGGCCCTTCTTGGGCCAGGACGTGAGCCGCAGGGGGGCTCCAGATCTGAATTCGGGAGCAGCGGCCCACTTTTTACCGCGCGGCTCAGTGATGTAGAACCACTGCTGCTGCCACTCCTTGACGGAATCATTGAAGGTGCCTGTCGGCCATGTGACCTTGGGCATCTCGCTCACCATGGCGCCGCCGTACTTGGCGTGCTCGCCGTTCACCACCTTGGGCTTCACATTGAAGATCTTTAGCCATAAGCCGAAGTGGGGCTAAATACGAAGAAAGGCCTCACACACGACGATAAACGTCGAGATGTTCAGGAAAGAATTAGGGGACAGATCATGAAAATCTATCCCGTAATAATACATGATGCCGCCAACAAATGGGTGAAGGGGAAACCCGAGCCCGCGGACAAAATGAGGAAGAAACATGCCCCTCTCGTGAGGCTCCGGATTAGGGACAATCTGTCCCGCCGTCGGAAGACGGTGGCCGATTTTCTTGGCCAGGTACCCGGCCTCTCGAAGCTTTTTAATATCCTTCTCCCAGGTGGTACACGCCATCCATTTGCCTCCTGCTCCGGATCCGGACATCTTCGGAGAACCTCTTTTTGGTGGAGAAGACGAGCGCTTGGGCGCTAGGGATCGAGCGAAGGGGAATGGACGAGCGAAAGGAAAAGGCGTGGGTAAAGAAGAAGAGGCCTTATCTCTTTATAGAGGCCGCAAAAACTTTTGGGCCTCCCTACCTGCCTGGTGGAACCTGCTCGTTCCCCACTCGCCGCGATTGGCGGTACGGTTGGGCTACCCACACCCGTATTGATGAAAGTCCCGCGATAAGGGGGACACGATCTCTGCTTCGACAGGACGTGCCCAGGAAACCGCCTCGCTATATGCGCAGTAGCTGGTTGGGAAAACAGTTTGAATGATGACTCGGCTGTGGTGTGATGTCACGTTATTTCAAGTTCTCAGCAGATTATACTTGTGGAATATTGTTCTCTCTACGGTGATATGTGAAAATCGTCTTGCAGAGCCGGACACGGTTTAAGTGTTCGAGATTTACTTTGGACTATGCGGAGATGGAACTCGCCTTGCAATGCCGAAGACAATCTGCGCGCCAGACTCATCGTCATTGAAGCCTGGTTCAGGGGCTACTGAGGGAGTCCTGGATTAGGGGGTATCCGGACAGCCGGACTATATACTTTGGCCAGACTGTTGGACTATGAAGATACAAGACTCAAGACTTCATCCCGTGTCCGGATGGGACTCTCCTTTGCATGGAATACAAGCTTGGCGATGCGGATATTTAGATCTCCTCTGTAACCGACTCTGTGTAACCCTAGCCCCCTTCGGTGTCTATATAAACCTAAGGGTTTAGTCCGTAGGACAACAACAATCATAATCATAGGCTAGCTTCTAGGGTTTAGCCTCTACGATCTCGTGGTAGATCAACTCTTGTAATACTCATATCATCAAGATCAATCAAGCAAGACGTAGGGTATTACCTCCATAGTGAGGGCCCGAACTGGGTAAAACATCGTGTCCCCTGCCTCCTGTTAGCATTAGCATTGGACGCACAGATCGGGACCCCCTACCTGAGATCGGCCGGTTTTGACACCGACACCCCCCCCCCCCACACACACACACACACACAAAAGAGAGAGAGAGATGGAGAGAAAGGGAGAGGGACCAATAAGGTTTGTGTGTTGGATGCGTGTGACAGAATTGAAGATTGTCGGAAGGGGAGAGAGAGAGAGAGAGAGAGCAGGAGTTCGGGAGAGGGGGAGGTCGCGTTTTATGCATCAAAGACTGATATAAACCATGTTTCGATATAAACTTGCATTCAAATATTTAAATTGGAGAACATGTTATCTGCAATCCACACATGAACGGATATATGCATATATCAAACAAGTTCATTAATTTGACTTTCAACATGTTCATGGAGTACTATGATACTATACAACATGCTACTCGATTGAGGTGTTCAATTTTGGATTTAGTTCACTATTTTGACCTGGTGAACGAGCTATTTCATTGAATCGAGATATTTCATTTTGGGTTTGATTCCCGTTTTTGAGTGGGTCAACTATTTGTCATATAGTAAATCGCTAGCAACGAGCATGTAAAAACACATTACTCCCGAGCATCATCTCTCCATCTAAAAAAGAAGTGGCAAGCTAATATTTCAAAATTTGATTCGAATTGACTTGGTAAGGTAGACGTGGATGCTCGCTCTCCCAAAATTTGAACGAACCGTTAACCATCCTCTGCTCGGCGAAATTCGCACGAGCAAATAAATGGGAGACGCGAAATTACCGGCCTATGTGGGACACGCATCAATTGGCCCATTGTAGATCGAGGGTAGGTTTGTAACTTCATCCAAGCGCGCCTTCTCCTCAGCTGAAATCACATGTGCCGAATAATTCATAAACCATGGTCGGCAAAACACGCTCTCCTCGCCCGAAATAGCTCGCGCCCACTATTTCAAAACACGCTCTCCTCACCCGAAATCGCTCGCGCCCACTATATTTCAAAACACGCCCTCCTCGCCCAAAATCGCTCCCGCCCACTATTTGGGGAGAAGCAAAGTTACTCTACTATCCCCGACCCTCAGTACACACACCCAAGCCGAGAAGCCTAAAGGCAGGGGTAGAACTGTAACTCCCCCCGCCCCCCACACACATTTTAGACAAATGCGTCCGTAAGACATGGTTCCACTCCCCTCCCAATCCCCCCCATTCATACCTCGTGGGCGCCAAACCACCTTCTCCTCGGAAGCTCCCTTCTCCAGAGCCGTGAAACCTCAGCCCCTCCTCCATGGCGCCCCCACCGCACCAATTTCACAGCCACCCTCCTCCCTAATGCCGGAGACGCTGTCCATTTGTCGTCTTGCACTGGGCCGTGCGCCTCTTACTCTGTGCTGCTGGAGTTGAGTCGACGACGGCCGCGTGAACCGTACCCGAGCCGATTGACCCAGCCGCTATTCACGGCGCCGGAGCGGCTCCAACTTCGGATCCGTCCAGAGTCCCGTCGTTACTTCCCCGTAGCCATCGACCGTCACGACACCACGGCTTCCCTGCCACCGGTCGCCATCGCAACCGCGCCGGCCTCACCGACTTGGCAGCTGGAGCTGCCTACATCACCATGTAGCCAGATAGGTCGCACCTTCATCTCAAATCACTTTATTTAGGCATCAGTTGTCTGAATTTTTATTCTGGGCCAATCGATTCCCAATGGGAAGCAGCACCCCTCGAGGCGGCGGAGCTCCTAGGCTGTCGGTTGGATGGTGTCTAACGTAAGGGTGCGGGGCCGCAAGTTCGCCGCAGAAGCAGCGCTTAGATGGCCATTTTAGAGTTGCGTGGTTTGAAGGTGCCGCCGCTGCCGGATCTGGATGAGGCCAGTCTTTGTGGATTGGCTCGGGGGCGGCGCAACCACGACAGTGCGGTGGGGCGGGGAGCGGGGTTTTGGTCGGGGCCATGGACGGTGGAGGCAGGCTGCTCTGCCATTGGTCGCTGGCTCTTCGGGGAAGATTCCGAATAGTGTCAGCCAGGAGGCACAAGACGGCCATCAAGCCATCCGACGTAGATCGGACAGTACCAAAATAAAATAAAATCATGTGACCCCAATTTAGTCTTGAGTCAACAGACATGTGACCACTCTCATACCTTGTTGTTGATCTCTTAGGGTATTTCTTTAGATCAAAGAGATGTGTCGTTCTTAACATTATGCATTATCTGCATCTTCAGCCACACCGTGTTCCGACTCACCGCAGTTGCTCCAACAAGGGAAGCATACACCAGAAGGGAGCTATAGTCCCCTCTCAATAGTTCCCTACATCGAATGCACGTGCCCGACATGGACAGCCACAACAACTGCAGGGCCATCGGCAAGTCAGCACATGATGCTCACTCCTATGGATGGCGGCCAGATAGGTTGTACCCTCATATTACTTGTGTGCAACATTTATGGCTTTGTTATTCATCTAAGTATGGAAAATAGATTATCACATTTCACTGTATATTCATGTTGATCTCTTACGGGTCTTGTTCAGGAGTTAACGTTGTTCCATAGTTCAGCTAAGATACTTGTTCTTTAGGTAACGCTGTTCCATAGTTATCATCCATCAGCCAATGCTATCCCACAGGCTGGTGATTATAGTATTATACCACTTCTAGTATTACCTATGTTGTTCTTTAATACTTTTGTGTGCCATCTAGTTAATCTCAAGTACAAACGATACATATTTTGTAGCTTTCGTTTGTGTTCTCCCTTTAGTTTTTGAGACATGTTGCTTCTAGTTAACCCCAGTCCTACTATTTATGTCGTCTCCTATAGGCACTCATTACATAAATCTAACCACTAGTTGTCTTCCATGCATGTCAGATATAATTGCACACATTGATATATCCACAAGAACCTCACGGAGCAATGTAAAGGCCAATAAACTTGATGTCAATGATACCCAATATGATGGAACATGTAAAGGCAGTTCTTTAGAAGACCTGCAGAAAGATGATGAATCCTCTTAACCCCACAAGGTCCTTTCTCTAACTTGGCCCGTGCTATGGGTACAACATGCATATAATGTCCTGGAGTGTATCTACTCTGTTGCAATGCCATGTGCTTAGCATGCTGATCATGCATGTAAATATGTCATGCCTTCCTGTTTTTCAGTACCTATTCCATTCATGATAACATTTTTCAAATTCAAGTACTATCATTCTACTCTATCGCAATGTCATCTGCTTAATTTGGACATCATGCTTCTGAATATCTTATGCATTGCTATTCATCAGTATGTACTTCATCTGTCTACCATACCATGTTTTTTCACATTGAAGTGTTGTTCCAGTGCTCTGTTGCAATACCATCTTAGTTTCCCAATCATACACGTGTATGTTGCCTTAGTTTTTCTGTACATATTCCGCTAGCACAGAGTTTTACATTCAACTAGTGTTTTTTTACTGTGTTGTCCTGTTGTATCCCTAGCTCTTACACCATACTCCCTCCGTCCGGATTACATGTTGCCGAAATGGATAAAAAGGATGTATCTAGAACTGAAATACGCCTAGACCCATCCATTTTTTTCCGGATGGAGGGAATACAAGTCAATATGTCATGCATTTCTATTCTTCAGTACCTATTTGATACGACTCCAACGTATCTATAATTTTTTATTGTTCCATGCTATTATATTACCTGTTTTGGATATTTATGGTCTTTACTTTACACTTTTATATCATTTTTGGGACTAACCTACTAACCAAAGGCCCAGCCCGAATTGCTATTTTTTTGCCTATTTCAGTGTTTCAAAGATAAGGAATATCAAACGGAGTCCAAACGGAATGAAACCTTTGGGAACGATCTTTTCGGAACAAACGCAATCCAGGAGAGTTGGAGTGGATGTCAAGCTGCAGACGAGGCGGCCACGAGGGTGTCCGGCACGCCCCCACCCTCGTGGGCCCCTTGTTGCTCCACCGACGTACTTCCTTCACCTATATATATTCCCATACCCTGAAAACATTGAGGGGCATCACGAAAAACTATTTCCACCACCACACCTTCTGTATCTGCAAGATCCCATCTTGGAGCCTTCGCCAGCGCTCAGCCAGAGGGGGAATCGACCATGGAGGGCCTCTACATCATCTCCAAGGCCTCTCCGACGAGTTGTTAGTAGTTTACCACAGACCTTCGGGTCCACAGTTATTAGCTAGATGGCTTCTTCTCTCTCTTTGAATCTCAATACAAAGTTCTCCTCGATCTTCTTGGGGATCTATTCGATGTAACTCTTTTTGCGGTGTGTTTGTCGAGATCCGATGAATTGTCGGTTTATGATCAAGTTTATCTATGAGAAATAATTGAATCTTCTCTGAATTCTTTTATGTGTGATTGGTTATCTTTGCAAGTCTCTTCGAATTATCAATTTGGTTTGGCCTACTAGATTTATCTTTCTTGCAATAGGAGAAGTGCTTAGCTTTGGGTTCAATCTTGCGGTGTCCTTTCCCAGTGACAGCAGGGGCAGCAAGGCACGTACTATCTTGTTGCCATCGAGGATAAAAATATGGGGTTTATATCATATTGCATGAGTTTATCCCTCTACATCATGTCATCTTTCTTAATGCGTTACTCTGTTCTTCTTGAACTTAATACTCTAGATGTAGGCAGGACTCAGTCGATGTGTGGAGTAATAGTAGTAGATGCAGAATCGTTTTGATCTACTTGTCACGGACGTGATGCCTATATACATGATCATGCCTAGATAATCTCATAACTATGCACTTCTCTATCAATTGCTCGACAGTAATTTGTTCACCCACCGTAATACTTATGCTATCTTGAGAGAAGCCACTAGTGAAACCTATGGCCCCCGGTTCTATCTTTTATCATATAAGTTTCCCATCTACTTTTATTTGCATCTTTACTTTTCAATCTATATCATAAAAATACCAAAAATATTTATCTTATCTTATTATCTCTATCAGATCTCACTTTTGCAAGTTACCGTGAAGGGATTGACAACCCCTTTATCGTGTTGGTTGCGAGGTTCTTGTTTTTTTGTGTAGGTGCGTGGGACTTTTGAGGAGCCTCCTACTAGATTGATACCTTGGTTCTAAAAAAACTGAGGGAAATACTTACACTACTTTGCTGCATCACCCTTTCCTCTTCAAGGGAAAACCAGTGCAGTGCTCAAGGGGTAGCAAGAAGGATTTCCGAGCCGTTGTCGGGGAGGTCTTCCCTCAAGTCAAGAAATACCAAGTACCCATCACAAACTCAATTCCTTCGCATTACATTATTTGCCATTTGCCTCTCGTTTTCCTCTCCCCCACTTCACCCTTGCTGTTTTATTTGCCCTCTCTTTTTCGTTCGCCTCTTGTTTTTGCTTGCCTCTTGTGTGCCTGTTTGCCCTTATGGCTTTGCCTAAGAACGTCGATCTCCACCTTAAAAGGTTGGATGAAATTGAATTAAATATTAGGAGCTTTATGACTTTACAATTTGAGCACGGCAGTTTCTTTCGAAAAGAGCTTAAAGAACAATAAAGCTTTATGGAATACATGAATAAAGAGCTTGATGATATATCTAAAGAGTTTCATGGTTTGAATTCCCAGATTGCTCGCCTTGAAAAATCTATAGCCCAAATTTCTGATAAGCAAGCCACCTTAGTCAATAAGATGGCTGCCAAACCAGAATGGTTAGGGGAAAATAATGATGAAGATCTAAAAGTTATTGATGTGTCTCCTATTAAGCCTTTGTTTTGCAATATGAATCTTGATAATGATGGGACTGGAGATGAGTCAACTTTAGTTAAAAGGCGTCCCAATGATTCAGAGTTTTTAGATCTTGATGCTAAATTTGGTAAAAGTGAGATTGGAGAGGTCAAAACTTTACATAGCATTGAACCCACTATTATGGATTTCAAGGAATTTAATTATGATAATTGTTCTTTAGTAGATTGTATTTCCCTGTTGTAATCCGTGTTGAATTCTCCTCATGCTTATAGTCAAAATAAAGCTTTTATCAAACATATCGTCGATGCCTTAATGCAATCTTATGAAGAAAAACTTAAATTGGAACTTTCTATACCTAGAAAACTTTATGATGAGTGGGAACCTACTATAAAAATTAAAATTAAAGATCATGAATGCTATGATTTATGTGATTTGGGTGCTAGTGTTTCCATGATTCCGAAAACTTTATGTGATGTGCTAGGTTTCCATGATTTTGATGATTGCTCTTTAAACTTGCACCTTGCGGATTCCACCATTAAGAAACCTATGGGAAGGATCAATGGTGTTCTTACTGTTGCAAATAGGAATTATGTGCTCATAGATTTTATTGTTCCTGATATAGATTGCAATCTTTCATGTCCTATTATTCTTGGTAGACCTTTCCTTAGAACGATTGGTGCAATTAATGATATGAAGGAAGGGAATATTAGATTCCAATTTCCATTAAGGAAAGGCATGGAACACTTTCCAAGAAATAAAGTTAAATTACCTTATGAGTCTATCATGCGAGCCACTTATGAATTAAGTGCCAAAGATGGCACTACTTAGATCTATTCTCGCTTTTATGCCTAGCTAGGGGCGTTAAACGATAGCGCTTGTTGGGAGCCAACCAAATTTTATTTTAGTTTTTTTCTTTTTGCTTCTGTTTAGTAATAAATATTTCATCTAGCTTCAGTTTAGATGTGGTTTTATGTTCTAATTAGTGTTTGTGCCAAGTAGAACCTATAGGATAACCTACGGTGATAGTTAAAGTGATTCTGCTGAAAAAACAGAAACTTTGCGCGCACGAAAAATAATTTTAGTAAATCACAGAAACGTGCTTTTGCATTGATTATCTTTTCTGTAGATCAATAGAAAAAGTGCCCAAGACTTCCTATTTTTGTAGGATTTTTAGAGTTCCAGAAGTATTCGAAAGTTACAGACTGCTACAAACTGTTGTGTTTTTGACAGATTCTGTTTTCCGTGTGTTGTTTGCTTATTTTGATGCATCTATGGCTAGTATCGGGGGTATGAACCATAGAGAAGTTGGAATACAGTAGGTTTAAAACCAATATAAATAAATAATGAGTTCATTACAGTACCTTATGTGGTGGTTTTTCTTTCTTGCACTAACGGAGCTTATGAGATTTCCTGTTGAGTTTTGTGTTGTGAAGTTTTCAAGTTTTGGGTAAAGATTTGATGGACTATGGAATAAGGAGTGGCAAGAGCCTAAGCTTGGGGATGCCCATGGCTCCCCAAGATATTCAATGATAACCAATATCCTAAGCTTGGGGATGCCCCGGAAGGCATCCCCTCTTTCGTCTTCGTTTATCGGTAACTTTACTTGGAGCTATATTTTTATTCACCACATGATATGTGTTTTGCTTGAAGCATCTTGTATGATATTAGTTTTTGCTTTTTAGATTACCACAATCATACTTGTTGTACACACCTTTTGGGAGAAACCCACATGATTTGAAATTTATTAGAATACTCTATGTGCTTCACTTATATCTTTTGAGCTAGATAGTTTTGCTCTAGTGCTTCACTTATACTTTTTAGAGCACGGCGGTGGCTTGATTTTGCAGAAATTGTTGATCTCTCATGATTCACTTATATTATTTTGAGAGTCTTTTAGAACAGCATGGTATTTGCTATGGTTATAAAATTGGTCCTAGAATGATGGGCATCCATGTTGGGTATAATAAAAACTATCATAGGAAGTGAATTGGATGCTATGATCAATTTGATGCTTGATAATTGTTTTGAGATATAGAGGTGGTGATATTAGAGTCATGCTAGTTAGGTAATTGTGAATTTAAAGAATACTTGTGTTGAAGTTGGCAAGTCCCGTAGCATGCACGTATGGTAAAAGTTGTGTAACAAATTTATTGCATAGAGTGCTCTTTTGATTGCCTTCCCTTGAGTGGAGGTCGGGGCACGCGATGGTTAACTCCTACCAACCTCCCCCCTAGGAGCATGCGTAGTAGTACTTTGCCTCGAGGGCTAATAAAACTTTTGCAATAAGTATATGAGTTCTTTATGACTAATGTGAGTCCATGGATTATCCGCACTTTTACCTTTCCATCATTGCTAGCCTCTTCGGTACCGTGCATTGCCCTTTCTCGCCTTGAGAGTTGGTGCAAACTTCGCCAGTGCATCCAAACCCCAAGATACGATACGCTCTATCACACATAAACCTCCTTATATCTTCCTCGAAACAGCCACCATACCTACCTATCATGGCATTTCCATAGCCATTCCGAGATATATTGCCATGCAACTTTCCACCGTTCCATTTATCATGACACGCATCATCATTGTCATATTGCCTTGCATGATCATGTAGTTGACATCGTATTTATGGCAAAGCCACCATGCATAAATTTTCATACATGTCACTCTTGATTCATGGCTCATCCCGGTACACCGCCGGAGGTATTCATATAGAGTCATATCTTGTTCTAGTTTTGAGTTGTAATTCATAAGTTGTAAATAAATAGAAGTGTGATGATCATCATTATTAGAGCATTGTCCCCAAATAAAAAAAGTCCAAAAAGAAAAAAAGAGAAAGGCCAAAGAAAAAAAGGCCAAAAAAAGAAAGGCCCCCAAAAAATAAAATAACAAAAGGGGGCAATGTTACTATCCTTTTCCACACTTGTGCTTCTAAGTAGCACCATGTTCTTCATATAGAAAGTCTCTTATGTTGTCACTTTCATATACTAGTGGGAATTTTTCATTATAGAACTTGGCTTGTATATTCCTACGATGGGCTTCCTCAAAATGCCCTAGGTATTCGTGAGCAAGCAAGTTGGATGCACACCCACTTAGTTTCTTTTTGTTGAGCTTTCATACATTTATAGCTCTAGTGCATCCGTTGCATGGTAATCCCTACTCCTCATGTTGACATCAATTGATGGGCATCTCCATAGCCCGTTGATTAGCCTCGTCAATGTGAGACTTGGGGATTAAGCTTGGGGATGCTTGATACGTCTCCAACGTATCTATAATTTTTTATTGTTCCATGCTATTATATTACCTGTTTTGGATATTTATGGGCTTTACTTTACACTTTTATATCAATTTTTGGACTAACCTACTAATCGAAGGCCCAGCCTGAATTGCTATTTTTTGCCTATTTCAGTGTTTCGAAGAAAAGGAATATCAAACAGAGTCCAAACGGAATGAAACCTTCGGGAGTGATCTTTTCGCAACAAATGCAATCCAAAAGACTTGGAGTGGATGTCAAGCTACAAACGAGGCGGCCACGAGGGTGCCCGACGCGCCCCTTGGGGGTGGGCACGCCCCCCACCCTCGTGGGCCCCTCGTTGCTCCACCGACGTACTTCCTTCGCCTATACATACTCCCGTACCCTGAAAACATCGAGGGGCACCACGAAAAACTATTTCCACCGCCACAACCTTCTGTATCCGCGAGATCCCATCTTGGAGCCTTCACCGACGCTCCGCCGGAGGGGGAATCGACCATGGAGGGTCTCTATATCATCTCCAAGGCCTCTCCAATGAGTTGTGAGTAGTTTACCACAGACCTTCGGGTCCATAGTTATTATCTAGATGGCTTCTTCTCTCTCTTTGAATCTCAATACAAAGTTCTCCTCGATCTTCTTGGAGATCTATTCAATGTAACTCTTTTTGCGGTGTGTTTGTCAAGATCCGATGAATTGTGGGTTTATGATCAAGTTTATCTATGAGAAATAATTGAATCTTCTCTGAATTCTTTTATGTGTGATTGGTTATCTTTGCAAGTATCTTCGAATTATCAGTTTGGTTTGGCCTACTAGATTGATCTTTCTTGCAATAGGAGAAGTGCTTAGCTTTGGGTTCAATCTTGCGGTGTCCTTTCCCAGTGACAGCAGGGGCAGCAAGGCATGTATTGTATTGTTGCCATCGAGGATAAAAGTATGGGGTTTATATCATATTTCATGAGTTTATCCCTCTACATCATGTCATCTTTCTTAATGCGTTACTCTGTTCTTCTTGAACTTAATACTCTAGATGCAGGCAGGAGTCGGTCGATGTGTGGAGTAATAGTAGTAGATGCAGAATCGTTTCAATCTACTTGTCACGGACGTGATGCCTATATACATGATCATGCCTAGATAATATCATAACTATGCGCTTTTCTATCAATTGCTCGACAG
The DNA here is from genome assembly GCF_018294505.1 of Triticum aestivum. Lineage (NCBI taxonomy): Eukaryota > Viridiplantae > Streptophyta > Magnoliopsida > Poales > Poaceae > Triticum > Triticum aestivum. The sequence continues at coordinate 388,663,019 of NC_057810.1, read as the reverse complement.
TAATTTGTAATTTGTTCACCCACCGTAATACTTATGCTATCTTAAGAGAAGCCACTAGTGAAACCTATGGCCCCCGGTTCTATCTTTTATCATATAAGTTTCCCATCTACTTTTATTTGCATCTTTACTTTTCAACTATATCACAAAAATACCAAAAATATTTATCTTGTCTTATCATCTCTATCAGATCTCACTTTCGCAAGTTACCGTGAAGGGATTGACAACCCCTTTATCACGTTGGTTGCGAGGTTCTTGTTTGTTTGTGTAGGTGCGTGGGACTTTTGAGGAGCCTCCTACTGCATTGATACCTTGGTTCTCAAAAACTGAGGGAAATACTTACGCTACTTTGCTGCATCACCCTTTCCCCTTCAAGGGAAAACCAACACAGTGCTCAAGAGGTAGCACTATTCCATCTCTCTGTTGTAGCATGTTTTATAACTGAAGCACCATTCTTCTATACAAGGCATGCAAGGAGAAGACGACTATGTTAGAATCTGAAGGGTTACAAACAAGGTCTTTGCAAAAGATCCAAACGCCAGGAGATAATAAACCAACTCCAGTTTTTATAGATACTGCTCCAGCACAGAGAAACCCAACTCCTACTGGTAATAAGCAGATTCCAGTGGCCAAAGAACTAGTCCGCTCCAGTCCAGCAAAAATATGTCAACTCCATTTTAAGAAGCGTGTGTGTATCCTTGCATCATGAAACTTTATAGCATTCTGATCATATTTTATACATGTTTCTTACCCATCTGTCTTTTAGAAAATAAGCTTAATAGATAGAAGAATTTCTACATTGGTATCGTCTGCGAGGAAAGATTCTTGCAGGAATTCTCTGTGCTCCAATGCAGATGTAAGTACCTGTCGTATATCACTATATTTTTACATCAGCATGTATTTTGTTAATCGGCGTGAATCCAAACTTTATCTGATCTAAGTTTAGTTGTAGCAAAATGTATGATTAAAGGCCATAATGTTGATTTTTGTAAGGAAAACTGTCTAGTAGTTTTGCATCCTGAGCTGCATGAGTGTACTATCTCATATTAGTGGGTTTGAATACTTTGGTTCTGTGGTGGATTTTCAGTGTTTTTTTACTGTGTTGTCCTGTCGCATCCCTAGCTCTTACATCATACTCCCTCCGTCTGGATTACATGTCGCAGAAATGGATAAAACTGGATGTATCTAGAACTGATATATGCCTAGACCCATCCATTTATTTCCGGATGGAGGGAATACATGTCAATATGTCATGCCTTTCTATTCTTCAGTACCTATTCCATCTCTGTTGTAGCATGTTTTATAATTGAAGCACCATTCTTCTATATAAGGCATGCAAGGGGAAGACAGCTATGTTAGAATCTGAAGGGTTACAAACCAGGTCTTTGCAAAAGATCCAAACGCCAGGAGATAATAAACCAACTCCATTTTTCATAGATACTGCTCCAGCACAGAGAAACCCAACTCCCACTGATAATAAGCAGATTCCAGTGGCCGAAGAACTAGTCTGCTCCAGTCCAGCAAAAGAATGTCAACTCCATTCTAAGAAGCGTTTGCGTATCCTCGCATCATGAAATTTTATAGCATTCTGATCATAATTTATACATGTTTCTGACCCATCTCTCTTTTAGAAAATAAGGTTAAATGATAGAAGACTTCCTCCATTGGGATTGTATTCGAGGAAAATATCTTGCGGGAATTCTCTATGCTCCAATGCTGATGTAAGTACCTGTTGTATATCACTATATTTTTACATCAGCATGTATTTGTTAATTGGCGTGAATCCAACCTTTATCTGATCTAAACTTAGTTGTAGCAAAATGTTAAAGGCGCCAATGTTGATTTTTGTAAAGAAAACTGCCTGGTAGTTTTGCATACTGAGCTGCATGAGTATACGATCTCATATCATGCACATTACTGAATTCTAGTGCTGCTCTGGTTGCCCATGCATTCATTGTGTCAATGTTGCTTTCGTATTACCTTACCTAGTTGATGATAGCTGTGACATATTGTGTTAATTTGGTGTAGGCTAGTTGCCCAAACGTTCGTTGTGTCAATGTTGCTTTCCTATTATCTGACTTGGCCAATGATAGCAATGCTAGTGTGTTAATTTGGTGCAGGCTGCTGAACATAAGAAGGCAAACTCTGAAAACAGCAAGGCAACCCCATTGTTTCTTTCCAATAAATCTAGGCCAGGTAATATGGCAATAACTCATGATTCATCTGTTTGGTTCCCCTCCTAATTTATGTTATGATGCAATGGTCGAGACACTCTCCACTATCAATAATACAAGCCTACCAAAATCGCCATCTGAATCTGTTCAGTATCCTCTGTCTCGAATGCAATGGAAAAAATGTATGTTTGTGAACCAATTAATGGTTGAAGCAATCATGGAAATGGTGGAGGAATCAGAGGTGCAGATTCATGCGCAACAACAACTAATCAATGTTTTTAGAGACAGTGTAGCAAAGCAGCAAGAACTTGCCCACATGCTTATGGGCGTCATCCATGCTGAGGTTGCAGATTGTGACATTGTAGATCGTTAGGTTCTGTTCATTTATTTGCACTGGCATCAATCTTTGATTGCCCAGTGGATGTAATTTCCTGCAATATATGCTGGATGTGCAACGTTTTTCCCTGTATGTCGTACCTTTGCTTGATCGGTTTTGGTCCTGTGCATAATTGCTCGTCGTAATGGGCTCAAATTATCTAATTTGGCCTAAAGACATGTACGAACTTTAGTGGGCCCATTAAGCTAATGGGTCGTTACCAGACCAGAAGTTAATGGTCGACCCTCTTACCTCATGGGTCGTTAACATGCCGACATCGAAGCGGGCAATAGGTGGGCCCATTTGATTTCACGGGCCGTTAACAGGTCGTTACTAAGTTCGAGCTACATATGGCCCAACTATACTGTGGGCCTTTAGCAGGCCGAAAGAGACAGCGGGCTTGTACTGGACCATGAAGAGCATGGGCCGCTAAGAGGCCGAAAGTCAGGTCATATTGTAAATGGCCCAACTGTGTTGTGGGCCTTTAGCAGGCCGAAAGAGAAACCGGGCTGGTATTGGACCATGAAGGGCATGGGTCGTTAAAAGGCCAAAACTTAGGTCTGACTACACATGGTCCAACTCATTTATGGGTCGTTAACAGGCTGAAAGGCACACAGGGCCGGGAATTGGCCCAACACTTAAATGGGTCGCTAAAAGGCCAAAACTCAGGTCCGACTACAAATGGCCCAACTGATTTATGGGCCGTCAATAGGCTGAAGACACACCGGGCCGGAAATAGGCCCAACACTTAAGTGGGTCGCTAAAAGGCCAAAACTCAAGTCCGACTACAAATGGCCCAACTGATTTATGGGCCGTCAACAGGTTGAAAGACACACCGGGCCGGAAATTAGCCCAACATTTAAATGGTCACTAAAAGGCCGAAAGATGTACATCCTGAAAATTGTCCCATCCCTTGAATGGGTCGTTAACAGCCAAATTCTCATCGGGCCGATATTGAGCCCAAATATATAGCGGGCTGTTAACGGACTCGAACTGACGATCGGCTGCAATGGTGTCAAATCTTTAACGGGCCATTGATGGGCCGAATTGGCACATCTCGTAGGGGCCGTGGGCTTAAATGGACCTGACACAAGTGGGCCTTATATGGATCGGCTTGCTAATTTTTACTGGGCCGACCTTTTTCACCGGAACGGGCCACTGTTGGGTCGTGCCACGTGTCGACCTATCATAGGTGCCTCCTGTCCAATGAGTGGATGACATTTGTCCCAATGGTGAGGCAACACGTGTTTCCTCTGGCCAATGATGATTTTACACGTGGAAAATCCCCATTGGTCCAGGCTGTTAACGGGTTATTGGATCCAAAACCAGACCCGATAGCTTAACGGCTTTCCGTTACGAAAGCACTTCTATGAAACGCGATTTATCGTCATGGAAGTGGACACTTCTGTGATGAAAATTTTGGTAATGTCATGGAACACTTCTACGACAGCACAGGTATGACTATCTTGATTCTGTCATAAAATCGTCATGGATGTACATGCATGACAAAAAACGTGACCTACTATGACAAACACGTATCATCACGGAAGTGTATTTTTTTTGTAGTGTTGGTGCTGACGAAGAACGAAGATCCCCCTCTCTGGAGCCCCAAACAGACTCCAGACCTGCCCTCCCGAGGAAGAACAGGGCTTGGCGACGGCTCCGTCTCGTGGATCGCGATAGTTCTTTCTCCCTGATTTTTTCCAGAATAATGTGATTTTATAGTATCAGAGGAATCGTCAGCAGGGCCACCAGGTGGGTACAACCCACCTGGGCGCGCCAGGAGAGGGGGCGCGCCCTGGTGGGTTGTGCCCACCCAGGGGGCCCTCTCTGGTGGGTCTTGGCTCCAAAAATCCTATTTTATTCCATAAAAATTCCTCGGAAAGTTTTGTTCCATTCTGAGAACTTTATTTCTGCACAAAAACAACACCATGGTAGTTCTGCTGAAAACAACGTTAGTACGGGGTTAGTTTCATTCAAATCATGCAAATTACAGTCCAAAACAAGAGGAAAATCGTGAGAAAAAGTCGATACGTTGGAGACGTATCAAGCTTGGGGATGTTGATACGTCTCCAACGTATCTATAATTTTTTATTGTTCCATGTTGTTATATTATCATTCTTGGATGTTTTAAAATCATTTTTATAGTCATTCTATATCATTTTTTGGTACTAACCTATTGACATAGTGCCCAGTGCCAGTTGTTGTTTTCTGTAAGTTTTTTACATCGCAGAAAATCAATATGAAACGGAGTCCAAACACAGCGAAACTCCTGGAGGGTTTTTTTTGGGCCAGAAGACATCCAGTGGGCCAAGAAAGCACTTGGGGGTGGATCGAGGGGAGCACTGTTGGGGAACGTTGCAGAAAATTAAAAATTTTCCTACAGTTTCACCAAGATCCATCTATGAGTTCATCTAAGCAATGAGTCAAGGGAGTGAGTTTGCATATACATACCACTTGTAGATCGCGTACGGAAGCGTTCGAGGGAGCGGTGATGATGGAGTCGTACTCGACGTGATTCAGATCACCGATGACCAAGTGTTGAACGGACAGCACCTCCGCGTTCAACACACGTACGGTACGGGCGACGTCTCCTCCGTCTTGATCCAGCAAGGAGGAAGGAGAGGTTGAGGAAGACAGCTCCACCGGCAGCACGACGGCGTGGTGTTGGTGGAGAAGCAGCACTCTGACAGGGCTTCGCCAAGCTCGTGACGGAGAAGGAGAGGTGTTGGGGAGGGGAGGGGCTGCGCCTTGGCTTGTGTATGCAGCCCTCCCCTCACCCCTCTATTTATAGGGGAAGGGGCAAGGGGGGCCGGCCCCTCTAGATGGGATCTAGAGGGGGGCGGCGGCCAGGGAGGGGGGACTTGCCCCCAAGCAAAGGGGGCGCCCCCTCTAGGGTTCCCCCCCCCCAACCCTAGGCGCATGGGCCTAAAGGGGGGCGCGCCCAGCCCTCCAGGGGCTGGCTCCTGCCCCACGCAGCCCATGTGGCCCCCCGGGAGGGGTGGCCCCTCCCGGTGGACCCCCGGAACCCTTCCGGTGGCCCCGGTACAATACTGATATGCCCCCAAAACTTTCCGATGTCCGTTTGACAACTTCCCATATATAAATCTTTACCTCCGGACCCTTCCGGAACTCCTCGTGATGTCCGGGATCTCATCCGGGACTCCGAACAACATTCGGTATTCACATACAAGTCTTCCTAATAACCCTAGCGTCACCGAACCTTAAGTGTGTAGACCCTACGGGTTCGGGAGACATGCAGACATGACCGAGACGGCTCTCAGGTCAATAACCAACAACGGGATCTGGATACCCATGTTGACTCCCACATGCTCCTCGATGATGTCATCGGATGAACCACGATGTCGAGGATTCAAGCAACCCCGTATACTATTCCCTTTGTCAATCGGTACGTTACATGCCCAAGACTCGATCGTCGGTATCCCAATACCTCGTTCAGTCTCGTTACCGGCAAGTCACTTTACTCGTACCGTAATGCATGATCCCGTGACCAAGCACTTGGTCACCTTGAGCTCATTATGATGATGCATTACCGAGTGGGCCCAGATATACCTCTCCGTCATACGGAGTGACAAATCCCAGTCTCGATCCGTGTCAACCCAACAGACACTTTCGGAGATACCTGTAGTGTACCTTTATAGTCACCCAGTTATGTTGTGACATTTGGTACACCCAAAGCACTCCTACGGTATCCGGGAGTTACACGATCTCATGGTCTAAGGAAGAGATACTTGACATTGAAAAAACTCTAGCAAAATGAACTACACGATCTTGTGCTATGCTTAGGATTGGGTCTTCTCCATCACATCATTCTCCTAATGATGTGATCCCGTTGTCAATGACATCCAATGTCCATAGTCAGGAAACCATGACTATCTGTTGACCAACGAGCTAGTCAACTAGAGTCTCACCAGGGACGTATTGTGGTCTATGTATTCACACATGTATTACGATTTCCGGATAATACAATTATAGCATGAATAAAAGACAATTATCATGAATAAGGAAATATAATAATAATGCTTTTATTATTGCCTCTAGGTCATATTTCCAACAGTCTCCCACTTGCACTAGAGTCAATAATCTAGTTACATTGTGATGAATCGAACACCCATAGAGTTCTGGTGTTGATCATGTTTTGCTCGCGAGAAAGGTTTAGTCAACGGATCTGTGACATTCAGATCCGTATGTACTTTGCAAATATCTATGTCTCCATCTTGAACATTTTCACGGATGGAGTTGAAACGACGCTTGATGTGCCTGGTCTTCTTGTGAAACCTGGGCTCCTTGGCAAGGGCAATAGCTCCAGTGTTGTCACAGAAGAGTTTGATCGGCCCCGACGCATTGGGTATGACTCCTAGGTCGGTGATGAACTCCTTCACCCAAATAGCTTCATGCGCTGCCTCCGAGGCTGCCATGTACTCCGCTTCACATGTAGATCCCGCCACGACGCTCTGCTTGCAGATGCACCAGCTTACTGCTCCACCATTCAACATATACACGTATCCGGTTTGTGACTTAGAGTCATCCAGATCTGTGTCGAAGCTGGCGTCGACGTAACCCTTTACGGCGACCTCTTCGTCACCTCCATAAACGAGAAACATGTCCTTTGTCCTTTTCAGGTACTTCAGGATATTCTTGACCGTTGTCCAGTGTTCCTTGCCGGGATTACTTTGGTATCTTCCTACCAAACTTATGGCAAGGTTTACATCAGGTCTGGTACACAGCATGGCATACATAATAGATCCTATGGCTGAAGCATAGGGGATGACACTCATCTCTTCTTTATCTTTTGCCGTGGTCGGGCATTGAGCCGAGCTCAATCTCACACCTTGCAATACAGGCAAGAACCCCTTCTTAGACTGATCCATTTTGAATTTCTTCAAAATCTTATCAAGGTATGTGCTTTGTGAAAGACCTATGAGGCGTCTCGATCTATCTCTATAGATCTTGATGCCTAATATATAAGCAGCTTCTCCAAGGTCCTTCATTGAAAAACACTTATTCAAGTAGGCCTTAATGCTGTCCAAGAATTCTATATCATTTCCCATCAAGAGTATGTCATCTACATATAATATGAGAAATGCTACAGAGCTCCCACTCACTTTCTTGTAAACGCAGGCTTCTCCGTAAGTCTGCATAAACCCAAACGCTTTGATCATCTCATCAAAGCGAATGTTCCAACTCCGAGATGCTTGCACCAGCCCATAAATGGATCGCTGGAGCTTGCATACTTTGTTAGCATTCTTAGGATCGACAAAACCCTCCGGCTGCATCATACACTGTTCTTCCTTAAGATGCCCGTTAAGGAATGCCGTTTTGACGTCCATCTGCCATATCTCATAATCATAGTATGCGGCAATTGCTAACATGATTCGGACGGACTTAAGCTTCGCTACGGGAGAGAAAGTCTCATCGTAGTCAATCCCTTGAACTTGCCGATAACCCTTAGCGACAAGTCGAGCTTTATAGATGGTGACATTACCATCCGCGTCCGTCTTCTTCTTAAAGATCCATTTGTTTTCTATTGCTCGCCGATCATCGGGCAAGTCAGTCAAAGTCCATAATTTGTTTTCATACATGGATCCTATCTCGGATTTCATGGCTTCAAGCCATTTGTTGGAATCTGGGCCCGCCATCGCTTCTTCATAGTTCGAAGGTTCACCATTGTCTAACAACATGATTTCCAGGACAGGGTTGCCCTACCACTCTGGTGCGGAACGTGTCCTTGTGGACCTACGAAGTTCAGTAGCAACTTGATCAGAAGTACCTTGATCATCATCATTAATTTCCTCTCCAGTTGGAGTAGGCATCACAGGAACATTTTCCTGAGCTGCACTACTATCCTGTTCAAGAGGTAGTACTTCATCGAGTTCTACTTTCCTCCCACTTACTTCTTTCGAGAGAAACTCTTTTTCTAGAAAGGATCTGTTCTTGGCAACAAAGATCTTGCCCTCGGATCTTAAGTAGAAGGTATACCCAATGGTTTCTTTAGGGTATCCTATGAAGACGCATTTTTCCGACTTGGGTTCGAGCTTTTCAGGTTGAAGTTTCTTGACATAAGCATCGCATCCCCAAACTTTTAGAAATGACAGCTTAGGTTTCTTCCCAAACCATAATTCATACGGTGTCGTCTCGATGGATTTAGACGGTGCCCTATTTAAAGTGAATGTAGTTGTCTCTAGAGCGTATCCCCAAAATGTTAGCGGTAAATCGGTAAGAGACATCATAGATCGCACCATATCCAATAGAGTGCGATTACGACGTTCGGACACACCGTTACGCTGAGGTGTTCCAGGCGGCGTGAGTTGTGAAACGATTCCACATTTTCTTAAGTGTGTACCAAATTCGTGACTTAAATATTCTCCTCCACGATCTGATCGCAAGAATTTTATCTTTCGGTCACATTGATTCTCTACTTCATTCTGGAATTCCTTGAACTTTTCAAAGGTTCCAGATTTGTGTTTCATCAAGTAGACATACCCATATCTACTCAAGTCATCAGTGAGAGTGAGAACATAACGATATCCTCCGCGAGCCTCAACGCTCATTGGACCGCACACATCGGTATGTATGATTTCCAACAAGTTGGTTGCTCGCTCCATTGTTCCGGAGAACGGAGTCTTGGTCATCTTGCCCATGAGGCATGGTTCGCATGTGTCAAATGATTCATAATCGAGAGACTCTAAAAGTCCATCAGCATGGAGCTTCTTCATGCGCTTGACACCAATGTGACCAAGGCGGCAGTGCCACAAATATGTGGGACTATCGTTATCAACTTTACATCTTTTGGTATTCACACTATGAATATGTGTAGTATTATGTTCGAGATTCATTAAGAATAAACCATTGACCATCGGGGCATGACCATAAAACATATCTCTCATATAAATAGAACAACCATTATTCTCGAATTTAAATGAGTAGCCATCTCGCATCAAACCAGATCCAGATACAATGTTCATGCTCAAACTTGGCACTAAATAACAATTATTGAGGTTTAAAACTAATCCCGTAGGTAAATGTAGAGGTAGTGTGCCAACGGCGATCACATCGACCTTGGAACCATTCTCGACGCGCATCGTCACCTCGTCCTTCACCAGTCTCCTCTTATTCCGCAGCTCCTGCTGTGAGTTACAAATGTGAGCAACGGCACCGGTATCAAATACCCAGGAGTTACTACAAGTACTGGTAAGGTACACATCAATTACATGTATATCAAATATACCTTTAGTGTTGCCGGCCTTCCTGTCTGCTAAGTATTTGGGGCAGTTCCGCTTCCAGTGACCCTTCCCCATGCAATAAAAGCACTCAGTTTCAGGCTTGGGTCCATGCTTTGACTTCTTCCCGGCAACTGGCTTACCGGGCACGGCACCATCTTTGCCGTCCTTCTTGAAGTTCTTCTTACCCTTGCCCTTCTTGAACTTAGTGGTCTTATTGACCATCAACACTTGATGTTCTTTCTTGATTTCAACCTCTGCCAACTTCAGCATTGAAAATACTTCAGGAATGGTCTTCACCATCCCCTGCATATTGTAGTTCATCACGAAGCTCTTGTAGCTTGGTGGGAGCGACTGAAGGATTCTGTCAATGACCGCCTCATCCGGGAGGTTAATGTCCAGCTGGGACAGGCGGTTGTGCAACCCAGACATTTTGAGTATATGCTCACTGACAGAACTATTTTCCTCCATCTTACAACTATAGAACTTGTCGGAGACTTCATATCTCTCGACCCGGGCATGAGCTTGGAAAACTAGTTTCAGCTCCTCGAACATCTCATATGCTCCGTGTTGCTCAAAATGCTTTTGGAGCCCCGGTTCTAAGCTATAAAGCATGCCGCACTGAATGAGAGAGTAATCATCAGCACGAGACTGCCAAGCATTCATAATGTCTTGGTTCTCTGGGACGAGAGCGTCACCTAGCGGTCCTTCTAGGACATATTGTTTCCTGGTAGCTATGAGGATGATCCTCACGTTCCAGACCCAGTCCGTATAGTTGCTGCCATCATCTTTCAGCTTGGTTTTCTCTAGGAACGTGTTGAAGTTCATGTTGACATGAGCGTTGGCCATTTGATCTACAAGACATATTATGCAAAAGTTTTAGACTAACTTCATGATAATTAAGTTCATCTAATCAAATTATTTAATGAACTCCCACTCAGATTTGACATCCCTCTAGTCATCTAAGTGTTACACGATTCGAGTCAACTAGGCCGTGTCCGATCATCACGTGAGACGGACTAGTCATCATCGGTGAACATCTCCATGTTGATCGTATCTTCCATACGACTCATGTTCGACCTTTCGGTCTCTGTGTTCCGAGGCCATGTCTGTACATGCTAGGCTCGTCAAGTTAACCCTAAGTGTTCTGCATGTGTAAATCTGTCTTACACCCGTTGTATGTGAACGTAAGGATCTATCACACCCGATCATCACGTGGTGCTTCGAAACGACGAACTTTAGCAACGGTGCACAGTTAGGAGGAACACTTTCTTGAAATTATTATAAGGGATCATCTTATTTACTACCGTTGTTCTAAGTAAACAAGATGCATAAAACATAATAAACATCACATGCAATTATATAAAGTAGTGACATGATATGGCCAATATCATATAGCTCCTTTGATCTTCATCTTCGGGGCTCCATGATCATCTTATCACCGGCATGACACCATGATCTCCATCATCATGATCTCCATCATCGTGTCTTCATGAAGTTGTCACGCCAACGACTACTTCTACTTCTATGGCTAACGTGTTTAGCAATAAAGTAAAGTAATTTACATGGCGTTCTTCAATGACACGCAGGTCATACAAAAAAATAAAGACAACTCCTATGGCTCCTGCCGGTTGTCATACTCATCGACATGCAAGTCGTGATTCCTATTACAAGAACATGATCTCATACATCACAATATGGCATTCATCATTCATCACAACTTCTGGCCATATCACATCACATGACAATTGCTGCAAAAACAAGTTAGACGTCCTCTAATTGTTGTTGCATCTTTTACGTGGCTGCAATTGGGTTCTAGCAAGAACGTTTTCTTACCTACGAATAACCACAACGTGATTTTGTCAACTTCTATTTACCCTTCATAAGGACCCTTTTCATCGAATCCGCTCCAACTAAAGTGGGAGAGACAGACACCCGCCAGCCACCTTATGCAACTAGTGCATGTTAGTCGGTGGAACCGGTCTCACGTAAGCGTACGTGTAAGGTTGGTCCGGGCCGCTTCATCCCACAATACCGTTGAAGCAAGATAAGACTAGTAGCAGCAAGCAAGTTGACAAGATCTACGCCCACAACAAAATTGTGTTCTACTCGTGCAATAGAGAACTACGCATAGACCTAGCTCATGATGCCACTGTTGGGGAACGTTGCAAAAAATTAAAATTTTTCCTACAGTTTCACCAAGATCCATCTATGAGTTCATCTAAGCAACGAGTCAAGGGAGTGAGTTTGCATCTACATACCACTTGTAGATCGCGTACGGAAGCGTTCGAGGGAGCGGTGATGATGGAGTCGTACTCGACGTGATTCAGATCACCGATGACCAAGTGCTGAACGGACAGCACCTCCGCGTTCAACACATGTATGGTACGGGCAACGTCTCCTCCGTCTTGATCCAGCAAGGAGGAAGGAGAGGTTGAGGAAGACAGCTCCACCGGCAGCACGACGGCGTGGTGTTGGTGGAGAAGCAGCACTCCGACAGGGCTTCGCCAAGCTCGTGACGGAGAAGGAGAGGTGTTGGGGAGGGGAGGGGCTGCGCCTTGGCTTGTGTATGCAGCCCTCCCCTCACCCCTCTATTTATAAGGGAAGGGGCAAGGGGGGCTGGCCCCTCTAGATGGGATCTAGAGGGGGGGCGGCCATGGAGGGGGGACTTGACCCCCAAGCAAAGGGGGGCGCCCCCTCTAGGGTTCCCCCCACAACCCTAGGCGCATGGGCCCAAAGGGGGGGCGCCCAGCCCTCCAGGGGCTGGCTCCTACCCCATGCAGCCCATGTGGCCCCCCAGGAGGGGTGGCCCCTCCCGGTGGACCCCCGGAACCCTTCCGGTGGCCCCGGTACAATACCGATATGCCCCTGAAACTTTCTGGTGTCCGTTTGACAACTTCCCATATATAAATCTTTACCTCCGGACCCTTCCGGAACTCCTCATGACGTCCGCGATCTCATCCGGGACTCCGAACAACATTTGGTATTCACATACAAGTCTTCCTAATAACCCTAGCATCACCGAACCTTAAGTGTGTAGACCCTACGGGTTCGGGAGACATGCAGACATGACCGAGACGACTCTCAGGTCAATAACCAACAGCGGGATCTGGATACCCATGTTGACTCCCACATGCTCCTCGATGATGTCATCGGATGAACCACGATGTCGAGGATTCAAGCAACCCCGTATACTATTCCCTTTGTCAATCGGTATGTTACATGCCGGAGACTCGATTGTCGGTATCCCAATACCTCCTTCAGTCTCGTTACCAACAAGTCACTTTACTCGTACCGTAATGCATGATCCTGTGACCAAGCACTTGGTCACTTTGAGCTCATTATGATGATGCATTACCGAGTGGGCCCCGAGATACCTCTCCGTCATACGGAGTGACAAATCCCAGTCTCGATCCGTGTCAACCCAACAGACACTTTCGGAGATACCTGTAGTGTACCTTTATAGTCACCCAGTTACGTTGTGACGTTTGGTACACCCAAAGCACTCCTACGGTATCCGGGAGTTACACGATCTCATGGTCTAAGGAAGAGATACTTGACATTGAAAAAACTCTAGCACAACGAACTACACGATCTTGTGCTATGCTTAGGATTGGGTCTTGTCCATCACATCATTCTCCTAATGATGTGATCCCGTTGTCAATGACATCCAATGTCCATAGTCAGGAAACCATGACTATCTGTTGACCAACGAGCTAGTCAACTAGAGGCTCACCAGGGACGTATTGTGGTCTATGTATTCACACATGTATTACGATTTCCAGATAATACAATTATAGCATGAATAAAAGACAATTATCATGAACAAGGAAATATAATAATAATGCTTTTATTATTGCCTCTAGGGCATATTTCCAACAAGCACCACCCACCAAGGCGCGCTAGGGGCCCAAGGCGCACCCTGGTGGGTTGTGCCCACCTCGGGTGCCCCCTGAACCGCCTCTTTGCTCTATAAATACCCCAACATTCCAGAAACCCTAGGGGAGTCGACGAAAATCAATTCTAGCCGCCGCAGAGTCCAGAACCACCAGATCCAATCTAGACACCATCATGGAGGGGTTCACCACTTACATTGGTGCCTCTCCGATGATGCGTGAGTAGTTCTTTGTAGACCTACGGGTCCGTAGTTAGTAGCTAGATGGCTTTCTCTCTCTCTCTTGATTATCAATACAATGGTCTCTTGGAGATCCATATGATGTAAGTCTTTTTGCGGTGTGTTCGCTGGGATCCAATGAACTTTGAGTTTATGATCAGATCTATGTATTTCTTCGCCGATATTTGGGTTTTGTTTGGCCAACTTGATCTATTTATCTTGCAATGAGAAGAGGTGCTTTGTAGTGGGTTCGATCTTACGGTGCTTGATCCCAGTGACAGAAGGGGAACTGACACGTATGTATCATTGCTACTAAGGATAACAAGATGGGGTCTATATCTAAGCAAATAGATAAACGGATCCCATCTACATCATGTCATCGTTCTTATTGCATTACTCCATTTTTCCGTGAACTTAATACACTAGATGCATGCTGGATAGCGGTCGATGTGTGGAGTAATAGTAGTAGATGCAGGCAGGAGTCGGTCTACTAATATTGTACGTGATGCCTATATAATGATCATTGCCTGGATATCGTCATGATTATTTTAAGTTCTATCAATTGCCCAATAGTAATTATTTTCCCACCATTTGCTATTTTTCTCGAGAGAAGCCACTAGTGAAACCTACGGCCCCGGGGTCTCTTTTCATCATATTTTCCTTTGCGATGTATTTTCTTTTGCATTTATTTTCAGATCTATTAAACAAAAAATACAAAAATACCTTGCTGCAATTTTATTATTCTGCGATCTATTTATCCTATCTACCACTTTTATCTCACGTTATTTGCCTATCTTGAGGCGCCGTACCAGAAAGGGATTGAGAACCCCTTTAACACGTCGGGGTGCGAGCATTTGTTATTTGTGTGCAGGTGTTGTTTATGTGGTGTGTGGAGGTTCTCCTACTAGTTCAATAACCTTGGTCTCATCACTGAGGGAAATATCTACCGTCGCTATACTGCATCATCCCTTCCTCTTTGGGGAAATACCGACGTAGTTCTAGCAGACATCAGAGAGACGCTAGCACGATTTCACAATAGGCGGATACGAAACTCATGCACAACCTACTAAGAAAAAATGCAACGATTTCTATCCCAAGTATGCTATATGTATGGTATTCGAGTGATATGATATAAGATGATCGAGTATGACAATCTTAATGTAGTATGATGATGTGGTTCTTGCTTATAAGCTCTTTGCTTATCTTTCCCTTTTGCTTAAAAGCTTGTTTGGCTCTTTCTCTTTTGAGCTCTTTTCTCATGCAAAACTTCATGAACCAAGATAGCAATTGTGTATGCGATGACAACTTTGTGACACAAGAGATGATACCAAGATATGCACCACGATGATATGGTATGTATGCTATGGGAAGTATGATCACTAATGTGCACAAGTCACGTTGCCGGCAATACTCAAAGGCTAGTCTTGATGGGGAAGCGACGCGAAAGTAAGGCTATGGGGTTATCAATGCAATGGCAAGGAGTACACAAAGATGTCATCGAGGTTACCGTCCTTGCTTACGGTTGAAGGTGTGATGACCCACAAGTGTAGGGGATCTATCATAGTCCTTTCGATAAGTAAGAGTGTCGAACCCAACGAGGAGCAGAAGGAAATGACAAGCGGTTTTCAGTAAGGTATTCTCTGCAAGCACTGAAATTATCGGTAACAGATAGTTTTGTAGAAAAGGACAAGCCTAGACAAATTCTTATATGAAGGAAAACGCTCCCGAGGACACATGGGAATTATCGTCAAGCTAGTTTTCATCACGCTCATATGATTCGCGTTCGTTTATGTGGGTGGACCGATGCTTGGGTACTGCCCTTTCTTGGACAAGCATCCCACTTATGATTAACCCCTATTGCAAGCATCTGCAACTACAAAAGAAGTATTATGGTAAACCTAACCATAGCATGAAACATATGGATCCAAATCAGCCCCTTATGAAGCAACTCATAAACTAGGGTTTAAGCTTCTGTCACTCTAGCAACCCATCATCTACTTATTACTTCCCAATGCCTTCCTCTAGGCCCAAACAATGGTGAAGTGTCATGTAGTCGATGTTCACATAACACCACTAGAGGAGAGACAACATACATCTCATCAAAATATCGAACGAATACCAAATTCACATGACTACTTATAGCAAGACTTCTCCCATGTCCTCAGGAACAAACGTAACTACTCACAAATCATATCCATGTTCATTATTAGAGGGGTATTAATATGCATATAGGATCTGAACATATGATCTTCCACCGAATAAACCAACTAGCATCAACTACAAGGAGTAATCAACACTACTAGCAACCCACAGGTACCAATCTGAGGTTTTTGGACAAAGATTGGATACAAGAGATGAACTAGGGTTTGAGAGGAGATGGTGCTAGTGAAGATGTTGATGGAGATTGACCCCCTCCCGCTGAGAGGATCGATGGTGATGACGATGGTGATGATTTCCCCTTCCCGGAGGGACGGCAGAACAGCTCCACCGGAGCCCTAGATTGGTTCCGCCAAGGTTCCACCTCGTGGTGGCGGTGTTTCGTCCCGAAAGCTTGCTTATGATTTTTTCCAGGGTAAAAGACTTCATATAGCAGAAGATGGCCACCGGAGGACTGCCAAGGGGCCCACGAGGCAGGGGGCGCGCCCAGGGGGGTAGGGCGCGCCACCACCCTCGTGGCCAGGGTGTGGGCCCCCTCTGGTACTTTCTTCGCTCAGTATTTTTTAGTATTTCCAAAAATAACTTCCGTGGAGTTTCAGGACTTTTGGAGTTGTGCAGAATAGGTCTCTAATATTTGCTCCTTTTCCAGCCCAGAATTCCAGCTGCCGGCATTCTCCCTCTTCATGTAAACCTTGTGAAATAAGAGAGAATAGGCATAAGTATTGTGACATAACGTGAAGTAACAGCCCATAATGCAATAAATATCGATATAAAAGCATGATGCAAAATGGATGTATCAACTCCCCCAAGCTTAGACCTCGCGTATCCTCAAGCGGAAGCCGATATCGAAAAATATGTCCACATGTTTAGAGATAGAGGTGTCGATAAAATAAAATACGGACATGAGGGCATCATGATAATTCTTATAACAGCAACATATATAAATATTGTCATATGATTTCTTATGCTAAAGTAACAATCTATTCACAATGTCAAGTATGGATCAGAAACTTCATTGAAAACTAATAAACTATAATCTCGGTCATTGAAGCAATTGCAATTTATCATATCATCAGAAAGAGTCAATATAAGAGCTTCTCAGCAAGTCCACATACACAACTATCATTTAGTCTTTCACAATTGCTAACACTCACGCAATACTTATGGGTATGGAGTTTTAATCGGACACAGAGAAAAATAGGGGCTTATAGTGTTGCCTCCCAACCTTTTACCTCAAGGGTAATGCCAACAATAATAGTTCATGCTAACTTACATCCAATTGGATATATATATATATATATATATATATATATATATCAGGATCTTTCCAACACAAGGTGCTTGCCAAAGGATAAAATGTAAAAAGGAAAGGTGAATATCACCATGACTCTAGTAAAAGGTATAAGACAAAAGGAAAAGATAGGCCCTTCACAGAGGGAAGCAGAGGTTGTCATGTGCTTTTATGGTTGGATGCACGAAATCTTAATGCAAAAGAATGTCACTTTATATTGCCACTTGTGATATGGACCTTTATTATGAAGTCCGTCACTTTTATTGCTTCCACATCACAAGATCGTATAAAGCTTATTTTCTCCACACTAATAAATCATACATATTTAGAGAGCAATTTTTATTGCATGCAACATGACAACTTACTTGAAGGATCTTACTCAATCCATAGGTAGATATGGTGGACTCTCATGGCAAAACTGGGTTTAAAGATATTTGGAAGCACAAGTAGTATCTCTACTTGGTGCAAAGAATTTGGCTAGCATGAGGGGGAAAGGCAAGCTCAACATGTTGGATGATCCATGACAATATACTTTATTTTGGATATAAGAAAACATAACCCATTACGTTGTCTTCCTTGTCCAACATCAACTCTTTAACATGTCATATTTTAATGAGTGCTCACAATCATAAAAGATGTCCAAGATAGTATATTTATATGTGAGAACCTCTCTTTCTTTATTACTTCCTATAATTGCAACGATGATCAAAACTATGTTTGCCAACTCTCAACAACTTTTATTCATCATACTCTTAATATGTGAAGTCATTACTCTCCATAAGATCAATATGATCTCTTTATTTCTTTTCATTCTTTCTTTTTCTTTTATTCCCTCAAGATCATAGCAAGATAGCAAAGCCCTTGACTCAAGACTAATCTTTATTATATATAGATCACGGACTCAATTACATAGAGGGATCATAAAGCAAAACTCAAAACTAAATCATACCAAAACTTTATTCTACTAGATCAAGATATTACCAAAAGGATCAAACTAAGAAAAATGATAAAGATAGGAGTGTGATGGTGATACAATACTGGGGCACCTTCCCCAAGCTTGGCAGTTGCCAAGGGGAGTGCCCATACCCATGTGATTATGTCTCCTTCTTTGGAGGTGATGATGATGGAGTTGTTCATGATGTAGGCTTCTTCCTTAATTTGCGCTTGAGGATGGAATTTTGCTCCCTTAGATCATCGATCTCCTACTCAAGGCTTAATAACCTTTTGCATAGTTCCTGTCTGTTCTCCTACAAGAGACAAAAAGGGATAAACTCGATCTTAGGTTTCTTTGCTCTATCAGGGAGGCTTGACTTTTTAAACTCCACATGCATGGCCCCAGGTTGACTGATAGAGGCAAAGGTGTCCTTTCAATGAGATGGTGGCTATCGTTTTGGTGGAAGTCGACTATGACGATCCGACTACGAACGTGTGAGGACGTCGCGCCTTAGCAATCGCTAAACCAACTTTGAGAGGTTATTGACCACGCTGGAGCATGATCAACCTGACCACAAAGGTCTATTTCCTGCAAGCAAACAAAGAACAAGCAAGAAACTAAGAATGCAATCTGGATATTGTGAATAACAGAGGAAAGCTTTATTAATGAAGGTGGGCTTCTGTGACGCCTTTGTCTGGTCGTTGAACACAAATGAAGTACGCGAAGTTGCAGCTATGGCGAACTTTTAATTTAAACAAAACCCAAAGTCTAAACGGTGCCCTAAGGGCTGTATATATGGAGGAAGAGGGGTGAATTTCGTGGCCCTTGGTGGAGGGGTCCGAAACCAACCCTATCTATTGATTCCCCACACATACGGACTCTTAAAAATAGCCTATACTTATGTATTTCAAAATTACATGGGCCTGGCCCAATAAAAAGGTGACGCGGCACCTAGAATAGCCTCTGGACAAAATTTATGAAGTGGCATCTTGTATATTTCATCCAAGGCTTCATGCACTCATTATGGTGGCTTCAAAGTCCTGAAATCATCACTTGTAACTCTGTTCTTGTTCCCCTAGCGCATGCCATCGTCTCCATGCTTGGTCTTGCTCCAGTGTTCATCCCTCTTATCCATGCCAGGCCCTTCATTTGTAAGCAAAACAAATGTATCCAATTTAGGCAGCATCATATTCTCATGAACAATAGAATTATTACCAAGAAACGAAAGTACCTGATAATTTAATTGGCGTGCGCGAGCTCTAGTAATTGGTCCAGTATATGTAGCAGTAGGGGATGTGGGTGTAACAATGGTATTGATGTCCTCATCATCTTCCCCTTCTTGAAATGAAGTCGTCCTCGACAGAAGCTCGTCTTCCTCACCCAAATAAGGCTTCAAATCTGCAATGTTAAAAGTGGGACTAACCCCAAAATCTACAGGCAGCTCAAGTTTATATGCATTATCATTTATTTTCTCTAACACCTTAAAAGGACCATCAGCACGTGGCATTAACTTTGATTTGCGCAAATTAGGAAACCTATCCTTACGCAAATGTAACCAAACAAGATCTCCAGGGGCAAAGACAACATGTTTTCTACCCTTATCTCCAACAAGTTTATATTTAGCATTCATACGCTCTATGTTTTCCTTAGTTAACTCATTCATTTTTAAGATCAATTCAGCATGTTGTTTAGCATCAAAATTTACCTTCTCCGAAGATTGAAAAGGCAACAAATCAATAGGTGCACGCGGTAGAAAACCATACACAATTTCAAAAGGGCACATCTTAGTAGTAGAATGTAGTGAACGATTATAAGCAAATTCAATATGAGGCAAGCATTCTTCCCACATTTTCTTATTATTCTTCAAAACAGCCCTAAGCATAGTAGACAATGTTCTATTGACTAATTCAGTTTGTCCATCAGTTTGGGGGTGACAAGTAGTACTAAAAAGTAGTTTAGTCCCCAACTTAGCCCATAAACATCTCCAAAAGTGGCTAAGAAATTTAGTATCACGATATGAAACAATAGTATTTGGCACACCATGCAAGCGAATAATTTCACGAAAGAACAAATCAGCAGCATTACAGCATCATCTCTTTTATGACATGGTATAAAGTGTGCCATTTTCGAGAATCTATCCACGACAACAAATATGCTATCCCTCCCCTTCTTTGTTCGAGGTAAACCTAAAACAAAGTCCATAGATATATCCTCCCAAGGAACACTAGGTACAGGCAAAGGCATATATAAACCATGAGGATTGAGTCATGACTTAGCTTTTTGACATGTAGTGCAGCGAGCAACAAAACGCTCAACATCCCGTCTCATCTTTGGCCAAAAGAAATGTGTAGAAAGTATATCCTTCGTCTTCTTCACGCCAAAGTGTCCCATTAATCCTCCTCCATGCGCCTCCTGCAACAACAAAAGACGAACAGAGCTAGCTGGAATGCATAGCTTGTTAGCACGAAACACAAATCCATCATTGACGATGAACTTGTTCTATGTTCTCCCTTCTTTACAATTCTGCAATACATCTTTAAAATCAGCATCATGCACATATTGATCTTTGATGGTCTCCAAACCAAATATCTTGAAGTCAAGTTGTGAAAGCATAGTATAGCGACGAGACAAAGCATCAGCAATAACATTTTCTTTACCCTTCTTGTATTTAATGACATAAGGGAAAGTCTCAATGAATTCAACCCATTTAGCATGTCTACGATTCAGTTTGGCTTGACTTTTAATATGTTTCAAAGATTCATGATCAGAATGTATAACAAATTCTTTGGGCCATAAATAATGTTGCCATGTTTCTAAAGTCCGAACAAGAGCATATAATTCTTTATCATAAGTAGAATAATTCAGACTAGGCCCACTCAATTTTTCAGAAAAGTATGCAGCAGGTTTGCCATCTTGTAATAACACACCTCCTAATCCAATTCCACTAGCATCACATTCAAGCTCAAAAGTCTTATTAAAATCAGGAAGTTGGAGTAACGGAGCATGTGTCAACTTATCTTTCAATACCGTGAAGGCGTCTTCCTGTGCGGTACCCCAAACAAAAAGCACATCTTTCTTTGTAAGCTCATTGAGAGGTGCAGCAATGGTGCTGAAATCTCTCACAAAACGCCTATAGAATCCAGCGAGGCCAAGAAAACTCCTCACTTGTGTGACCGTTTTGGGTTGCGGCCAACTCTCAATAGCTTCAATCTTGGCTTTATCAACTTCAATTCCCTGTGGAGTAACAACATAGCCAAGAAAAGATACTCGGTTGGTGCAAAATGTGCACTTCCCAAGGTTACCAAACAAACGTGCATCACGTAGAGCAATAAAAACAGCACGTAAATGTTCCAAATGTTCCTCCAAAGATCTGCTATAAATTAGTATATCATCGAAATAGACTACCACAAATCGTCGAATGAAAGCACGTAAAACTTCATTCATTAATCTCATGAAAGTACTAGGTGCATTAGTTAAGCCAAAAGGCATGACTAACCACTCATATAATCCAAACTTAGTTTTAAATGCTATTTTCCATTCATCCCCCAATTTCATACGAATTCGATGGTATCCACTACGCAAATCAACTTTGGAGAATATTGTAGAGCCACTCAATTCATCAAGCATATCATCTAGCCTAGGAATAGGATGAAGATAACGAATAGTATTATTATTAATGCCTCTAGAATCAACACACATACGCGATGTACCATCCTTTTTTGGCACTAGAATAATAGGAACAACACGAGGACTAAGGGATTCGCGTATATATCCTTTGTCGAGAAGCTCATGTACTTGACGCATAATCTCCTTCGTCTCCTCTGGATTGGTACGGTATGGCGCACGGTTTGGCAGTGAAGCACCGGGAATTAAGTCAATCTGATGCTCAATCCCTCGAATAGGTGGTAATCCCAGTGGCACGTCTTGTGGAACTCCTGCAAAATGTTAGTGACAGCAGGAGGCAAAGAGGAAGTCGCGTCCTCGAATGAAAATAATTCCTCTTTACACACAAAAGCATAGCAAACAGATTTGCTGAAATCTAGCTCATCAATATCAGATTTGGTGGCAAATAAACATGCACTTTTCAATTTAATTTCAGAAGTAACACTAGATGGTTTATTATTAGGCTTCATTTGTTGCTCAAATTCTTTTGCCACAATCTTATTTTCACTCTTATTGTTCTCCTGTTTTGCTTTATTAGATCTATTAATATCATCTTTCAAAATGGAATCAGGAGTCATAGGAAGCAAAGTAATATTTTTATCCTTATGAACAAGAGTATAGTGATTGTTTCTACCATGGTGTACAGAAATTTTATCAAATTGCCATGGTCGACCAAGTAATAAGGAACATGCTTGCATAGGTACCACATCACAATCAACACAATCAGCATATGTAGAGATACAAAAATGCACACAAACAGTATGTGTTACCTTAACCTTGCCGTTGTTGTTGAACCATTGGATGTAGTAAGGATGTGGATGTGGTCTTGTGGTGAGAGATAGCTTCTCCACCATCTCCATGCTAGCCAAGTTGTTGCAGCTCCCTCCGTCTATGATAACGCGCACAGAATGTTCCTTCACAACTCCCTTTGTATGGAACTAATTATGCCTCTGATTTTGCTCAGCTTGTGTGACCTGCAAACTCAAAACACATTGAGCAACTAAACATTCATACCTGTCAGCGTCTTCAGGAGCCATGTATTGTGTCTCATGATCAGAATCATCTCCACCATGTTCTTCACGTGTAATAAGAGCCAAAGTCTCCTCATCATAGTCACTAGCGGACTCATACCCACCATCCTCAGTAGCAATCATCACATGCTGAGATTTGCATTCTCTCACATAATGACCTCTTCCCTTACAACGACGACAAATAATATCACTTGTGTGCCCTGTTGATGCCATGGAAGAAGAGGAGCTCTGTGCAGGCCCAACAGGTGCGCTCTTGGCAGATAGTGGTGGATGTGCCTGCTTTCTTGTATCACGGCTGGAGGTGGCACCTGATGGAGGTGTTGGTGCAGTGGAAGTAGAAGATGCACGCGGTGTCCATGATGAAGGTCGACCTGCAGAAAAGTTAGTTCGCGCCAATGCTTGTCGATCCTGCACTTCACGTTCAGCTTTACAAGCAAGATGGAATAAACGAGTGATATTAGTATACTCCTTATACTCTAGAATGGTCTGAATCTCTCTATTTAATCCACCCATAAAACGTGCAAGCATAGCTTCATTCTCCTCAACAATACCACATCTAATCATGCCAGTTTGTAATTCCTAATAATATTCTTCTACATAATTTTTTTCCTTTCTTAAACGCTGCAAATTTTGAAGCAATTCACGTTGATAATATGGTGGAACCCAACGAGTATGCATAGCAGCTTTCAAAGCAGCCCAAGTGGCTGGAATAGGATATAATCTACAATGTTTAGACCACCATACACATGCAAAACTAGTGAAAGCACAAACAGCAGCAGCAACCCGTCTCTCCTCGGGATATTGTAAACATGTAAAACGTGTTCAGTTTCTAATTCCCAAGTAAGATATATATCAGGAACATATCTACCCTCAAATGGTGGAATATTCAATTTCAGTTTAGGAACATGGTCATGATCTCGTACCTGAGGTTGTGGTGCAGGCCTACCATTGCGATTATATACCTGAGGTCAACCTACTGGTGGTGGTGCTGGTGGCTGCACGTAGTTCTGATTTTGATCAACCTCATCCTCATAATCGCCCGCATAATCATCATCCTCCTGGGTACCAGTAGCAGCAGTAGCAAGAGCCAAAGAAGCATCAACAATAGGTACAGCAGCACCAGAATTTTGACCAAGCTCAATTGGAACGCGTTGTGCTCGTCCCACTTGATTTGGAAGGCGTTGTTGTAGTTGTTGCTGTTGTAGAGGTACAACAGGTGCAGCCGGTGGTGGTGGTGGAAGACACGCGAGCAATTCATTAAACTTGTTATCAAGTTTTGTTTCGAACATCCTCTCAATGCCTTCTATCTTCTCCATGGCCTCTTCAAATCTGTTTAGCACATCTTGCACCTATCCACTCATCATTTGCTGAAATTTATCATGTAGCTGCTTGTTCGTCATGTTCTCCCAATCAGTCTCATCGGCTTGTGATCCTGCCATGGTTAGCAGCAATAGAAACACAAAAGGATATGATCCTACAGACTACTAGGAAGTGGTGGTGATGGTGGTGTGTCACAAATCCTTCAAGCAAATCTCAAAGTCTTACCAGTTCTTACCCAACAGCAGGTGGTGATCAGCAACCGTTGTAGTCAAATGGCGTATGTTAGAGGTCTCATCATATGTCCTCTTGGGGCTTGGAGAGTAGTCGGAGTGTACATGGGGATGAACGTGGGATGCTCCGCATCAACCTCCCCGACAACAGCGCCAGAAATCCTTCTTGCTATGTCTTGAGCTTGCGTTGGTTTTAATTGAAGAGGAAAGGGTGATGCAGCAATAGTAGTGTAAGTATTTACCTCAGTTTTTGAGAACCAAGGTATCAATCCAGTAGAAAGCTCCTCAAAAGTCCCACGCACCTACACAAACAAACAAGAACTTACAACCAACGCAATAAAGGGGTTGTCAATCCCTTCTAGGCCACTTGCGAAAGTGAGATCTGATAGAGATAATATGATAAGATACATATATTTTTATGATATAGATTGGTAAAGTAAAAGATGCAAATAAAAGTAGATTGAAATCTTATATGATAAGAGATAGACCCGGGGGCCATAGATTTCACTAGTGGCTTCTCTCAAGATATCATAAGTATTATGGTGGGTGAACAAATTACTGTCGAGCAACTGATAGAAAAGCGAATAATTATGAGATTATCTAGGCATGATCATGTATATAGGCATCACGTCCGTGACAAGTAGACCGACTCATGCCTGCATCTACTACTATGACTCCACACATCGACCACTATCCAGCATGCATCTAGAGTATTAAGTTCATAAAGAACAGAGTAACGCATTAAGGAAGATGACATGATGTCGAGGGATAAACTCATGCAATATGATATAAACCCCATCTTTTTATCCTCGATGGCAACAATACAATATGTGCCTTGCTGTCACTGGGAAAGGACACCGCAAGATTGAACCCAAAGCTAAGCACTTCTCCCATTGCAAGAAAGATCAATCTAGCAAACCAAACCAAACTGATAATTCGAAGGGACTTGCAAAGATAACTTAATCACACATAAAAGAATTCAGAGGACAGTCAAATATTTCTCATAGATAAACTTGATCATAAACCCACAATTCATCGGATCTCGACAAACACACCGCAAAAAGAGTTACATAGAATAGATCTCCAAGAAGATCGAGGAGAACATGGTATTGAGATTCAAAGAGAGAGAAGAAGCCATCTAGCTAATAACTATGGACCCGAAGGTCTGTGGTAAACTACTCACAACTCATCGGAGAGGCCTTGGAGTTGATGTAGAGGCCCTCCATGATCGATTCCCCCTCGGCGGAGCGCCGACGAAGGCTCCAAGATGGGATCTCGCGGATACAGAAGGTTACGGCAGTGGAAATAGTTTTTCGTGGTCGCTTCTGATGTTTTCGGGGTACATGGGTGTATATAGGAGGAAGAAGTAGGTCAGTGGATGATCGAGGGGCCCACGAGGGTGGGGGGGCGCCCAGCCCTAGGGGACGCGTCGGGCACCCTCGTGGCCGCCTCCCTTGTTTCTTGACTTCCACTCCAAGTCCTCTGGATCATATTTGTTCCAAAAAGAACACTCCCGAAGGTTTCATTCCGTTTGGACTCCGTTTGATATTCCATTTCTTCGAAACACTGAATAGGCAAAAAAACAACAATTCGGGTTGGGCCTCCGGTTAGTAGGTTAGTCGCAAAAATGATATAAAAGTGTAAAGTAAAGCCCATAAACATCCAATATGGGTAATATAATAGCATGTAACGATCAAAAATTATAGATACGTTGGAGACGTATCAAGCATCCCCAAGCTTAATTCCTGCTCGTCCTCGAGTAGGTAAATGATAAAAACAGAATTTTTGATGTGGAATGCTACCTAGCATAATTCTCAATGTAATTTTCTTTATTGTGGCATGAATGTTCAGATCCAAATGATTCAAAATAAAAGTTCATATTGACATAAGAAATAGTAACACTTCAAGCATACTAATCAAAGTAATCATGTCTTCTCAAAATAACATGGCCAAAGAAAGTTCATCCCTTCAAAATCATATGGTTAGATTATGCTTCATTTTTGTCACACAAAAATGCTCCCATCTTGCACACCCCGATGACAAGCCAAGCAATTGTTTCATACTTTAGCAATCTCAAACTTTTTTCAACTTTCACGCAATACATGAGCGTGACCATGGATATAGCACTATGGGTGGAATAGAATATGATGATGGAGGTTGTGTGGAGAAGACAAAAAAGGAGAAAGTCTCACATTGACGAGGATAATCAACGGGCTATGGAGATGCCCATCAATTGATGTCAACATGAGGAGTAGGGATTGCCATGCAACGGATGCACTAGAGCTATAATTGTATGAAAGCTCACCAAAAGAAACTAGTGGGTGTACATCCAACTTGCTTGCTCATGAAGACCTAGGGCATTTTGAGGAAGCCCATCGTAGGAATATACAAGCCAAGTTCTATAATGAAAAATTCCCACTAGTATATGAAAGTGATAACATGAAAGACTTTCTATATGAAGAACATGGTGCTACTTTGAAGCACAAATGTGGAAAAGGATAGTAACATTGCCCCCTTTTTTATTTTTATTTTCTTTTTCTTCCTTTTTTTTCTTTTTTTCTTTTGGCTTTTCTTTTTCTTTCTTTTGGCCTTTCCTTTTTTTTATTTTCTTTATTTGGCCTTTCTTTTTTTCTTTGGCCTTTCTTTTTATTTATTTATTTGGGGATAATGCTCTAATAATGATGATCATCACACTTTTATTTACTTACAACTCATGAATTACAACCCAAAACTAGAACAAGATATGACTCTATATGAATGCCTCCGACGGTGTACCGGGATGGGCAATGAATCAAGAGTGACATGTATGAAAAATTATGCATGGTGGCTTTGCCACAAATACGATGTCAACTACATGATCATGCAAGGCAATATGGCAATGATAATGTGTGTCATGATGATGAACGGAACGGTGGAAAGTTGAATCGCAATATATCTCGGAATGGCTATGGAAATGCCATAATAGCTAGGTATGGTGGCTGTTTTGAGGAAGATATAAGGAGGTTTATGTGTGACAGAGCGTATCGTATCACGGGGTTTGGATGCACCAGTGAAGTTTGCACCAACTCTCAAGGTGAGAAAGGGAAATGCACGGTACCGAAGAGGCGAGCAATGATGGAAGGGTGAGAGTGCGTATGATCCATGGACTCAACATTAGTCATAAAGAACTCATATACTTATTGCAAAAATCTACAAGTCATCAAAAACCAAGCACTACGTGCATACTCCTAGGGGGATAGATTGGTAGGAAAAGAACATCGCTCGTCCCCGACCGCCATTCATAAGGATGCACAATCTAAGAACACCTCATGTTTCAAATTTGTTACACAACTTTTATCATACGTGCATGCTACAGGACTTGCTAACTTCAACACAAGCATTCTTTAAATTCATAATCACCCAACTAGCATGACTCTAATATCACTACCTCCATATCTCAAAACAATTATCAAGTATCAAATTGATCATAGCATCCAATTCACTTCCTATGATAGTTTTTATTATACCCAACTTGGATGCCCATCATTCTAGGACCAATTTTATAATCATAGAAAATACCATGTTGTTCTAAGAGACTCTCAAAATAATATAAGTGAAGCATGAGCAATTAATAATTTCTTCAAAATTAAGCCACCGTCGTGCTCTAAAAGATATAAGAGAAGCACTAGAGCAAAAACTATCTAGCTCAAAAGATATAAGTGAAGCACATAGAGTATTCAAATAAATTCCAATCAAGTGGGTTTCTCCCAAAAGGTGTGTTCAGCAAGGATGATTGTGGTAAACTAAAAAGCAAAGACTAATATTATACAAGACGCTCCAAGCAAAACACATATGATGTGGCGAACAAAAATATAGCTCCAAGTAAAGTTACCAATGAACGAAGACGAAAGAGGGGATGCCTTCCGGGGCATCCCCAAGCTTAGGCTTTTCGCTATTCTTGAATATCTTGGGGTGCCTTGGGCATCCCCAAGCTTAGGCTCTTGCCACTCCTTATTCCATAGTCCATCAAATCTTTACCCAAAACTTGAAAACTTCACAACACAAAACTCAACAGGAAATCTCATAAGCTCCATTAGTGCAAGAAAGAAAAACCACCACATAAGGTACTGTAATGAACTCATTCTTTATTTATATTGGTGTTAAACCTACTGTATTCCAACTTCTCTATGGTTCATACCCTTACATACTAGCCATAGATGCATGAAAATAAGCAAACAACACATGAAAAGCAGAATCTGTCAAAAACAGAACAGTCTGAAGCAATATGTAACTCTCGAATACTTCTGGAACTCTAAAAATCCTACCAAAATAGGAAATGCTGGGCAACTTGTCTATTGATCTACAAAAAAAGAATCAACGCAAAAGCACGTTTCTGTGAATGACTAAATTATTTTCGTGCGCGCAAAGTTTCTGTTTTTCAGCAGAATCAAATTAACTATCACCATAGGTTATCCTATAGGTTCAACTTGGCACAAACACTAATTAAAACATGAAAACACATCTAAACGGAAGGTAGATGCAAAATTTATTACTAAACAGGAGCAAAAACAAAAAAACTAAAATAAAATTGGGTTGCCTCCCAACTAGCGCTATCGTTTAACGCCCCTAGCTAGGCATAAAAGCGAGGATAGATCTAAGTAGTGCCATCTTTGGCACTTAATGCATAAGTAGCTCGCATGATATATTCATAAGGTAATTTGACTTTCTTCCTTGGAAAGTGCTCCATGCCTTTCCTTAATGGAAATTGGAATCTAATATTCCCTTCCTTCATATCAATAATCGCACCAACCGTTCTAAGGAAAGGTATACCAAGAATAATAGGACATGAAAGATTGCAATCTATGTCAAGAATGATATAATCTACGGGAACCAAAATTCCTATTTGCAATAATGCGAACATCATTAATCCTTCCCATTGGCTTTTTAATGGTGGAATCCGCAAGGTGCAAATTTAAAGAGCAATCATCAAGATCATGGAAACCTAGAATATCGCATAAAGTTTTCGGAATCGTGGAAACACTAGCACCCAAATCACACAAAGCATAACACTCATGATCTTTAATTTTAATCTTTATAGTAGGTTCCCACTCATCGTTAAGTTTTCTAGGTATAGAAATTTCCAAATTAAGTTTTTCATCAAAAGATTGCATCAAGGCATCAATAATATGTTTGATAAAAGCTTTATTTTGACTATAAGCATGAGGAGAATTCAAAATGGATTGCAACAAGGAAATACAACCTTCTAAAGAACAATTATCATAATTAAATTCCTTGAAATCCCAAATAGTGGGTTCAATGCTATTTAAAGTCTTGACCTCTCCAATCCCACTTTTACCAAATTTAGCATCTAGATCTAAGAACTCCGAATCATTGGGACGCCTTTTAACTAAAGTTGACTCATCTCTAGTCCCATCATTATTAAGATTCATATTGCAACAGAAAGATTTAATAGGGGACCCATCAATAACTTTTAGATCTTCATCATTATTTTCATGGAAACTAGAAGAACACGCCTTTACAAAGCAATCTTTCTTTGCACGCAATCTAGTGGTTCTTTCCTTGCACTCATCAATGGAAATTCTCATAGCTTTGAGAGACTCATTGATATCATGCTTAGGAGGAGTAGATCTAAGTTTCAAAGAATCAACATCAAGAGAAAGTCTATCAACGTTCCTAGCCAAATCATCAACTTTAAGTAATTTTTCTTCAAGCAAGGAATTAAAATTCTTTTGAGAGATCATAAATTCTTTCACACTATTCTCAAAATCAGAGGGCATCTTATTATAATTACCATAAGAATTATTGTAGGAATTTCCATAATTATTAGAGGAATTACTAGGGAACGGCCTAGGATTAAAGTTTCCTCTATAAGCATTATTACCAAAATTATTCCTACCAACAAAATTCACATCCATAGATTCATTATTATTCTCAATCAAAGTAGACAAAGGCATATCATTGGGATCAATAGAAGCACTCTTAGTAGCAAACAACTTCATAAGTTCATCCATCTTTCCACTCAAAACATTAATTTCTTCATGCACTTTTTTACTAGTAGATCTTTTGGTGTGCCATTGAAAATAATTAGCCATAATATTATCAAGGAGTTTAGTAGCTTCACCTAAGGTGATTTCCATAAACGTGCCTCCCGCGGCCGAATCTAAAAGATTTCTAGAAGCAAAATTCAATCCGGCATAAATTTTTTGTATGATCATCCATAAATTCAAACCATGAGTAGGGCAATTGTGAATCATCAATTTCATTCTTTCCCAAGATTGGGTAACATGCTCATGATCAAGTTGTTTAAAATTCATAATATCGTTCCTAAGAGAGATGATCTTAGTGGGAGGAAAATACTTAGAGATAAAAGCATCTTTGCACTTATTCCATGAATCAATATTATTCTTAGGCAAAGACGAAAACCAAACTTTAGCACAATCTCTAAGTGAAAACGGAAATAACTTCAATTTAAAAGTATCATTATTCTTGTCTTTCTTCTTTTGCATCTCACACAAATCAACAAAGTTGTTTAGATGGGTAGCGGCATATTCACTAGGAAGGCCGGAGACTTGATCTTTCATAACAAGATTCAGCAAAGCAGCATTGATTTCACAAGACTCAACATCATTAAGAGGAGCAATCGGAGTACTAAGGAAATCATTATTATTGGTATTGGAAAAATCACACAATTTGGTATTATCTTGCGCCATCGCGACAAGTGATCCAACACACAAGCAAACAAAAAGGTAAGCGAAAGAGAGAGGAGATTGGGAAAGAGAGGGCGAATAAAACGGCAAGGGTGAAGTGGGGAGAGGAAAATGAGAGGCAAATGGCAAATAATGTAAGTGCGAGGGAGATGAGTTTGTGATGGGTACTTGGTATGTCTTGACTTGAGCGAAGACCTCTGATGTAGGGTGGAACCCTAGGGGCCGATCTTTCACGTTTGGAGAGGATCCCTATGAGGAACACGAAGAATGCCAAAAGTGGAACGAGGGAAATCACGGGGAAACACAAGAGGAAAACACTCAACCAACAAGAATATGATCACACATGTGCTAGATCCAAGAAAGACAAAGAGGTACACGGTCCAAATCCAACAAAGGACGATACAAGTGGCGGTAGTTCATCTCCAAGAGGAGGTCTTGAATCCATGAGGGATCTTCCCGTAAAGGGGTCTTGAATCCATGGTGGATCTTCTCCGAAGAGGCTGCGGTCTCTCACGAGGAGGAGATCCGTATGGATGAGGAAAGCTCTATATCAAATGAGCTAATCCTTTGCTAACCCTAAAACGTAGGTGGAGGGGAGTATATATAGTCTAAGGGGCGAAGGGGTACATGGGCCTCGGCCCAGACGCGCTGCATGCATGCAGGGGAGGTCGGATGCCCGAGCGTCGGGCCGGATGTCCGGGCCTTCGCGGGGTGCCGGATGTCCGGGCTGGAGTGGCCGGTCTCGGAGCTCTCTGGATAGGCAGGGTCCGGATGTCTGGGCTGGGGGCCGGATGTCCGGCGGCTCGGGAAGAGACGGATGTCCGGGCCTCTGGTTGGATGTCCGGGCAGACGGGGTTCAGCTTCGGGTGCGTTCTGTGATGGGCGCCGGATTTCCGGGGGTCGGGCCGGATGTCCGGGCTGGTCCGGATGTCCGGGCTGGGGCCGGATGTCCGGGGCCTATAGCAGCTGGCTCTTCTTCCTTCTCCTTCCTTTGCTTCCGCACATGCTTGGCCTTGGTCCTTGGGTTCTCCATGGTCTCCTCGGGTGTACCTGAGTATGCACAAGGTCCACGCTTGAAGTAGCAGCCATGTCTTACATGCGGAAAGGGAAGATTCGAAAAGGAGTGAATTCACCTTAGGTCCAATGGCGTATGTTAGAGGTCTCATCATATGTCCTCTTGGGGCTTGGAGAGTAGTCGGAGTGTACATGGGGATGAACGTGGGATGCTCCGCATCATCTCCCCCACCTTGGGAAAGATCCGACCTCGGATCGTGATCCTCATCACCATGGAAACGGTTGTCGTGGACGGACTTGTAGACGGAGTTGAAGGCATGACGCAATCCAAGTACTCCAAGGCGTCTCTGGTATGTGGTACATGCAAAATGAGCAAAAACAAGCGACACTCGGAAATACAATGGTTAGCGCACACAAAATGTCCATCATGTAAGAATGAGTCCGTGCGGCAAGATAGTGCAAGGCACAAGATGCTTATCAAGATGATCTAGAATGGTATCCAAAGCATTCATGTGGTAATTAGCATGGTGCACAAAGCAGCAAATTCTACCATTGTGCAAAATGATGTCATAGAGGGACGGTTCATCAATAGCATGAATATGGCAATGGATGCTCAATATGTGTAAGCTATCATGCAATTGATGGTGGACAATATGATCATGATGTATGAATATGCCATCAAGGAAGATCACAACAAATTTGCTAAGGAAATGCACAAGCTCATATATCATGGATGACATGGGAATACAAGATGCAACAAGGCAATCATAATGTGAGTCAATCCATGCATGGGATGCAAACTTGTGGTGAGTATGATATGTCCATCGAGCATGACATGTATGAGCACAATCAACAAATGTGGAGGTGTTGGTGTACCAATGCTCGATGTCGTGGCATGACTGGAGTTCCGAAGGTGCATCCAAGAAGTGTGAGCGCTCCTCAATGTGAAGGTCCATAGAGCCAATCTCCAATGTCGCTCCTCCGTTCGCGAGATGTATCATGTAGACAACAAGAAGGAAACAACAATGAAAGAATGACCCATCCAATATGCGTATTTGAGGATGGCTCAAAGAGAAGGAGTTCACCTTTATGAGTATGTCGCAAATGTTGGTGTCACACATCGTGTATGCCTTCACATAACCAATATGTCTCATGAAGGTAATGCCTTGTGAAACCTTCAAAACAAAAGAACATGACAAACACTCGGAAAAACAAATGAGGTTAGTGCAAGTGCAACACCTATCATTCGTGAGGTAAGATACTGTTGTAGGGTCAAACCCTAGGAAGGATCTTTTCACACTTGGAGGGGGGAAAAGGAGGAAAAACTCAAGAACACCAAGGACAAATCTCTCAAACAAACCCAAGTATCACATCCACTAGAGTAGCACACATGAGATCCACAAGATTACAAGATTAATACAAGGAGAGTAACACTTGGTAAATTCTTCCCACTATGTGAGGTCTTGATGATCTTCTCCAAGAGGAGGCCTTGATAATCCAATGGATTCTTCCCTAGGTGGGGGCTTGAGCTCCTAAGAGGAGGGGATACAAGGAGCAAAGGCTCACAATGCTTAGCCTAATCTTTGCTACCCTTCCAAATGACCTAGGAGGTGTCCTTATATAGTCTAGGGGCGACACAATGCAAGAAAAGAGGGGTGCAAGGCCAAAAAGGTCATCAACGTGCGGCTAGGCGAAGGGGGCCCGGCACCCGGGCAACTTGGGTCGGGCACCCGGACGGCTCAGGGGCCGGCTGGCATGTGGCCGGGCACCCGGGGGCCCAAGTCTCGGGCACCCGGGGGTGGTGCTGGAGAGGACCGGGCGGGGCGGCCGGGCACCCGAGGGCCCAAGTCCCGGGCACCCGAGGGAGTCGCTGGAGATGGCTGGGTGGAGCGGCTGGGCACCCGGGGCCTCAAGGCCGGGCACCCGGGGCCGAGCCCAGCGGCTGGGGCAGAGGGGGCCGGGCACCCGGCCAGCCAAGGCCCGGGCACCCGGGGGCGCGGCTGTAGGTGGCCAGGTGCCCGGGCACCCAGGGGCTGCAGGTGCCGGGCACCCGGGGCGTCCAGGGGGTTTGCCCCTTCTCCTTCCTCTTCGTCCTCGTTCTCTTGTTCCTTCTCTTCCTTTCCTTGCTTCGAGGTCACTTGAGTCTCCGTCTTCTCCTTCTCTTGATCGTCTCCTTGGTATCCTAAAATGCATAACATGTCCTTGTGAGGTAGAACCCAATTCTCATGTTGTGACGCCCCCAATTCAATCGTACACTAATCATGCATGCAAACGTGTACGATCAAGATCAGGGACTCACGGGAAGATATCACAACACAACTCTAAAACATAAATAAGTCATACAAGCATCATAATACAAGCCAGGGGCCTCGAGGGCTCGAATACAAGTGCTCGATCATAGACGAGTCAGCGGAAGCAACAATATCTAAGTACAGACATAAGTTAAACAAGTTGCCATAAGATGGCTAGCACAAATTGGGATACAGATCGAAAGAGGCGCAGGCCTCCTGTCTGGGATCCTCCTAAACTACTCCTGGTCGTCGTTAGCGGGCTGCACATAGTAGTAGGCACCTCCAGGTAGTAGGAATCGTCGTCGAAGGTGGCGTCTGGCTCCTGGACTCCAGCATCTGGTTGCGAGGGGAAAAGGGGGGAGAAAGCAACCGTGAGTACTCATCCAAAGTACTCGCAAGCAAGGAACTACACTACATATGCATGGGTATATGTGTAAGGAGGCCATATCAGTGGACTGAACTGTAGAATGCCAGAATAAGAGGGGGATAGCTAGTCCTATCGAAGACTACGCTTCTGGCAGCCTCTGTCTTGCAGCATGTAGAAGAGAGTAGATTGAAGTCCTCCAAGTAGCATCTCCAAGTAGCATCTCCAGTAGCATCGCATAGCATAATCCTACCCGGCGATCCTCTCCTTGTCGCCCTGTTAGAGAGCGATCACCGGGTTGTATCTGGCACTTGGAAGGGTGTGTTTTATTAAGTATCTGGTTCTAGTTGTCATAAGGTCAAGGTACAACTCCAAGTCGTCCTGTTACCGAAGATCACGGCTATTCGAATAGATTAACTTCCCTGCAGGGGTGCACCACATAACCCAACACGCTCGATCCCATTTGGCCGGACACACTTTCCTGGGTCATGCCCGGCCTCGGAAGATCAACACGTCGCAGCCCCACCTAGGCACAACAAAGAGGTCAGCATGTCGGTCTAAACCTAAGCGCATAGGGGTCTGGGCCCATCGCCCTTAGCACGCCTGCATGTTGCGTACGCGGCCGATGAGCAGACCTAGCAACCTCCATTACAAAGGAAGTTGCGTTAACGCAGTCCAACCCGGCGCGCGCCGCTCAGTCGCTGACGTCACGAAGGCTTCGGCTGATACCACGACGCCGAGTGCCCATAACTGTTCCCGCGTAGTTGGTTAGTGCGTATAGGCCAGTAGCCAGACTCAGATCAAATACCAAGATCTCGTTAAGCGTGTTAAGTATCCGCGAACACCGAACAGGGCCAGGCCCACCTGTCTCCTAGGTGGTCTCAACCTGCCCTGTCGCTCCGCCACAAAGTAACAGTCGGGGGGTGTCGGGAACCCAGGCCCACCTCTACCGGGATGGAGCCACCTGTCCTTTCAGCCCCCCTCATCAGAATCACTTGCGGGTACTCATCAAGCTGACCCGACTTTAGTCACCATCTGTATAGTATGTATGTATGTATAGTATATACCCATGATCACCTCCCGAGTGATCACGGCCCAATAGTATAGCAAGGCAGACTGACAAGAATGCAGGGCCAATGATGATAAACTTGAAGGAAATATGCCCTAGAGGCAATAATAAAGTTATTATTTATTTCCTTATATCATGATAAATGTTTATTATTCATGCTAGAATTGTATTAACCGGAAACATGATACATGTGTGAATACATAGACAAACATAATGTCACTAGTATGCCTCTACTGACTAGCTCATTAATCAAAGATGGTTATGTTTCCTAACCATAGACATGGGTTGTCATTTGATTAACGGGATCACATCATTAGGAGAATGATGTGATTGACTTGACCCATTCCGTTAGCCTAGCACTTGATCGTCTAGTATGTTGCTATTGCTTTCTTCATGACTTATAAAAAGTTCCTACAACTATGAGATTATGCAACTCCCGTTTACCGGAGGAACACTTTGTGTGCTACCAAACGTCACAACATAACTGGGTGATTATAAAGGTGCTCTATAGGTGTCTCCGAAGGTACATGTTGGGTTGGCGTATTTCGAGATTAGGTTTTGTCACTCCGATTGTCGGAGAGGTATCTCTGGGCCCTCTCGGTAATACACATCACTTAAGCCTTGCAAGCATTGCAACTAATGAGTTAGTTGTGGGATGATGCATTACGTAACGAGTAAAGAGACTTGCCGGTAACGAGATTGAACTAGGTATTAGATACCGACGATCGAATCTCGGGCAAGTAACATACCGATGACAAAGGGAACAAAGTATGTTGTTATGCGGTTTGACCGATAAAGATCTTCGTAGAATATGTAGGAGCCAATATGGGCATCCAGGTTCCGCTATTGGTTATTGACCAAGAATAGTTCTAGGTCATGTCTATATAGTTCTCGAACTCGTAGGGTCCGCACGCTTAAGGTTTCGATGACAGTTATATTATGAGTTTATGAGTTTTGATGTACCGAAGAAGTTCGGAGTCCCGGATGAGATCGGGGACATGACGAGGAGTCTCGAAATGATCGAGACGTAAAGATCGATATATTGGACGACTATATTCGGAGTTCGGAAAGGTTCCAAGTGATTCGGGTATTTTTCGGAGTACCGGAGAGTTACGGGAATTCACCGGGGAGTATATGGGCCTTATTGGGCCATACGGGAATAGAGGAGAGAGGCTGAAAGGAAGGAGGTGCGCAGCCCCCTTCTTGTCCGAATTGGACAAGGGGTTCAGCCCCCTTTTCCTTCCCCCTCTCCCCCTCTTTCCTTCTCTCCTACTCCAACAAGGAAGGGAGGGGAGTCCTACTCCCGGTGGGAGGAGGACTCCTCCTGGCGCGCCCCTCCTGGCCGGCCGACCCCCTCCCCCTGGCTCCTTTATATACGGGGGCGGGGGGGCACCTCTAGGCACAACAACACAAGTTGATCTACGGATCGTTCCTTAGCCGTGTGCGGTGCCCCCCTCCACCATATTCCACCTCAGTCATATCGTCGCAGAGTTTAGGTGAATCCCTGCGCCGGTAGAACATCATCATCATCACCACGCCGTCGTGCTGACGGAACTCATCCCTGAAGCTTTGCTGGATCAGAGCCCGGGGATCGTCATCGAGCTGAATATGTGCTGAACTCGGAGGTGTCGTACGTTCGGTACTTGGATCGGTCGGATCGTGAAGATGTACGACTACATCAACCGCGTTGTCATAACGCTTCCGCTTACGGTCTACGAGGGTACGTGGACAACACTCTCCCCTCTCGTTGCTATGCCATCACCATGATCTCGCGTGTACGTAGGAAATTTTTGAAATTACTACGTTCCCCAGCAGTGGCATCCGAGCTAGGTTTTATGCGTTGATGTTATATGCACGAGTAGAACACAAGTGAGTTGTGGGCGATACAAGTCATACTGCTTACCAGCATGTCATACTTTGGTTCGGCGGTATTGTGAGATGAAGCGGCCCGGACCAACATTACGCGTACGCTTACGCGAGACTGGTTTCACCGTTACGAGCACTCGTGCTTAAAGGTGGCTGGCGGGTGTCTATCTCTCTCACTTTAGCTGAGTGTGGCTACGCCCGGTCCTTGCGAAGGTTAAAACAGCACCAACTTGACAAACTATCGTTGTGGTTTTTGATGCGTAGGTAAGAACGGTTCTTGCTAAGCCCGTAGCAGCCACGTAAAATTTGCAACAACAAAGTAGAGGACGTCTAACTTGTTTTTGCAGGGCATGTTGTGATGTGATATGGTCAAGACGTGATGCTATATTTTATTGTATGAGATGATCATGTTTTGTAACCGAAGTTATCGGCAACTGGCAGGAGCCATATGGTTGTCGCTTTATTGTATGAAATGCAAACGCCCTGTAATTGCTTTACTTTATCACTAAGCGGTAGCGATAGTCGTAGAAGCAATAGATGGCGTAACGACAACGATGCTACGATGGAGATCAAGGTGTCGCGCCGGTGACGATGGTGATCACGACGGTGCTTCGGAGATGGAGATCACAAGCACAAGATGATGATGGCCATATCATATCACTTATATTGATCGCATGTGATGTTTATCCTTTATGCATCTTATCTTACTTTGATTGACGGTAGCATTTTAAGATGATCTCTCACTAAAATTATCAAGAAGTGTTCTCCCTGAGTATGCACCGTTGCCAAAGTTCGTCGTGCACAGACACCACGTGATGATCGGGTGTGATAAGCTCTACGTCCATCTACAACGGGTGCAAGACAGTTTTGCACACGCGGAATACTCAGGTTAAACTTGACGAGCCTAGCATATGCAGATATGGCCTCGGAATACGGAGACCGAAAGGTCGAGCGTGAATCATATAGTAGATATGATCAACATAATGATGTTCACCATTGAAAGCTACTCCATTTCACGTGATGATCGGTTATGGTTTAGTTGATTTGGATCACGTGATCACTTAGAGGATTAGAGGGATGTCTTTTTAAGTGGGAGTTCGTAAGTAATATGATTAATTGAACTTAAATTTATCATGAACTTAGTCCTGGTAGTATTTTGCAAATTATGTTGTAGATCAATAGCTTGCGTTGTTGCTTTCATATGTTTATTTTGATATGTTCCTAGAGAAAATTGTGTTGAAAAATGTTAGTAGCAATGATGAGGATTGGATCCGTGATCTGAGGTTTATCCTCATTGCTGCGCAGAAGAATTATGTCCTTGATGCACCGCTAGGTGACAAACCTATTGCAGGAGCAGATGCAGACGTTATGAACGTTTGGCTAGCTCAATATGATGACTACTTGATAGTTTAGTGCACCATGCTTAATGGCTTAGAATCGGGACTTCAAAGACGTTTTGAACGTCATGGACCATATGAGATGTTTCAGGAGTTGAAGTTAATATTTCAAGTAAATACCCGAGTTGAGAGATATAAAATCTTCAACAAGTTCTATAGCTAAAAGATGGAGGAGAATCGCTCAACTAGTGAGCATGTGCTCAGATTGTCTGGGTACTACAATCGCTTGAATCAAGTGAGAGTTAATCTTCCAGATAAAATAGTGATTGACAGAATTCTCTAGTCATCATCACCAAGTTAGTAGAACTTCGTGATGAACTATAATATGCAAGGGATAACGGAAATGATTCCCAAGCTCTTCGTGATGCTAAAATCAACGAAGGTAGAAATCAAGAAAAACATCAAGTGTTGATGGTAGACAAGACCACTAGTTTCAAGAAAAGGTCAAAGGGAAGAAGGGGAACTTCAAGAAGAACGGCAAGCGAGTTGCTGCTCAAGTGAAGAAGCCCAAGTCTGGACCTAAGCCTAAGACTAAGTGATTCTACTGCAAAGGTACTGGTCACTGGAAGTGGAACTACCCCAAGTATTTGGCGGATAAGAAGGATGGCAAAGTGAACATAGGTATATTTGATATACATGCTATTGATGTGTACTTTACTAGTGTTTATAGCAACCCCTCGGTACTTGGTACTGGTTCAGTTGCTAAGAGTAGTAACTCGAAACGGGAGTTGCAGAATAAACAGAAACTAGTTAAGGGTGAAGTGACGATGAGTGTTGAAAGTAGTTTCAAGATTGATATGATCATCATCGCACACTCCCTATACTTTTGGGATTAGTGTTGAACCTAAATAAATGTTATTTGGTGTTTGCATTGAGCATGAATATGATTTGATCATGTTTATTGCAATACGGTTATTCATTTAAAGTTAGAGAATAATTGTTGTTCTGTTTACATGAATAAAACCTTCAATGGTCATACACCCAATGAAAATAGTTTATTGGATCTCGATCGTAGTGATACACATATTCATAATATTGATGCAAAAAGATGCAAAGTTAATAATGATAGTGCAACTTATTTGTGGCACTGCCGTTTGGGTCATATCGGTGTAAAGCGCATGAAGAAACTCCATAAAGATGGATTTTTGGAATCACTTGGTTATGAATCATTTGATGCTTGCGAACCGTGCCTTTTGGGCAAGATGACTAAAACTCCGTTCTTCGGAACAATGGAACGAGCAACAAACTTGTTGGAAATAATACATACTGATGTATGCAGACCAATGAGTATTAAGGCTCGTGGTGAGTATCGTTATTTTCTGACCTTCACAGATGATTTAAGCAGATATGGGTATATCTACTTGATGAAACATAAGTCTGAAATAGTTGAAAGGTTCAAAGAATTTCAGAGTGAAGTGGAAAAATCATCGTAACAAGAAAATAAAGTTTCTGCGATCTGATCGCGGAGACAAATATTTGAGTTACGAGTTTGGTCTTCAATTAAAACAATGTGGAATAGTTTCACAGCTCACGCCACCAGGAACGCCACAACGTTATGGTGTGT
This sequence comes from Triticum aestivum, assembly GCF_018294505.1. Classification (NCBI taxonomy): domain Eukaryota; kingdom Viridiplantae; phylum Streptophyta; class Magnoliopsida; order Poales; family Poaceae; genus Triticum; species Triticum aestivum. The sequence goes on along the minus strand of NC_057810.1, from coordinate 388,622,219 downwards.
CCGAACGTCGAAACCGCACTTTATTGGATATGGTGCGATCTATGATGTCTCTTACCGATTTACCGCTATCGTTTTGGGGTTATGCATTAGAGACAGCTGCATTCACTTTAAATTGGGCACCATCAAAATCCGTTGAGACGACGCCTTATGAACTGTGGTTTGGCAAGAAACCAAAGTTGTCGTTTCTTAAAGTTTGGAGTTGCGATGCTTATATGAAAAAGTTTCAACCTGATAAGCTCGAACCCAAATCGGAGAAGTGCGTCTTCATAGAATACCCAAAGGAAACTATTGGGTACTCCTTCTATCACAAATCCAAAGGCAAAACATTCGTTGCTAAGAATGGATCATTTCTAGAGAAGGAGTTTCTCTCGAAAGAAGTGAGTGGGAGCAAAGTAGAACTTGATGAGGTAACTGTACCTGCTCCCTTATTTGAAAGTAGTTCATCACAGAAATCTGTTCCTGTGACTACTACACCAATTAGTGAGGAAGTTAATGATGATGATCATGAAACTTCAGATTAAGTTACTACAGAACCTCGTAGGTCTTCCAGAGTAAGATCCGCACCAGAGTGGTACGGTAATCCTGTTCTGGAAGTCATGTTACTAGACCATGATGAACCTACGAACTATGAGGAAGCGATGATGAGCCCAGATTCCACGAAATGGCTTGAGGCCATAAAATCTGAGATATGATCCATGTATGAGAACAAAGTATGGACTTTGATTGACTTGCTCGATGATCAACAAGCCATGTTAAATAAATGGATCTTCAAGAGGAAGACGGACACTGATAGTAGTGTTACTATCTACTAAGCTCGACTTGTTGCGAAAGGTTTTCAACAAGTTCAAGGTGTTGAATACAATGAGATTTTCTCACTCGTATCGAAGCTTAAGTCTGTCTGAATCATGTTAGCAATTGCCACATTTTATGAAATCTGGCAAATGGATGTCAAAACTGCATTCCTTAATGGATTTATTAAAGAAGAGTTGTATATGATGCAACCAAAAAGTTTTTTGTCAATCCTAAAGATGCTAACAAAGTGTGCAAGCTCCAGCGATCCATCTATGGACTGGTGCAAGCATCTCGGAGTTGGAATATACGCTTTGATGAGTTGATCAAAGCATATGATTTTATATAGACTTTTGAAGAAGCCTGTATTTACAATAAAGTGAGTGGAAGCACTACAGCATTTCTGATAAGTATATGTGAATGACATATTGTTGATCGGAAATAATGTATAATTATTCTGCAAAGCATAAAGGAGTGTTTGAAAAGAGTTTTTCAAAGAAAGACCTTGGTGAAGCTGCTTACACATTGATCATCAAGATCTATAGAAATAGATCAAGACGCTTGATAAGATTTTTCAATGAGTACATACCTTGACAAGATTTTGAAGTAGTTCAAAATGGAACAGTCAAAGAAAGAGTTCTTGCCTGTGTTGCAAGGTGTGAAGTTGAGTAAGACTCAAAACCCGACCATGGTAGAAAATAGAAAAGAATGAACAGTCATTCCCTATGCCTCAGTCATAGGTTCTATAAAGTATGCTATGTTGTGTACTAGACCTATTGTATACCTTGCTCTGTTTGGCAAAGGAATACAATTTTGATCTAAGAGTAGATCACTAGACAACGGTCAAGAATATCCTTAGTGAGGACTAAGGAGATGTTTCTCGATTATGGAGGTGATAAAAGAGTTCGTTGTAAAAGTTACATCGGTGCAAACTTTTACACTGATCCAGATGACTCTAAGTCTCAATCTGGATACATATTGAAAGTGGGAGCAATTAGCTAGAGTAGCTCCGTGCATAGCATTGTAGACATAGAATATTTGCAAAATACATATGGCTCTGAATGTGACAGATCCGTTGACTAAAGTTCTCTCACAATAAAACATGATCATACCTTAGTACTCTTTTGGTGTTAATCACATAGCAATGTGAACTAGATTATTGACTCTAGTAAACCCTTTGGGTGTTGGTCACATGACGATGTGAACTATGGGTGCTAATCACATGGTGATGTGAATTATTGGTGTTAAATCACATGGCGATGTGAACTAAATTATTGACTCTAGTGCAAGTGGGAGACTGAAGAAAATATGCCCTAGAGGCAATAATAAAGTTATTATTTATTTCCTTATATCATGATAAATGTTTATTATTCATGCTAGAATTGTATTAACCGGAAACATGATACATGTGTGAATACATAGACAAACATAATGTCACTAGTATGCCTCTACTTGACTAGCTCATTAATCAAAGATGGTTATGTTTCCTAACCATAGACATGGGTTGTCATTTGATTAACGGGATCACATCATTAGGAGAATGATGTGATTGACTTGACCCATTCTGTTAGCCTAACACTTGATCGTTTAGTATGTTGCTATTGCTTTCTTCATGACTTATACAAAGTTCCTACAACTATGAGATTATGCAACTCCCGTTTACCGGAGGAACACTTTGTGTGCTACCAAACATCACAACGTAACTAGGTGATTATAAAGGTGCTCTACAGGTGTCTCCGAAGGTACATGTTGGGTTGGCGTATTTCGAGATTAGGTTTTGTCACTCCGATTGTCTGAGAGGTATCTCTAGGCCCTCTCGGTAATACACATCGCTTAAGCCTTGCAAGCATTGCAACTAATGAGTTAGTTGTGGGATGATGCATTACGTAACGAGTAAAGAGACTTGCCGGTAATGAGATTGAACTAGGTATTAGATACCGACGATCGAATCTCGGGCAAGTAACATACCGATGACAAAGGGAACAAAGTATGTTGTTATGCGGTTTGACCGATAAAGATCTTCGTAGAATATGTAGGAGCCAATATGGGCATCCAGGTTCCGCTATTGGTTATTGAGCAAGAATAGTTCTAGGTCATGTCTACATAATTCTCGAACCCGTAGGGTCCGCACGCTTAAGGTTTCGATGACGGTTATATTGTGAGTTTATGAGTTTTGATGTACTGAAGAAGTTCGGAGTCCCGGATGAGATCGGGGACATGACGAAGAGTCTCGAAATGGTCGAGACGTAAAGATCGATATATTGGACGACTATATTCGGAGTTCGGAAAGGTTCCGAGTGATTCAGGTATTTTTCGGAGTACCGGAGAGTTACGGGAATTCGCCGGGGAGTATATGAGCCTTATTGGGCCATACGGGAATAGAGGAGAGAGGCTGAAAGGAAGGAGGTGCGCAGCCCCCTTCTGGTCCGAATTGGACAAGGGGTGCAGCCCCCTTTTCCTTTCCCCTCTCCCCCTCTTTCCTTCTCTCCTACTCCAACAAGGAAGGGGGGGGAGTCCTACTCCCGGTGGGAGGAGGACTCCTCCTGGCGCGCCCCTCTTGGCCGGCCGACCCCCTCCCCCTGGCTCCTTTATATACGGGGGCAGGGGGGCACCTCTAGGCACAACAACACAAATTGATCTACAGATCGTTCCTTAGCCGTGTGCGGTGCCCCCCTCCACCATATTCCACCTCGGTCATATCGTCGCGGAGTTTAGGCGAAGCCCTGCGCCGTTAGAACATCATCATCGTCACCACGCCGTCGTGCTGACGGAACTCATCCCCGAAGCTTTGCTGGATCAGAGCCCGGGGATCGTCATCGAGCTGAACGTGTGCTGAACTCGGAGGTGCCGTACGTTCGGTACTTGGATCGGTCGGATCGTGAAGACGTACGACTACATCAACCGCGTTGTCATAACGCTTCCGCTTACGGTCTACGAGGGTACGTGGACAACACTCTCCCCTCTCGTTGCTATGTCATCACCATGATCTTGCGTGTACGTAGGAAATTTTTGAAATTACTATGTTCCCCAACAAAACTAGCATCCTATACTAAGTATTTAGGATTGCAGGTAAGGTATCAACAGATGTAGCAACAATGTCAGGCTATGCATCAGAATAGGATTAGCGAAAAGCAGTAACATGCTACACTACTCTAATGCAAGCAGTATAGAGGAGAATAGGCGATATCTGGTGATCAAGGGGGGGGGGCTTGCCTGGTTGCTCTGGCAAGAAGGACGAGTCACCAACACCGTAGTCGAACTGGGGGTTGCCGGCAGTCTCGGGGTCTATCAGAAAGAAGTAACGGAGAGGGAACACAATAAATAACAGAGCAATCAAAGCATCACAAAGCGTAACAAGACAATACGCGGTGTTCGGTGTGCCCTAACGGGGTAATAGGTGATACCGGTGAAGGGGGGAAACATCCGGGAAAGTATCCCCGGGGTTCCGCGTTCTCGGGCAAAGGTACCGGAGGGGGAAAGTTGCGTGTTCGGCATGCTAGAGGTGTGTGACGGACGAACGGGCTGCGTATCCGGATTCGTCTCGTCGTTCTGAGCAACTTTCATGTACAAAACATTTTCATTTGATAAACGGTTTATTTTATGTTATTTATCAAAGTTTTAATCAATATTTTGTATCTGCATTTATTTAATCCGAATTGACCAAGTCAATTTGACTGGTCAAAAGGGAAAGCATGGCCCACATGGCATAGACTATACCTAAACAAAATAAATAAATTCTAACTTAACTAAAAAGTGGGCTCCACCTGCCATAGGCTAGCAACTAACCTAACAAAGATTACCTAAGTATCTAAATTAGCCTAAACTAATTAAGCCGGCCATACAGAACACCTACGCACACACGGCCATAGCCACCACCAGTAGCAGCCGGCAATTGCAAGCGGGAGTAGCAGCAGCAAGGCAACGCTAGCAGCGGCAGTTAGCAGGATAAGAGCAGCAGCAAGCACCACGAGTAGTAGCAGTTCAGCGGCACACATCAGGAGCAGTTGCGCGCAGCAGAAATAGAGCAGCAGCGAGCGGACGCGAGGCGACGACAACACGCAAAAGCAACAGCAGTACAGGGACCAGCAGAACAGTGGCAGAGCCACGGGCGGCTGCGTCGCGGGGCGCGCGGCCGGGCGAGCCGGCGGACGAGCCTGCGCGCCGGGACGCAGCGGACACGGGACTGGGCGAGGCCAGGGACGCGGTGCGCGGGGTGGCGCACAGGGCGGCTGGGACAACCAGCGGCAGGACGCGGCAACGGCGGGCGGAGGCGGGGCGAGCCAGCAAACGGGCCAGCAAGGTGCAGGCGCGCCGGGACAGGGCTGCGACACGGCGGACGCGGGGCTGGGCGCGGTCAGGGGGTCGCGAGCGCGAAGACGCGGGCACGCATCACGGCCAACGGCTGGAGCTTGGGCGGCAGCAAACGATGTCGGAGAGAGGGGAAGAAAGGGGGGACGGGCGGAGGATCACCCCGAGGAGGCCGTGGACGAGCTACGGCGTGGCCGGGAGGCGCCGGTGGTGGAGATCGACGGTGATGGCCGCGGCGGCCGTGGGTGGAGGCGAGGGCGACCGCGTTGCAGCGAAGGGAATGGCTCGATCCACGCGAGGCAGGGGTCCCGAGCTCGAATGCGTCCACGTAGTCGACAAAGACGATGGAGGCGGTGCTCCCGACGCAGTCTCAGGCGGCGGGGAGGGCAGTGGCCACGAGGATGAGGCCGGCCATGGCGACGTGGTTTGGCTGCGGGTGAGGTGGATCTGAGGGGGAGCGAGAGTGGAGCAGGAGGAGGCGAGGGGACCGAGGGGTCAGGGGAGGTGGCCTTATCCTCTCGGTGGCGACGCCGACGATGAGGTCCAGCGGGGACGAACGAGGGGGAAGGCGGGTCGGTTGAACAGGGGAGGCTGGTCGGTTGAACAGTTGGGCTGAGGGAATTCTTTTATCTTTGTCTTCTTCTTTTTTTAATGTTTCCCTTTTGTTTATTTTCTTTCTACATATTTTATTCTTTTCTGCTTTTCTTTTAGTTTCCTTTTATTTTAGTCTTAACAAAACACCAAAGTGGCACCTAAATTGATGTCACCAATTATGCCACTGCCACAAATATTTTGGCACATTAAATAAACTAGTATGTATTTGTTTATTATTCTAAGAGCGTTTAAATAATAGTTTTGCCGCTGTTTTATTTGTTATTGTGCAACTAAACACATTATGGAAGTGTGGTTCCTTCACCAATATTACTTTTGATTTATTCGACACAATTCGAACAATTTAGTTTTAATATTTGAAAACTTCAACGTTTGACTTTATTTTGAAGTTGAATTCTGAACCGGTTTTTGAACTAACGTGATATTAACAACAGTAACCGAGGTGACGAGGCATCACTAACAAAGGATTACTGTAGTTTAATTATCCGGGCGTCACACGTGTGAATTCGAACGAGACTCGAAGAGGAGAGAATCAACCTCGTTCTCGATGGCGCGTGCACGTGCTCGTGTCATTGGACCACTTGCAGCTTGCGGTGGTGATGGAGTGTCAGTGCGAGTAGTCGAGGGATGCTCCGCATCATCTTCCCCTCCTCGGGAGAGATCCGTCCATGGATCGTGCTCTTCATCACCATGTTACTTGGCCAAGTCTTTGACGTTGAAGATGTCGCTAACGTTGTACTTGTCGCGTGGGATGTCGACCTTGTAGGCGTTATCGTTGTAGCGTGCGATCACCTTGAATGGTCCGTCGGCTCATGGTAGTAGCTTGGACTTGTGTTCCTTGGGGAAGCGGTCTTTGCGAAGATGTATCCATACTTGATCACCCGGTTGGAACACCATCGGAGACTTGTTGATGTTGAGCTTGGCGGAGAGGCGTTGCACTTGGCGCTCGATCGTGGAACGTGTTTCTTCATGCATCTTCTTGAGATAGGCGGCTCTTGCACTTGCGTCCATGTTTGCTCGTTCTTGAAGCGGTAGAGGAAGGATATCCAATGGCGACAAAGGGTTGAAACCGTAGACGACCTCGAAGGGGGACTTGCCGGTTGTAGAGTGTCTTGCATGATTGTAGGCGTACTCGGCGATGGGTAGGCACTCCTCCCACTCCTTGATGTTCTTCTTGATCAACACACGTAGGAGAGTCACAAGCGTCCGGTTGGTGACTTCCGTTTGTCCATCGGTTTGAGGATGATATGCCGTGGAGAATAGTAGCTTGATCCCGACCTTTGGCGCATAGTGTCTTCCAAAAGTAGCTTAAGAACTTGACGTCTCGATCCGACACAATTGTCTTTGGCACGCTGTGCAACCTCAAGATTTCCCTACAAAAAAGATTGGCAACACGTGAAGCATCGTCTATCTTATTGCATGGGATAAAATGAGCCATTTTAGAGAAACGGTCCACAACAATAAAAACCGAATCCTTGCCATTTGAGTTCTAGGTAATCCAAGCACAAAATCCATGCTAATGTCTTCCCAAGGTTGATGTGGGATAGGTAAAGGCATATGTAAACCATGGGATTGAGAGTGTGACTTAGCTTTGCAACATGTAGAGCACCGGTTGGTGAAGCGGGCAACATCGCGAAACATCTTGGGCCAATAATAGTTCTTGGAGAGCGTGGTGAAATTCTTGTCGCGTCCAAAGTGTCCCATGAGTCCACCTCCATGAGCCTCTTGCAAAAGGAGCAAACGAAGAGAGAACTTGGGAATGCATAGTTTGTTAGATCTCATAAGGTAACCATCTTTGATATAATATTGTTCCCAAGAAGTATGCGTCACACACTTAGCGTAAGGAGTAGCAAAAGTCACATCACTCTCATACAAATCTTTGATATGATCAAATCCTGTGATATTCAATTCAAGTTGAGTAAGTAACATGCATTTGCGGGAAAGGGCATCCGCCACCACGTTTTCTTTGCCCTTAATGTACTTTATCACATAGGGAAAAGAATCAATGAATTCACTCCATTTAGCATGCCTTTTGTTCAACTTGGTTTGACCTTTGAGGTATTTAAGTGTTTCATGATCGGTATGTATGACAAACTCATGCGGTCTAAGGTAATGCTCCCACACATGTAACACACGCACTAAAGCAAACAATTCTTTGTCATAGATGGGATAGTTAAGTTGAGCACCGGAAAGTTTTTCACTAAAATAAGCAATAGCTCGTTTTTCTTGCATCAAAACTCCACCAATTCCGGTACCACTTGCATCGCAATGAACCTCAAAAGTTTTGTCAAAGTTGGGTAAAGCAAGAGTCGGAGCATGTGTAAGCAAAGATTTGAGCTCATCAAAAGCGGTTGATTGCAAAGGTCCCCAAACAAAAGGAGCATTCTTCTTGCTCAAAGCATGCAAAGGAGCGGCAATAGTGCTAAAATCTTTCACAAAGCGACGATAAAAACCCGCAAGACCAAGAAAACTTCGCACTTGTTGCAAATTGGTGGGTTGGGGCCAATTTTTAATTGCTTCAATTTTAGATTCATCAACATGGACACCCTTGGAAGATACAACGAAACACAAGAAAACCACTTTGTTAACACCAAATGTGCACTTTTTCATGTTGGCATAAAGACTTTCCTGGCGAAGGGTTTGCAAAACAGCCCTAACATGATTAATATGCTCTTTCATGGTTTTGCTAAACACAAGAATATCATCGAAGTAAACCACAACAAAAACTCCAATATAAGGGCGAAGTACGTGATGCATGAGACGCACGAAAGTACCAGGAGCCTCCGATAAACCCATAGGCATGACTAACCATTCATATAAGCCAAATTTGGTTTTGAAAGCAGTTTTCCATTCATCACCAACTGGTATGCGGATTTGATAATAGCCACTTTTAAGATCAATTTTTGAGAAAAAGTTGGCTCCACTAAGTTCATCAAGCATATCATCTAAGCGAGGAATGGGATGCCTATAGCAAACGGTAATAGCATTTATGGGTCTACAATCGGAACACAAGCGAAAGCTACCATCTTGCTTGGGCACAAGTATAATGGGAACGGCACAAGGGCTTAAGCTTTCACGTACATGACCGTTGTCGATGAGTTGTTGTACTTGCCGTTGAATCTCCTTTGTCTCGTCGGGGTTGACGCGGTAGGGAGCCTTGTTTGGAAGAGGAGCACCGGGGATGAGGTCGATTCGATGCTCAATGCCTCGAAGAGGAGGGAGACCCGGAGGTAGCTCATCGGGGAAAACATCTTGAAATTCCTGCAAAAGAGATTGAAACACCAAAGGTAGCTCATGAACGGTGTTAGTTTTTGGTTCTCCATCCTTGCACACAAGGACAAAGTGCATCACACTCAATGGGTTCTCACACACTTCTCTCATCTCACTTTTTGTGGCAAATAGTATGAGGTTTTTCTCTCTAGGCGAAGAGGCGCTCAAGTTTGGCTTGTGGCTCTCACTCACATTTGGGTGGCTCACTTTCTCACTCTTCTCTCCATGGTGGGTGGCTTGCTTGTCGGCTATCACTTGACTAGGAGACATAGGTCGTAGCACATATTCCTTCCCTTTCATCTTGAAGCTATAGTGATTGGTACGCCCATTGTGGATAACACCACGGTCGAATTGCCATGGTCGACCAAGAAGGAGGTGGCAAACGGTCATTGGGACCACATCACACTCCAAAGTGTCCTCATATGCACCAATTTTGAAGGAGACTTGTACCATATGCACAACTCGGATAGTGCTGGAGTCACTTAGCCATTGAACCCTATAAGGGTGCGGATGCTTCCTCTTGACCAATTGAAGCTTGGAGCATAGTTCCTCACTTGCCAATTTGTGGCAACTACCTCCATCGATGATGACCTTGATGGACCTTCCATTGATGTCGGCCTTGGTGTGGAAGATGTGGCACCGTTGGTCTTCTTCTTGGTGGTGCTGGAGCGTCAAGACCTCGGACACCACGAGAGAGGGACTTGAATCATTGTCACAAAAGACTTGGTCATCTTCATCTTCATTCACGCGCCGGTGCATGGCCACGTGCTCAATGGCTTCCATTTCTTCTTCACTCATTGAGTCATATGTGTCGTCATCGTTGAAGATCATCGTTCGCTTATTGGTGCATTGGAAGGACTTGTGGCCTCGGCCGCCACATGTGAAGCACTTGATTGAACTTGTCTTGACGGGATCATCGGGAGGCGCCGAAGATGAAGGAGTCTTGGATTTGTAGGTGCTTGCCGGAGGACGAGTCGAGGAAGGTGCCACTTGCTTGGAACTTGACTTGTCGCCGGTACTTGGTGATGCTCGAGTTGATGTAGGAGGTGCCGAAGTCGCGGGAGCTTGAGAGTAGGAGCCGTAGGTCTTGGACGAGTACTTGGCGTATTTGAAGTCATCTTGTACTTGTCGCTCGGCCTTGGTCGCTTGATGAACTAGCTCAAGAAGGTTGGAGTATGGTTGGAAGTCGGCGATCCGCTTGATTGGGTGGTTGAGGCCGTTCAAGAAACGTGCCATTGTTTGCTCGTCATCTTCCTTGACATTGGCTCGTATCATGGCAATCTCCATTTCTCGGTAGTATTCTTCCACCGTCTTGGTGCCTTGCTTGAGGAGTTGCAACTTCTTGAAAAGATCTCGAGTGTAGTGAGTAGGCACAAAGCGGGCTCTCATGACTTCCTTCATGGCTTCCCAAGTTGTGATTGGTGGTTCGCCTCTTGTATGTCGTCGCTCGATCACTTGTTCCCACCAAATGAGGACGTAGTCTTGGAATTCGAGGGAGGCCATTGCTATCTTCTTTTCTTCATCGTAGTTGTGGAGGCGAAAAATCTTGTCCACCTTCAATGCCCAAGAGAGATATTCTTCGGGATCATTACTTCCGGAGAACTTTGGCATGGTGAACTTGAGCTTGCCGTAGCGGAGTTCTTCATCTTGATAGCGGTTGTGATATCGCTCTTGTCTCGGAAAGTCCTCAAATGCTCGTTCCTCATGATGTCGCTCTTGGCATGGAGGAGGGTCTTGAAGCACTTGTTCCACTTGGTGTCACTCTTGTCTTGGAGGAGGGCGAGGAATGTGCGCTTGGTTGCGCCTTTCTTGTTGTTCTTCGCGTCGGGCGGCTTCTTCTTGTATCTCGCGTCGAAGAGCTTCCTCTTGTTCTCGCACTTGGCGGTTGCGGACTTCAACGGCTCTAGTGGCCTCGCGTAGAGCTTGTTGTGATTCAAGTGCTTGAGCTTCACGGTCGAGGGCTTGTGCTTCACGTTGCTCTTGTGCTTGTCGAAGTGCATCACCGTCTTGAGGGGCTTGAGGTGGTACTTGTGGAGGTATTTGCTCTTGCTCCATTGCTCCATGAGGGACTTGGTGTCGCATCCACGTGCTCGAACTCGGTCTTGTAATCCATTGCCATGGAATGGATTTTCTTGAGCTTGGTGAGCTTGATGATGATCACGTCGAGGAGGGCAAGCTCGTGGTGGACTTGCATCATAAGAAGATTAGTCCGAAGAGTGTCGACTTGTACGGTGACTTGAGTGGCGTCGTCTTGAAGAAGCCGATGAGGAAGACGGGCGTCGAACGATCATGTTGCGGAGCTCTTCCATTTGTGTGTTGAATTTGTCGTCGATGTTTTGACGAAGGTCGGAGGCGAGTTGTTCGAAGCGTTCACCCAAAGCGACGTTTTCTTGATGAAGCGCTCGTTGCGCGATGAAGAAGTGGTTCTTGGAGACATATTCGGAATCATCACCTTGCTCCTCGAAAAGTGGGTTCGACGACGTGCTTGGCCTATCCATCATAACCAAGTGGGGTGAGTAGGAAAGTGAGAGAACAATACCAAAGTTACCTTCTCCGAGGATTGAAGATGTAACAAGTGTCACTCAATGTAATGCCACGATAGGAGAATTGGAACCAGGTTTGTTTCTCACACCTACAAGTAAGAGGCTTATGGAGTAGCTCGGTTAGGATTGTGGCAAAAATTTCAAGCAAATGTTAGTTAAGATATCGATAAGGTTGAGAAGGTTCACAAAAATGCAAGTAAAGCAAATAGATCAAACCCAACGGTATCACTAGGTACACACGCACGGAAGATAGATGGGATCCGCACAACCAAGGAGTGAGCTCGAAATGTGCAACCACGAAAAATGATCTTGTTGTGCGAATGCTCGAGACACACTAGCTCGATTGCTCAAATGGGCAAGATACGCTCGTGCACCTACCTATGAGAGAACCGTTCCGTCTTCAATCCCAACTATGGTATATATGCGATGACCAAGATGATATAGGAATGCAAATGGCTCACTCTATTGCTTACAAGCTCTTTGTTTCTCCTCTTTTCTTAAAAGCTTTTCTTCTCTTTTTTTCTATGCTTGATGCTCGAGCCGAGTATGATATGAGACAAGTATGTATGATATGCACGGGAGAGACTTATGGCACTAAGATGATAACACGGTCACTACGATGCACAAAAAGCGTGGCCCGACAATTCTCAACTTGCTAGTCTCAATGGGTAAGCGACGCAAAGTGGCTCGGGCTATCAAAGCAAAAGCAAGGTAAGGAGTAAGTGTCGTCGAGGTTACCGTCCTTTCTTACGGTTAGCGATGAATATGACTCCGAGTCGATGATGGTGACGAAGATGTCACACGCTCCTAAGTAGCCGAAACACCTTAGGAAACGCAAATGGCAACACAAAATCGGTCAAATGCGGAAGGTTGGTGTTTTTGTGATGATTTTTTGGATGGGGGTTAATGGTGATGGTAGTGGGATGAGTGGATGGGGGATGTCAAGAGCTTCTAAACGAGCTAAAGAACACGAAAAACGGGCTTGGGAGGTGGAAGTTATGGCCAAAATGGTGTTGGTAGTGGGCTGATTTGGGTGGGTGCGGGCACCCAGGGGTGTGAGGTGCGGGTGCCCGGGGGTGGCTGGCGTGGTGCCGGTGCCCGGTGGTTCGAGGTGCGGGCACCCGGTGGTGGCCGATTTGGGCGGAAGTCTTTGGGGGAAAGGCCAAATTCGATGGATTTCATGGTGGGAAGGGTGGGGATTGTTGGGAAGGGGCTAGATCCACTTGCCAAACATCAAATCCATGGACCAAAACAACCAAATCTCACAAGATCCAACAAATTGCAACAAAAAATTTTGGGGCTATTTTTGTGGGGATTTTCGGATTTGGACGAAAAACAACAAAATCAAGCTAGCAAATGGGGGGATAGGACTCCAAGATGTGAATAAACCTTGCTCATGATACCAAGATCTTGTAGGGTCAAACCCTAGGAAGGATCTTTTCACACTTGGAGGGGGAAAAAGGAGGGAAAACTCAAGAACACCAAGGACAAATCTCTCAAACAAACCCAAGTATCACATCCACTAGAGTAGCACACATGAGATCCACAAGATTACAAGATCAATACAAGGAGATTAGCACTTGGTAAATTCTTCCCACTATGTGAGGTCTTGATGATCTTCTCCAAGAGGAGGCCTTGATAATCCAATGGATTCTTCCCTAGGTGGGGGCTTGAGCTCCTAAGAGGAGGGGATACAAGGAGCAAAGGCTCACAATGCTTAGTCTAATCTTTGCTACCCTTCCAAATGACCTAGGAGGTGTCCTTATATAGTCTAGGGGCAACACAATGCAAGAAAAGAGGGGTACAAGGCCAAAAAGGCCATCAACATGCGGCTGGGTGAAGGGGGCCGGGCACCCGGGCAACTTGGGCCGGGCACCCGGACGGCTCAGGGTCCGGCTGGCATGTGGCCGGGCACCCGGGGGCCCAAGTCCCGGGCACCCGGGGGTGGTGCTGGAGAGGACCGGGCGGGGCGGCTGGGCACCCGGGGGTGTCACTGGAGATGGCCGGGTGGAGCGGCCGGGCACCCGGGGCCTCAAGGCCGGGCACCCGGGGCCGAGCCCAGCTGCTGGGGCAGAGGGGGGGCGGGCACCCGGCCAGCCAAGGCCCGGGCACCCGGGGGTGCGGCTATAGGTGGCCAGGGGCCCGGGCACCCGAGGGCTGCAGGTGCCGGGCACCCGGGGCGTCCAGGGGGTTTGCCCCTTCTCCTTCCTCTTCGTCCTTCTCGTTCTCTTCTTCCTTCTCTTCCTTTCCTTGCTTCGAGGTCACTTGAGTCTCCGTCTTCTCCTTCTCTTGATCGTCTCCTTGGTATCCTAAAATGCGTAACATGTCCTTGTGAGGTAGAACCCAATTCTCATGTGAATTCAAATGAGACTCGAAGAGGAGAGAATCAACCTCGTTCTCGATGGTGCGTGCACGTGCTCGTGTCATTGGACCACTTGGAGCTTGCGGTGGTGATGGAGTGTCGGTGCAAGTAGTCGAGGGATGCTCCGCATGAGATACCCAACAAGTGTATGCATCATGCTCATCATAAGAAGGTACAAGGGAGCATTTCATAGTATGGAGGCATATGATGCGAGAACAACCAAATACAAGAGGCTCAAGTAAACAAGCATGCATCACAAGTAAGGTGTCAAGGTCTCCAAGATCAATAAGCATAGTATGGTTGCACTCAATATAAGTGGATATGAGAGAGGCAACTAATTGAGACATGAGACAATGATCAAGATATATCATGTGAGAGGCATGAGCATATATGTCATCAACCCAAGAAAGCGAGTAGTAGTGGAACATGGGTGATGCAACCAAGCAATCATAGTGATCAAGTTAAGCAAGCTAGTAGTGCGAAGATGCAACTTACTAGAAGGAATCATGGCAAGCATGTCATGTGTGCAAATAGTGGGCATGAATAATTCACATGACATAGCACAAGCATGAAAGCAAGATATGAGCAAAATATCATCAATGTATTGGCGAGGACCATATGTAAATAGCAATGTGTCATCATGACTCTCCCAACACAACAAGCATCAATAGCATGGGGCACATGATAAACATGACAATAGCAACAAGGATCTCCACCAAGCATGCAAATACACATAGAAGTAGCATAATGGTGAATCATGGGTAGATGCAAGCAAGGGTCACAATTGCATGGCAAAATCATGTAAAGAGGCATAACATGCAAAGTGAACATGACAGTATGGGCATAAGGTGAGAAGTGGTAAATAGCCCATAGCCGTGTGAGAGCCAAGTAGAAGAGATGCGCGTAGTCCTTGCGCAAAGGGAATGGTGGTAAGGATAGTCCGCGGGATCCCAAGTCATCGTTGCTCTCAAGAGCTTGTTTCGTCAACTCTTGGGATTGAGATGTTGACGAGTATATGTGAGTTCCTACACAAAACAAAGACAAAGGAAAAATTGTGTGTGCGTGATATATGTACACATCATCCATCATGATGCGCACATGCATGTGTCGGTTAGCACAAAATATCAAATGCTCAAATAAATGGGATGCGTGATATAGAAACATGTCATCCATCATGATGGGTTTGTTGTTATGTATGACATAATGGAGACTCAAATTGTGTAATGCATCATGAGCAATATCTAGAGCATTGTTATTCATGGAATGCATATGGTGCACGCAATCATGGGAATCATGCAAAGTATGAAATGCATCAAGATTTCAGAATATGTATGAGGAAACCATGGGGGTCTCCTCATGAGCATGAGTAGCAACATCACATGGAGAATATTGACAACATCCAAACAAAGCATATTTGGTTGAATGTGATCATGGCATGGCATAGTAGATGAATTGCGCAAATCATGTAAAGGAAGCATGGCAATATCATCACATGAAAAACAAAATCCAATGACCATCATCTCGTCATCTATGCCATAGGTGCAAATAGGATTTATTTTAATGGGGCATGCATAGTTACTATGTTGAGATTGAAATGATGCAATATGAGAGATCTCACTCATAGCATATGACAAGTTCAATGGGTTGTCAAACATGACGTGACCAAAAGAATTTTCACATGATATCCTATGGAGCATAGCATCACAACTAGGCAACTCAACATGCTCATCATCATATTCATCATAAATAGGTAAGTCAAGGCATGAAGAAGTCTCACTAGCATGAAGCATGGGAAATAGGTGGGTCAACATCATGGAAGCAATCAATGTCAAGATAGTCCACTAGTGGGATAAGAGAAGCACCATCACCTATGTTACCTTTGGAGCATCGCTCATGTGTTCTAGGTGAGGTGTCGAAGATCCACTCGTTGTCCTCTTCATCTTGATGGAACCATGTGGGGGGTGCATCATCGTCCATCATGGCCATCGTCATATCCATTGGAGGGATGGACTCATCGAGGGTAGGCATGTCGTCATGTAGGAGACCTAGCACCAAAGAAAACACACTCGGAGTAGAGGTTAACTCGTTAGAAATCACAGTGGCCTCACGTGCCGTGTCAACTACTTCACTCTCTAAGTGTTGTGGCTCACTCACTCCCTCAAGGATGCTTTCACTCATATGGTTGGTGGAGTCACTCAAATGGCGCTCAACCTCACATAGGATGTGTGGGCTCTCATGTGTGTGGCTAGTGGTGGTCACACTCATCCTCTCATAGGAAATGCTCTCAATGTCATATATGGTGGAGTCACTCATCTCACTCATGGGGTGGTGGCTCTCCCCACGAGACAAATGGGGCATCTCGACATATGTGGGTGTCGGAGAGATGTAGGTGCAAATGTCTCCATGCGTGGTCGCGTAGCTTGACTCCGAGTATGAGTCCAATATGGGCGTCATCTTCATGTGTTGTTGAAGAGGTTCGCGCTCGTCACTGTGGTCGAAGGGGATGGCCCTTGTTGGACCTTCTTGTCACCGTCTTGGTGTTGGAGGTCCATATGATGTGGCACCTCGTAGCTCGTCTCCATGACCTAAGGGAGTTTCCCATGATCGGTCATCTTCCTTGAGGGGCTTCCAAAGATGGAAGTGTCACCCTCGCTCGTAGGTAGTCGCCTTGTTGTTGAAGATGTCGGTGTAGGCAAACTCATGGGAAGTAGGCAAAGATGCCGTACGTCCAAAGGCGAAGATGCCTTGATAGCACTTGGCGAAGATGCCGAAGTGGTGGTGGTATTCGTAGCTCCGTCTTGGTGGTGCTAGTCTCGCGGTCTTCTCTTTTGATCATGAAGCTTCGACTTGGCGTGAAGTAGGGCTTGTTGGGACTTGTATGTTTGCGCTTGTGGAGCATCTTCATGATGATGGTGTCGTTGTCCTGCTTGAGCTCGTAGGCGTTCGTCGTCGTCGTGCACATGATGCTTGGAGGTGACTTGCCCTTCATGACGATGTTGATCACGAACGTGATGGTGGTCGCCATGGAGATGTGGATGAGGACGAATTGCGCTTGCATCATTTTCACGCTTCGAATACTTGTGGCTTGAATGTTGCTGCCTTGAAGATGACAAAGGGGAAGAAGACTTGATCAAGGCTCTAATCTCCTCCATCCTTGCATCTTGCTCCTCTTTATGTGCGGAAAGCTTCTTGTCGATGTAGTCCATTTTCCTTGCTTCAGAGTGACGAATGTCAATGGAGATGTTCTCGTTGCACTCTCGCAGTCTTGATTGTGCGCCTTGCATTTGTCATTGTAGATCGAAGATGGACGCTTTGTTGATGTAGTTGTTCACGCCGTCGTGGTTGTTGAAGACCGGAGATGAAATGCCTTGCCTATCCATCACAAGACTCGAGCAAATATGAGTGGTAGAAAGAGAAGAACTAGACCAAATGTACCTTGACCGATGTTGAAGATGGATCAATGATCACTCAAATGTGTAACAAGGAAATAGCACAATTGGTACCAATTCTTGTCGGTTCTCACACCTACACAAGTAAAGCTTATGGTGGAGCTCGGTGAGGATAGTGGCACAAAAAATTGATGCAAAATGTTAGCAAGAGTCAATAATGTTGAAAGAGATTCACAAATTTGCAAGCGAAACAAGTAGACCAATAGCAATGAAAGGTACACAGAAACACACACACGGATAGATAGATGGGGTCGTGCAACCAAGGAATGAGCACAAAATGTGGAATCCACCGAAAAGCGCTCGTGTTGCACAACTCAAGAGAGACGCTAGAACGATTGCTCTATAGGCGGATACGACACTTGTGCACAACCTATAAGGTGCAAAATGGATAAACTTTCTATCCCAAGTATGCTATGTATGTATGGTTCTGGGTGTTTCTCACAAGATGATCCAAGATGATCGGATATGACAATCTTATATGAAATGTGGTATGATGCTATGGCACTTTATTACAAGCTTCTTTGCTCTTTCTCTTTTGCTTAAAAGCTTTATTACTTTTTTTTTGTATGGCCACTTTTGCACAATGCACAAACCAAGATAGATATTATGTATATGCGGGAACAAACTTGTGACACAAGATATGATACCAATATATGCACCACGATGATATGGTATGTATGCTATGGGAAGTATGATAACTAATGTGCACAAGTCACATTGCCGACAATACTCAAATGGCTAGTCTCGATAGGCAAGTAACGCAAAATGGGCTAGGGGTTAACAATGCAATGGCAAGGGGAATATACAATGGAGGGATACCACGATACCAAGATGATATGGAGGTTACCGTCGAGTGTTTCTCGTATGTACGCCATGGACGGATGATGGTGAAGTGGTCAAAGTCGATGACGACCTCGAGGCGATGATGAGAGACGGTATTGTCGATGTCAACCCATTCCTAGTTAGCCGAAACACCCTAGGAAATGGAAAAACCGCAAACTCAAAATCTCAAACGTCAAATGTCAAGATGGTGGTAGCGGAAAGCGGTAGTGGCTTGCACTTGGCAATGCGGAAGTGAAATGATGGGCTATACACATGTCGTAGTTGAAGTTGTCGTCCCTAAGTAGCCGAAACACCTTAGGAGACACAAGCCTCAACTCAAAAAAACTCTAACAAAATTGGGTTAATGGGTTGGCGAAATGTATGGTGGGCAAGGCTATGTGGAAATGGTGGTGGTGGTCGATGAAGAAGTAATCGACCCTAAGTAGTCGAAACACCTTAGGAGACACAAATCACTACTCAAGCAACCACTAATGCTATATGGATCAAAATGAGTTAGGTTGCGGAAGTCGGTGGTGGTAATGCGGATTATATGGTGGAGGGCCTAGGCAAACTTGCCAAATTTCCAAATATTTGATGAACTCAAATGGTTATGGTGGTATTTTTGTGGGATGCGAGATGTCAATAGCTTCAAAACGAGCTAAAGAACATCAAAATCGGACTCCAGTTGAATTAGTTATGGTCAAAACGGTGAAAGGGGAAAAGCTGAAATGACAGCGGGCGGACATCCGGGGGTTTGGCCGGTGTCCGGGACCTGATGTCCAGAACCTTGCGCGAAAATGCGCTCCAGGACCTGGATGTCCGGGCTAATGGCCGGATGTCCGGGGGTCGGGCCGGATGTCCGGGCTCCAAATCCGAGGATGAACTCGAGGAACTCGATTTTGGGGCAAAAATTGATGATTTGGGGGGCAAAATTGGAGAGATTTCGTGGATGGAAAGTGGGGAAACTTGGGGAGATGCTAGATCCACTTGAAACCAAGCAAATCCATGGATCAAAATCAATAAAACATCATCAAACCAACAAATCATAAAAAAATTGGGGCTATTTTTGGTGGGGATTTTCGGATTTAGGATGAAATCAACAAAATCAAGCTAGAAAACAAAGGGTAGTGGCTCCAAAAACGTGATCAACGTGACTCATGATACCAAGATGATGTAGGGTGGAACCCTAGGGGCCGATCTTTCATGTTTGGAGAGAATCCCTACGAGGAACATGAAGAATGTGAGAAGTGGAACGAGGAAAATCACGGGGAAACACAAGAGGAAAACACTCAACCAACGAGAATATGATCACATATGTGCTAGATCCAAGAAACACAAAGAGATACACGGTCCAAATCCAACAAAGGATGATACAAGTGGCGGTAGTTCATCTCCGAGAGGAGGTCTTGAATCCACAAGGGATCTTCCCGTAAAGGGGTCTTGAATCCATGGTGGATCTTCTCCGAAGAGGCCGTCGTCTCTCACGAGGAGAAGATCCGTATGGATGAGCAAAGCTCTATCTCAAATGAGTTAATCCTTTGCTAACCCTAAAACGTAGGTGGAGGGGGAGTATATATAGTCTAAGGGGCGAAGGGGTACATGGGCCTCGGCCCAGACGCGCTGCACGCAGGCAGGGGAGGCCGGATGTCCGGGCCTTCACGAGGTGCGGGATGTCCGGGCTAGCGAGCCGGATGTCCGAGCTGGAGTGGCCGGTCTCGGAGCTCTCTGGATAGGCGGGGTCCGGATGTCCGGGCTGGGGGCTGGATGTCTGGCAGCTCGGGAAGAGCCGGATGTCTGGGCCTCTGGACAGATGTCCGGGCAGACAGGGTTCAACTTCGGGTGCGTTCTGTGATGGGCACCGGATTTCCGGGGGTCGGGCCGGATGTCCGGGCTGGTCCGGATGTCCGAGGCCTGTAGCAACTGGCTCTTCTTCCTTCTCCTTCCTTTGCTTCCGTGCATGCTTGGCCTTGGTCCTTGGGTTCTCCATGGTCTCCTCGGATGTACCTGAGTATGCACAAGGTCCGCGTTTGAAGTAGCAGCCATGTCTTACATGCGGAAAGGGAAGATTCGAAAAGGAGCGAATTCACCTTAGGTCCAATGGCGTATGTTAGAGGTCTCATCATATGTCCTCTTGGGGCTTGGAGAGTAGTCGGAGTGTACATGGGGATGAACATGGGATGCTCCGCATCAACCTCCCCGGCAACGGCGCCAGAAATCCTTCTTGCTACGTCTTGAGCTTCCGTTGGTTTTCCTTGAAGAGGAAAGGGTGATGCAGCAATAATAGCGTAAGTATTTCCCTCAGTTTTTGAGAACCAAGGTATCAATCCAGTAGGAGGCTCCTCAATAGTCCCATGCACCTACACAAACAAACAAGAACTCGCAACCACCGCAATAAAGGGGTTGTCAATCCCTTCTAGGCCACTTGCGAAAGTGAGATCTGATAGAGATAATATGATAAGATAAATATTTTTGGTATTTTATGATATAGATGGGAAAAGTAAAAGATGCAAATAAAAGTAGATTGAAAGCTTATATGATAAGAGATAGACCCGGGAGCCATAGGTTTCACTAGTGGCTTCTCTCAAGATAGCATAAGTATTACGGTGGGTGAACAAATTACTGTCGAGCAATTGATAGAAAAGCGAATAATTATGAGATTATCTAGGCATGATCATGTATATAGGCATCACGTCTGTGACAAGTAGACCAACTCCTGCCTGCATCTACTACTATTACTCCACACATCGACCGCTATCCAGCATGCATCTAGAGTATTAAGTTCATAAAGAACAGAGTAACACATTAAGAAAGATGACATGACATAGAGGGATAAACTCATGCAATATGATATAAACCCCATCTTTTTATCCTCAATGGCAACAATACAATACATGCCTTGCTGCCCCTTCTTTCACTGGGAAAGGACACCGCAAGATTGAACCCAAAGCTAAGCACTTCTCCCATTGCAAGAAAGATCAATCTAGTAGGCCAAACCAAACTGATAATTCAAAGAGACTTGCAAAGATAAATTAATCACACATAAAAGAATTCAGAGGAGATTCAAATATTTCTCATAGATAAACTTGATCATAAACCCACAATTCATCGGATCTCGACAAACACACCACAAAAAGAGTTACATCGAATAGGTCTCCAAGAAGATCGAGTAGAACATGGTATTGAGATCCAAAGAGAGAGAAGAAGCCATCTAGCTAATAACTATGGACCCGAAGGTCTATGGTAAACTACTCACAACTCATCGGAGAGGCTTGGAGTTGATGTAGAGGCCCTCCGTGATTGATTCCCCCTCCGACGGAGCGCCGGCGAAGGATCCAAGATGGGATCTCGCGGATACAGAAGGTTACGACGGTGGAAATAGTTTTTCGTGGTCGCTTCTGATGTTTTCGGGGTACATGGGTGTATATAGGAGGAAGAAGTAGGTCGGTGGACGCTCGAGGGGCCCACGAGGGTGGGGGCGCGCCCAGCCCTAGGGGGCGCGCCGGGCACCCTCGTGGCCGCCTCCCTTGTTTCTTGACTTCCACTCCAAGTCCTCTGGATCACGTTTGTTCCAAAAAGATCGCTCCCGAATGTTTCATTCCGTTTGGACTCCATTTGATATTCCTTTTCTTCAAAACACTGAAATAGGCAAAAAACAGCAATTCGGGATGGGCCTCCGGTTAGTAGGTTAGTCCCAAAAATGATATAAAAGTGTAAAGTAAAGCCCATAAACATCCAAAATGGGCAATATAATAGCATGGAACAATAAAAAATTATAGATACGTTGGAGACGTATCAAGTGGCATCTTGTATATTTCGTCCAAGGCTTCATGCACTCATTATGGTGGCTTCAAAGTCCTGAAATCATCACTTGTAACTTTGTTCTTGTTCCCCTTGCACATGCCATTGTCTCCATGCTTGGTCTTGCTCCAGTGTTCATCCCTCTTATCCATGCCAGGCCCTTCATTTGTAAGCAAAACAAATGTATCCGATTTAGGCAGCATCATATTCTCATGAACATTAGAATTATTACCAAAAAACGGAAGTACTTGATAATTTAATTGGCGTGCGCGAGCTCTAGTAATTGGTCCAGTATATGTAGCAGTAGGGGCTGTGGGTGTAACAATGGTATTGATGCCCTCATCATTGACGTAATGGGACTTCATCTTCATCCGAGCTCATCTCCTCCTTTCCCTTAGGCTCGTAGTCTTCTTCTTCCTTAGTGGTCCAGCCATAATGCTCCAAGTCCCCATAGACCTTAGGGTCTGCAAGGTAATCAGCCACATAGCTTTCTCCCTCCGAATCCTGGGACGACATATTGCTCTAATCTGTGGCAGAAACAACTCAAAACAAAAAAAGAGGATTTCGTTGTGGCACGGTGCTCAAAACCTTCGAGAGATCATATAATGATTTTTTACCGACAAAAAGAAGTACCATGTAAGAAAACGGAGTCCGGAGAGCACACGAGGTGCCCACGAGGCAGGGGGCGCGCCCTCCACCCTCGTGGATGCCTCGTGTCCTTCCCGAACGACTTCTTATTTTCCTATTCTCTTAAATATTCCAAAACGGAGAAAAACTGCTATTAGAACTGTTTTGGGGTCGGTTTACTTACCGTACCACATACCTATCCTTTTCGGAGTCTGAAACGTTCTGGAAAGTGTCCCTTATGTATTCCTCCGGGGTTACGATTTCAATAACATTGGTTTGAACATTTATGGGATTACCTGAGATATAATGTTTGATCCTTTGACCGTTCACCACCTTCGAATTTGTGCCTTCGAAGTTGTTGATTTTTATGGCACCGGAACGCTCCTCGATAACGTAAGGACCTTCCCATTTAGAGAGGATTTTTCCTACAAAAAATCTTAAACGAGAGTGAAAAGCAACACATAATCACCTACATTAAACTCACGCTTTTGTATCCTTTTGTCATGCCATCTTTTAACTTTTTCTTTAAACAGTTTGGCATTCTCATAGGCTTGAGTTCTCCATTCATCAAGTGAGCTAATGTCAAACAACCTCTTCTCACCGGCAAGTTTGAAATAATAATTGAGCTCTTTAATGGCCCAATATGCCTTATGTTCTAGTTCAAGAGATAAGTGACATGCTTTTCCATAAACCATTTTATATGGAGACATACCCATAGGATTTTTATATGCAGTTCTATAAGCCAATAATGCATCATCAAGTTTCTTGGACCAATTCTTTCTAGATCTATTAACAGTCTTTTGCAAAATCAATTTAAGCTCTTTGTTACTCAGTTCTACTTGGCCACTAGACTGTGGGTGATATGGAGATGCAATTCTATGATTAACATCAGACTTAGCAAGCATTTTACGAAAAGCACCATGAATAAAATGTGAACCACCATCGGTCATTAGGTATCTGGGGACTCCATACCTTGGAAAAATAACTTCTTTAAGCATCTTAATAGAGGTGTTATGATCAGCACTACTAGTTGGAATAGCTTCTACCCATTTATTAATGTAATCAACAGCAACTAAAAAATGTGTGTACCCATTAGAGGAAGGAAATGGTCCCATATAATCAAAGCCCCAAACATCAAATGGTTCAATAACAAGAGAATAATTCATAGGCATTTCTTGACGTCTACTAATATTACCAATTATTTGACATTCATCAAGACAAGAGAAACTTACGAGCATCCTTGAAGAGAGTAGGCCAATAAAAACCGGATTGCAATACCTTATGCGTAGTTCTATCTCCAGCGTGGTGTCCTCCATAAGCCTCGGAGTGACACTTGCGTAGGATCTGTTCCTGTTCATGCTCAGGTACACAACGTCTAATAACACCATCTACTCCTTATTTATAAAGGTGTGGGTCATCCCAGAAGTAATGTCTTAAATCATAGAAAAACTTTTTCTTTTCCTAGTACGTGAAACTAGGTGGTATAAATTTAGCAACAATGTAATTAGCATAATCGGTATACCATGGAGCAGTACGAGAAGCATTTATGACAACTAATTGTTCGCCAGGAAAGCTATCATCAATAGGTAGTGGGTCATCAAGAACATTCTCTAACCTAGACAAGTTGTCTGCAATGGGGTTCTCAGCTCCCTTTCTGTCAATAATATGCAAATCAAATTCTTGTAGTAGGAGAACCCGTCTAATAAGTCTAGGTTTAGCATATTTATTTTCCATAAGATATTTAATAGCAGCATGATCAGTGTGAACAGTTGCTTTAGAGTCAACAATATAAGGTCTAAACTTATCACAAGCAAATACAACTACTAAAAATTCTTTTTCAGTAGTAGCATAATTTCTCTGGGCATTGTCTAGAGTTTTACTAGCATATTGAATAACATTTAGTTTCTTATCAACTCTTTGTCCTAGAACAACACCTACAGCATAATAACTAGCATCACACATAATTTCAAAGGGTAAATTCCAATCAGGTGGCTGAACAATAGGTGCAGAAATCAAAGCTTTCTTAAGTATTTCAAATGCTTCTACACAATCATCATGGAAGACAAAAGGAATATCTTTTTATAAGAGACTAGTCAGAGGCCTAGAAATTTTAGAGAAGTCCTTAATGAACCTCCTATAAAAACCGGCATGACCAAGGAAACTTCTTATACCTTTAGTGTCCTTGGGACATGGCATCTTTTCAATAGCATCAACTTTAGCTTTATCAACTTCGATACCTCTTTCAGAAATTTTATGCCCCAAGACAATACCTTCATTAACCATAAAGTGGCACTTCTCCTAATTCAAGACAAGATTATTTTCTTCACATCTCTGCAAAACTCGATCAAGGTTGCTCAAGCAATCATCAAAAGAAGATCCATAAATGGAGAAATCATCCATGAAAATCTCAACAATCTTTTCACAAAAGTCATAGAATATAGCCATCATGCATCTTTGAAAGGTAGCAAGTGCATTACATAAACCAAAAGGCATATGTCTATAAGGAAAAGTACCAAAAGGGCAAGTAAAAGTGGTCTTTTCCTGATCTTCTTTTGACACAAGTATTTGAGAGAAACCAGAGTAACCATCTAGAAAGCAAAAATGTGTATGTTTGGATAATCTTTCTAGCATTTGATCAATAAAAGGCAAAGCGTAATGATCATTTATAGTAGCTTTATTTAATTTGCGTAAATCAATTACCATGCTATAACATGTAACAATTCTTTGCAGGATCAATTCATCTTTATCATTAGGAATGATAGTAATACCTCCCTTCTTAGGGACACAATGGACAGGACTTACCCACTAACTATCAGCAGGGGGTTAAATTATACCTGCCTCCAGGAGCTTTAGTATTTCTTTTCTTACCACTTCTTTCATCTTAGGATTTAACCGTCATTGGTGATCAACAACTGGTTTGGCGTCTTACTCCAATTTTATTTTGTGTTGGCATAGAGTGGGACTAATGCCCTTAAGATCATCAAGAGTATATCCAATAGCAGCACGGTGCTTCTTGAGAGTTTTCAATAATTTCTCCTCTTCCTGCTCTGAAAGGTTAGCACTAATAATAACAGGATATATCTTCTTTTCATCAAGATAAGCATATTCAAGAGTATTAGGTAGCGGTTTAAGCTTAAACACGGGATCACCATTGGGTGGTGGAGGATCCTCTAGAATTTCAATAGGCAAGTTGTGTTTCAAAATAGGTCCTTGTATAAAGAATACTTCATCTATTTCCCTTCTTTCATTCATAAACATATCATTTTCATGGTCTAGCAAATATTGTTCTAAAGGATCATTAGGAGGCACGGCAATAGAAGCAAGACCAATAATTTCATCCTTACTAGGCAATTCTTTATCATGGGGTTGTCTACGAAATTTACCAAAATTAAACTCATGAGACATATCCCCCAAACCAATAGTAACAACATCCTTTTTGCAGTCTATCTTAGCACTAGCAGTATTCAAGAAGGGTCTACCAAATATAGTGGGATAAAAGTCATCTTGTGGTGGGCAAGGCTATGTGGAAATGGAGGTGGTGGTTGATGAAGAAGTAATCGACCCTAAGTAGCTGAAACACCTTAGGAGACACAAATCACTACTCAAGCAACCACTAATGCTATATGGATCAAAATGAGTTAGGTTGCGGAAGTCGGTGGTGGTAATGCGGATTATATGGTGGAGGGCCTAGGCAAACTTGCCAAATTTCCAAATATTTGATGGACTCAAATGGTTATGGTGGTATTTTTGTGGGATGCGGGATGTCAATAGCTTCAAAACGAGCTAAAGAACATCAAAATCGGACTCCAGTTGAATTAGTTATGGTCAAAACGGTGAAACGGGAAAAGCTGAAATGACAGCGGGCGGACATCCGGGGGTTTGGCCGGTGTCCGGGACCTGATGTCCAGAACCTTGCGCGAAAATGCGCTCCAGGAGCTGGATGTCCGGGCTAATGGCCGGATGTCCGGGGGTCGGGCCGGATGTCCGGGCTCCAAATCCGAGGATGAACTCGAGGAACTCGATTTTGGGGCAAAAATTGATGATTTGGGGGGCAAAATTGGAGAGATTTCGTGGATGGAAAGTGGGGAAACTTGGGGAGATGCTAGATCCACTTGAAACCAAGCAAATCCATGGATCAAAATCAACAAAACATCATCAAACCAACAAATCATAAAAAAATTGGGGCTATTTTTGGTGGGGATTTTCAGATTTAGGATGAAATCAACAAAATCAAGCTAGAAAACAAAGGGTAGTGGCTCCAAAAACGTGATCAACGTGACTCGTAATACCAAGATGATGTAGGGTGGAACCCTAGGGGCCGATCTTTCACGTTTGGAGAGAATCCCTATGAGGAACATGAAGAATGTGAGAAGTGGAACGAGGAAAATCACGGGGAAACACAAGAGGAAAACACTCAACCAACGAGAATATGATCACATATGTGCTAGATCCAAGAAACACAAAGAGATACACAGTCCAAATCCAACAAAGGATGATACAAGTGGCGGTAGTTCATCTCCGAGAGGAGGTCTTGAATCCACAAGGAATCTTCCCGTAAAGGGGTCTTGAATCCATGGTGGATCTTCTCCGAAGAGGCCGTCGTCTCTCACGAGGAGGAGATCCGTATGGATGAGCAAAGCTCTATCTCAAATGAGTTAATCCTTTGCTAACCCTAAAACGTAGGTGGAGGGGAGTATATATAGTCTAAGGGGCGAAGGGTACATGGGCCTCGGCCCAGACGCGCTGCACGCAGGCAGGGGAGGCCGGATGTCCGGGCCTTCACGAGGTGCGGGATGTCCGGGCTAGCGAGCCGGATGTCCGAGCTGGAGTGGCCGGTCTCGGAGCTCTCTGGATAGGCGGGGTCCGGATGTCCGGGCTCGGGGCTGGATGTCTGGCAGCTCGGGAAGAGCCGGATGTCCGGGCCTCTGGACAGATGTCCGGGCAGACGGGGTTCAACTTCGGGTGCGTTCTGTGATGGGCACCGGATTTCCGGGGGTCGGGCCGGATGTCCGGGCTGGTCCGGATGTCCGGGGCCTGTAGCAACTGGCTCTTCTTCCTTCTCCTTCCTTTGCTTCCGTGCACGCTTGGCCTTGGTCCTTGGGTTCTCCATGGTCTCCTCGGGTGTACCTGAGTATGCACAAGGTCCGCGTTTGAAGTAGCAGCCATGTCTTACATGCGGAAAGGGAAGATTCGAAAAGGAGCGAATTCACCTTAGGTCCAATGGCGTATGTTAGAGGTCTCATCATATGTCCTCTTGGGGCTTGGAGAGTAGTCGGAGTGTACATGGGGATGAACGTGGGATGCTCCACATCAACCTCCCCGGCAACGGCGCCAGAAATCCTTCTTGCTACGTCTTGAGCTTCCGTTGGTTTTCCTTGAAGAGGAAAAGGTGATGCAGCAATAATAGCGTAAGTATTTCCCTCAGTTTTTGAGAACCAAGGTATCAATCCAGTAGGAGGCTCCTCAAAAGTCCCACGCACCTACACAAACAAACAAGAACTCGCAACCACCGCAATAAAGGGGTTGTCAATCCCTTCTAGGCCACTTGCGAAAGTGAGATCTGATAGAGATAATATGATAAGATAAATATTTTTGGTATTTTATGATATAGATGGGAAAAGTAAAAGATGCAAATAAAAGTAGATTGAAAGCTTATATGATAAGAGATAGACCCGGGAGCCATAGGTTTCACTAGTGGCTTCTCTCAAGATAGCATAAGTATTACGGTGGGTGAACAAATTATTGTCGAGCAATTGATAGAAAAGCGAATAATTATGAGATTATCTAGGCATGATCATGTATATAGGCATCACGTCTGTGACAAGTAGACCAACTCCTGCCTGCATCTACTACTATTACTCCACACATCGACCGCTATCCAGCATGCATCTAGAGTATTAAGTTCATAAAGAACAGAGTAACACATTAAGAAAGATGACATGATGTAGAGGGATAAACTCATGCAATATGATATAAACCCCATCTTTTTATCCTCAATGGCAACAATACAATACGTGCCTTGCTGCCCCTGCTGTCACTGGGAAAGGACACCGCAAGATTGAACCCAAAGCTAAGCACTTCTCCCATTGCAAGAAAGATCAATCTAGTAGGCCAAACCAAACTGATAATTCAAAGAGACTTGCAAAGATAAATTAATCACACATAAAAGAATTCAGAGGAGATTCAAATATTTCTCATAGATAAACTTGATCATAAACCCACAATTCATCGGATCTCGACAAACACACCGCAAAAAGAGTTACATCGAATAGGTCTCCAAGAAAATCGAGGAGAACATGGTATTGAGATCCAAAGAGAGAGAAGAAGCCATCTAGCTAATAACTATGGACCCGAAGGTCTGTGGTAAACTACTCACAACTCATCGGAGAGGCTTGGAGTTGACGTAGAGGCCCTCCGTGATTGATTCCCCCTCCGACGGAGCGCCGGCGAAGGCTCCAAGATGGGATCTCGCGGATACAGAAGGTTACGACGGTGGAAATAGTTTTTCGTGGTCGCTTCTGATGTTTTCGGGGTACATGGGTGTATATAGGAGGAAGAAGTAGGTCGGTGGACGCTCGAGGGGCCCACGAGGGTGGGGGCGCCCAGCCCTATGGGGCGCGCCGGGCACCCTCGTGGCCGCCTCCCTTGTTTCTTGACTTCCACTCCAAGTCCTCTGGATCACGTTTGTTCCAAAAAGATCGCTCCCGAATGTTTCATTCCGTTTGGACTCCATTTGATATTCCTTTTCTTCAAAACACTGAAATAGGCAAAAAAAACAGCAATTCGGGCTGGGCCTCCGGTTAGTAGGTTAGTCCCAAAAATGATATAAAAGTGTAAAGTAAAGCCCATAAACATGCAAAATGGGCAATATAATAGCATGGAACAATAAAAAATTATAGATACGTTGGAGACGTATCAAGTGGCATCTTGTATATTTCGTCCAAGGCTTCATGCACTCATTATGGTGGCTTCAAAGTCCTGAAATCATCACTTGTAACTCTGTTCTTGTTCCCCTTGCGCATGCCATTGTCTCCATGCTTGGTCTTGCTCCAGTGTTCATCCCTCTTATCCATGCCAGGCCCTTCATTTGTAAGCAAAACAAATGTATCCGATTTAGGCAACATCATATTCTCATGAACATTAGAATTATTACCAAGAAACGGAAGTACCTGATAATTTAATTGGCGTGCGCGAGCTCTAGTAATTGGTCCAGTATATGTAGCAGTAGGGGCTGTGGGTGTAACAATGGTATTGATGCCCTCATCATTGACGTAATGGGGCTTCATCTTCATCCGAGCTCATCTCCTCCTTTCCCTTAGGCTCGTAGTCTTCTTCTTCCTTAGTGGTCCAGCCATAATGCTCCAAGTCCCCATAGACCTTAGGGTCTGCAAGGTAATCAGCCACATAGCTTTCTCCCTTCGAATCCTAGGACGACATATTGCTCTAATCTGTGGCAGAAACAACTCAAAACAAAAAAAGAGGATTTCGTTGTGGCACGGTGCTCAAAACCTTCGAGAGATCATATAATGATTTTTTACCGACAAAAAGAAGTACCATGCAAGAAAACGGAGTCCGGAGAGCACACGAGGTGCCCACGAGGCAGGGGGCGCGCCCTCCACCCTCGTGGATGCCTCGTGTCCTTCCCGAACGACTTCTTATTTTCCTATTCTCTTAAATATTCCAAAACGGAGAAAAACTGCTATTAGAACTGTTTTGGGGTCGGTTTACTTACCGTACCACATACCTATCCTTTTCGGAGTCTGAAACGTTCTGGAAAGTGTCCCTTATGTATTCCTCCGGGGTTACGATTTCAATAACATTGGTTTGAACATTTATGGGATTACCTGAGATATAATGTTTGATCCTTTGACCGTTCACCACCTTCGAATTTGTGCCTTCGAAGTTGTTGATTTTTATGGCACCGGAACGCTCCTCGATAACGTAAGGACCTTCCCATTTAGAGAGGATTTTTCCTACAAAAAATCTTAAACGAGAGTGAAAAGCAACACATAATCACCTACATTAAACTCACGCTTTTGTATCCTTTTGTCATGCCATCTTTTAACTTTTTCTTTAAACAGTTTGGCATTCTCATAGGCTTGAGTTCTCCATTCATCAAGTGAGCTAATGTCAAACAACCTCTTCTCACCGGCAAGTTTGAAATAATAATTGAGCTCTTTAATGGCCCAATATGCCTTATGTTCTAGTTCAAGAGATAAGTGACATGCTTTTCCATAAACCATTTTATATGGAGACATACCCATAGGATTTTTATATGCAGTTCTATAAGCCCATAATGCATCATCAAGTTTCTTGGACCAATTCTTTCTAGATCTATTAACAGTCTTTTGCAAAATCAATTTAAGCTCTTTGTTACTCAGTTCTACTTGGCCACTAGACTGTGGGTGATATGGAGATGCAATTCTATGATTAACATCAGACTTAGCAAGCATTTTACGAAAAGCACCATGAATAAAATGTGAACCACCATCGGTCATTAGGTATCTGGGGACTCCATACCTTGGAAAAATAACTTCTTTAAGCATCTTAATAGAGGTGTTATGATCAGCACTACTAGTTGGAATAGCTTCTACCCATTTATTAATGTAATCAACAGCAACTAAAAAATGTGTGTACCCATTAGAGGAAGGAAATGGTCCCATATAATCAAAGCCCCAAACATCAGATGGTTCAATAACAAGAGAATAATTCATAGGCATTTCTTGACGTCTACTAATATTACCAATTCTTTGACATTCATCAAGACAAGAGAAACTTACGAGCATCCTTGAAGAGAGTAGGCCAATAAAAACCGGATTGCAATACCTTATGCGTAGTTCTATCTCCAGCGTGGTGTCCTCCATAAGCCTCGGAGTGACACTTGCGTAGGATCTGTTCCTGTTCATGCTCAGGTACACAACGTCTAATAACACCATCTACTCCTTATTTATAAAGGTGTGGGTCATCCCAGAAGTAATGTCTTAAATCATAGAAAAACTTTTTCTTTTCCTAGTACGTGAAACTAGGTGGTATAAATTTAGCAACAATGTAATTAGCATAATCGGTATACCATGGAGCAGTACGAGAAGCATTTATGACAACTAATTGTTCGCCAGGAAAGCTATCATCAATAGGTAGTGGGTCATCAAGAACATTCTCTAACCTAGACAAGTTGTCTGCAACGGGGTTCTCAGCTCCCTTTCTGTCAATAATATGCAAATCAAATTCTTGTAGTAGGAGAACCCGTCTAATAAGTCTAGATTTAGCATATTTATTTTCCATAAGATATTTAATAGCAGCATGATCAGTGTGAACAGTTGCTTTAGAGTCAACAATATAAGGTCTAAACTTATCACAAGCAAATACAACTACTAAAAATTCTTTTTCAGTAGTAGCATAATTTCTCTGGGCATTGTCTAGAGTTTTACTAGCATATTGAATAACATTTAGTTTTTTATCAACTCTTTGTCCTAGAATAACACCTACAGCATAATCACTAGCATCACACATAATTTCAAAGGGTAAATTCCAATCAGGTGGCTGAACAATAGGTGCAGAAATCAAAGCTTTCTTAAGTATTTCAAATGCTTCTACACAATCATCATGGAAGACAAAAGGAATATCTTTTTATAAGAGACTAGTCAGAGGCCTAGAAATTTTAGAGAAGTCCTTAATGAACCTCCTATAAAAACCGGCATGACCAAGGAAACTTCTTATACCTTTAGTGTCCTTGGGACATGGCATCTTTTCAA
The DNA here is from genome assembly GCF_018294505.1 of Triticum aestivum. Taxonomy (NCBI): domain Eukaryota; kingdom Viridiplantae; phylum Streptophyta; class Magnoliopsida; order Poales; family Poaceae; genus Triticum; species Triticum aestivum. Next base: position 388,589,887 of record NC_057810.1, on the reverse strand, counting down.
TAGCATCAACTTTAGCTTTATCAACTTCGATACCTCTTTCAGAAATTTTATGCCCCAAGACAATACCTTCATTAACCATAAAGTGGCACTTCTCCTAATTCAAGACAAGATTAGTTTCTTCGCATCTCTGCAAAACTCGATCAAGGTTGCTCAAGCAATCATCAAAAGAAGATCCATAAATGGAGAAATCATCCATGAAAACCTCAACAATCTTTTCACAAAAGTCATAGAATATAGCCATCATGCATCTTTGAAAGGTAGCAAGTGCATTACATAAACCAAAAGGCATATGTCTATAAGGAAAAGTACCAAAAGGGCAAGTAAAAGTGGTCTTTTCCTGATCCTCTTTTGACACAAGTATTTGAGAGAAACCAGAGTAACCATCTAGAAAGCAAAAATGTGTATGTTTGGATAATCTTTCTAGCATTTGATCGATAAAAGGCAAAGCGTAATGATCCTTTATAGTAGCTTTATTTAATTTGCATAAATCAATTACCATGCTATAACATGTAACAATTCTTTGCAGGATCAATTCATCTTTATCATTAGGAATGACAGTAATACCTCCCTTCTTAGGGACACAATGGACAGGACTTACCCACTAACTATCAGCAGGGGGTTAAATTATACCTGCCTCCAGGAGCTTTAGTATTTCTTTTCTTATCACTTCTTTCATCTTAGGATTTAACCGTCATTGGCGATCAACAACTGGTTTGGCGTCTTATTCCAATTTTATTTTGTGTTGGCATAGAGTGGGACTAATGCCCTTAAGATCATCAAGAGTATATCCAATAGCAGCACGGTGCTTCTTGAGAGTTTTCAACAATTTCTCCTCTTCCTGCTCTGAAAGGTTAGCACTAATAATAACAGGATATATCTTCTTTTCATCAAGATAAGCATATTCAAGAGTATCAGGTAGCGGTTTAAGCTCAAACGCGGGATCACCCTTGGGTGGTGGAGGATCCCCTAGAATTTCAACAGGCAAGTTGTGTTTCAAAATAGGTCCTTGTTTAAAGAATACTTCATCTATTTCCCTTCTTTCATTCATAAACATATCATTTTCATGCTCTAGCAAATATTGTTCTAAAGGATCATTAGGAGGCACGGCAATAGAAGCAAGACCAATAATTTCATCCTTACTAGGCAATTCTTTATCATGGGGTTGTCTACGAAATTTAGCAAAATTAAACTCATGAGATATATCCCCCAAACCAATAGTAACAACATCCTTTTTGCAGTCTATCTTAGCACTAGCAGTATTCAAGAAGGGTCTACCAAATATAGTGGGATAAAAGTCATCTTGTGGGGAACCAAGAACAAGAAAATCAACAGGATATTTAACTTTCCCACACAAGATTTCAACATCTCTAACAATCCCAACTAGTGAAATAGTATCTCTATTGGCAAGTTTAATTGTAACATCAATTTCTTCCATCTCAGCAGGTGCAATATCATGCATAATTTCTTTGTATAAGGAATGAGGTATTGCACTAGCACTAGCACCCATATCACATAAGCCATGATAACAATGATCTCCTATTTTAACAGAAATAACAGGCATGCCTACAACAGGTCTATGTTTATTTTTAGTATCAGGTCTAGCAATTTTAGCAGCTTCATCACAGAAGTAAATAACATGCCCATCAATATTATCAGCCAAGAGATCTTTAACCATAGCAATACTAGGTTCAACTTTAATTTGCTCAGGTGGTGTAGGTGTTCTAGTATTACTCTTACGAACCACAGTTGAAGCTTTAGTATGATCTTTTATCCTAACAGGGAAAGGTGGTTTCTCAATATAGCTAGTAGGAACAATAGTATCATTATAAGTGATAGTCTTTTCTTCAACTTTAATAGGTGCAACTACTTCTACTTCAATGGGAGGATTATATTTAAACCACTTCTCCTTAGGGAGGTCAACATGAGTAGCAAATGATTCAAAGAAAGAAGCTACTATCTTAGAGTCAAGTCCATATTTAGTACTAAATTCACGAAAAGCATCGGTATCTATAAAAGATTTAACACAATCAAACTTAGGTGTTATACCCGACTCCTTACTTTCGTCGAGATCCCAATCTTCAGAGTTGCGTTTAGTTATTTCCAATAAATCGCATCTGAATTTAATAGTCTTCATCATAAAGAACAAGTACAAGAAGTATCGAGCATGGAGCGATTGTTGAGAGAAAGCCGAGCATAAATTTTTTGAATAATCATTTCTCTTGAGAGCTCATGATTGGGGCATGAATATAACATTGACTTAAGCCTCCCCCAAGCTTGAGCGATGCTTTCTCCTTTGCGAGGCAAAAAATTATATATATAATTACGATCACGATGAACAAGATGCATAGAATAAAACTTCTGATGAAATTCCAATTTCAGTCGGTTGTAGTTCCATGATCCCATATCATCACATAGCCTAAACCATGTCAATGCCTCTCCCTTCAAAGATAAAGGGAAGACCTTCTTCTTGATAACATCGTCGGGCACACCTGCAAGCTTAAATAATCCACAAACTTCATCCGCATAGATTAGGTGTAAATCGGGATGCAATGTTCCATCTCCTATAAAAGGATTAGCTAGCAGTTTCTCTATCATACCCGAAGGAATTTCAAAGTAAACATTTTCAGTAGGTTCAGTAGGTTCAGTAGGTTGAGGAGCAACATTTTTCTCTACTGGCCGGGGTGAAGATACCCCGAACAAGCCCCTCAAAGGATTATGTTCCATAGTAACAAGTGATAGTAAATTTTAGCACACTATATACGTTTTTCCTTACCAAGTTCCACTTACCAAAGGCGCTTCACTCCCCGACAACGGCGCCAGAAAAGAGTCTTGATGACCCACAAGTGTAGGGGATCTATCATAGTCCTTTCGATAAGTAAGAGTGTCGAACCCAATGAGGAGCAGAAGGAAATGACAAGCGGTTTTTAGTAAGGTATTCTCTGCAAGCACTGAAATTATTGGTAACAGATAGTTTTGTGATAAGGTAATTCATAACGGGTAACAAGTAACAAAAGTAAATAAGGTGTAGCAAGGTGACCCAATCCTTTTTGTAGCAAAGGACAAGTCTGGACAAATTCTTATATGAAGGAAAACGCTCCCGAGGACACATGGGAATTATCGTCAAGCTAGTTTTCATCACACTCATATGATTCGCGTTCGTTAATTTGATATGTGGGTGGACCGGTGCTTGGGTACTGCCCTTTCTTGGACAAGCATCCCACTTATGATTAACCCCTATTGCAAGCATCCGCAACTACAAAAGAAGTATTAAGGTAAACCTAATCATAGCATGAAACATATGGATCCAAATCAGCCCCTTACGAAGCAACTCATAAACTAGGGTTTAAGCTTCTGTCACTCTAGCAATCCATCATCTACTTATTACTTCCCAATGCCTTCCTCTAGGCCCAAACAATGGTGAAGTGTCATGTAGTCGATGTTCACATAACACCACTAGAGGAGAGACAACATACATCTCATCAAAATATCGAACGATTACCAAATTCACATGACTACTTATAGCAAGACTTCTCCCATGTCCTCAGGAACAAACGTAACTACTCACAAATCATATTCATGTTCATAATCAGAGGGGTATTAATATGCATACAGGATCTGAACATATGATCTTCCACCGAATAAACCAACTAGCATCAACTACAAGGAGTAATCAACACTACTAGCAACCCACAGGTACCAATCCGAGGTTTTGGGACAAAGATTGGATACAAGAGATGAACTAAGGTTTGAGAGGAAATGGTGCTGGTGAAGATGTGGATGGAGATTGACCCCCTCCCGCTGAGAGGATCGATGGTGATGACGATGGTGATGATTTCTCCCTCCCGGAGGGATGTTTCCCCGGCAGAACAGCTCCGCCAGAGCCCTAGATTGGTTCCGCCAAGGTTCCGCCTCGTGACGGCGGTGTTTCGTCCCGAAAGCTTGCTTATGATTTTTTCTAGGGTAAAAGACTTCATATAGCAAAAGATGGCCATTGGAGGACTGCCAGGGAGCCCACGAGGCAGGGGCGCGCGCCCAAGGGGGTAGGGCGCGCCCCCCACCCTCGTGGCCAGGGTGTGGGCCCCCTCTAGTACTTTCTTTGCTCAGTATTTTTTATTAATTCCAAAAGTAACTTCCCTGGAGCTTCAGGACTTTGGGAGTTGTGCAGAATAGGTCTATAATATTTGCTCCTTTTCCAGCCCAGAATTCCAACTGCCGGGATTCTCCCTCTTCATGTAAACCTTGTGAAATAAGAGAGAATAGGCATAAGTATTGTGACATAACGTGAAATAATAGCCCATAATGCAATAAGTATCGATATAAAAGCATGATGCAAAATGGACGTATCAAGGTGTCAAAAATTGTTGAACGGTTGTTGTCAATGGCGAGTCCGCGGCGAAGATGAGCGGTGGTGATGTTGATGTCGAACTGTACCTATATAGCCAAAACACAATAGGACACGGAAATCACAACTCAAATTCTCAAAGACCAAAACATGTTAAAATTGTGTCGGAGTTGGTAGCGGGTAAGCGATGGTGGTGCTTGCGAAAAGCGGTGGTGGTATCGGAGTGTGTATGCGGAGGTGGAAGTGGAGAGGTGGTGGTGGCCGAACTGAACTTTTTCAGTTTCGTCGGGAAACAGCGAACGTCCGGTGGTGGAGCGGTCGTCCGGTCGTCGGATATCTAGTAGCTAGCGGACGTCCGGTGCCTGGGCGATTTCGGGCACGGGATGAACAGCTAGGGTTCGTGAAGGAGGTGGCAAAATTGGTCAAATCCGAGTGGTTTTGTGGATGGGAATGGTGGAGATGATGGGGGAAAGCTGATCCACTCGTGGCAAAGCAAATCCATGGATTAAATCCAACAAAACTTCATCACACCAACAAATCACAAAAAAATTTGGGGCTATTTTTGGTGGGCATTTTCGAAATTGGGGAAGAACACAACAAAATCAAGCTAGAAAACAAAGGGTAGGGCCTCCAAATACGTGATCAACATGGCTCATGATACCAAGATGATGTAGGGTAGGACCCTAGATGCCCGATCTTCACGATTGGAGGGAATCCTACGAAGAACACGAAGAACACGAGGGGAAACATGAGAGAATCAATCAAACCAACAAGATTCGATTACACATGTGCTAGATTCTCGAAACACAAAGAGATACACGATTCAAATCCAACAATGGACGATACAAGTAGCTAGTTCATCTCCATGAGGAGGTCTTGAGGGGTCTTCCCAAGAAGGGGTCTTGAATCCGCTTGGGGGATCTTCTCTGAAGAGGTCGTGAACTCCGATGGAGAAGTAACCAAGTGGATGAGCAAAGCTCTATCTCTAATATGAGCTAAACCAATGCTAACCCTAACTAGGAGGAGGAGGAGATCTATTTATAGTCTAAGTGCAAATGGAGGCGAATTGAATGGGTACATGAAACTCGGGCCCGAAACTGTGCACAGACGGGCAGCGGACGTCCGGCCTCTACTGGTCGTCCGATGGCTCGCGAGGGTCCGGACTCCGGTAGGGTTCGGACTTCCGCTATTTTCGTTCTGTTGAAGTGGTACCGGACGCCCGGAGACGGTCGGTCGTCCGGAGAAGGCCGGACGTCCGCTCGCCGGTAGGTGTTGCCGGTTGTCCGGTCCTGCACGGACGCCCGCTCGCTGTAGCTTGCGTCGGCTGGGACTTGGGTCAGCTGGGCCTTCAGGCGCCGGACGTCCGGTCCTGACCGGTCGTCGGGTGGCTGGAGCTTCAGGCGCTGGACGTCCTGTCTCGCCCGGTCGTCTGGTGGCTGGAGTTTCTTCGGTAGCTCTTCTTCTTGTCCCTCATGCTCAGTGTCCTCACCATCTTGTCCATTGGATGTAGTTGCTCCGTGGCCTTCCTCCAAGTAACTGATCACACATAGTGTTTCCGCTTGAGGTAGTTGCCATGTCTCATGTGTAGAAAGTGGTAGTTTGGAGAGGAGCGAGTTCACCTTATCTTCGATGACCTTTGCTCTAGCTCTTGTCATTGGTCCAAGTGGTGTCGTAGGAGATGTAGATGTGTCCATGGTGATGATCGTGGGATGCTCCGCATTAGATTTTCAACATCAAAACGCAAAAAAGCTCGGATTCTTCAGAAAGCGAGACTTACTATACACAGGGGTGGCGCCCCTTCTGCACGACGAACAGGGGCCATCGCCGCCGCCTCCCACGGGAAGAATGCGTGCGGCGGCAGCGCCTCTACAACCACTGAGAAATCAACCGCTCTCCTCGCCTCTACCACCGATGATCGCCGGGGCGACATCACCTATGAAGCGAGTCCCCTTTCTCCAACCAAAGACGAAGATGCGACGTGGGTGGAGGAGGGATGAACGGGGGATTCGGTCATGCCCGAGGGGCCTTGGGCATATTTCCACAGCGGCGCCTCTGCGGTTTGCCACCTGTCCCCAACTACCAGTCAACATGTGGTCAAAGAGCCTGTACGCACCGCATACATGCTACAGTGACCATATTTTCACATCCAATCGTATTCAGTGACCGTAAGAGTGCATTTCAAAGTTGGGTGACCGTATCGTGCTTTCATCACAATTATAGTGACCCTGAGTGTATTTATCTCTTTTAATACGAAAATGAAGCAAAAAAGAGAATCAACAATTTGGTATCTTTTTGAACGTTTCCTCCTCTTGTGATCGTTTTCTTCCTGTAGCGAAACCTAGCCACCGTCACCAGGAGAGCCCTCCTTCCTGCACCGTCTTCCGGCAGCTCTCCTCCGCCGGTGACCTTTTGGTCGTCGGTGGTGAGGGGGGTCGCCGGATCCCGCACATGTTGATCGTTTTAGCTTTAGGTTTTAGGGCCCAAGAAGCTTAGGGTTTTGGATCGTTCGACGTCTTGGCTTCGGCGGCGACAACGACGATGCTGAATAAAGAAACTCTGAATTCTTCTCCGGCGAGGTGATCGTCTCTATTGTTGGTGAGGGATCTGGGATCCAGTCTGTTCAAGCGGGGATGTCGTGGCGGCGGCATCCTTGTAGTGGACATGTGTCCTCGGGCTCCGCGGTTGCGACGACGTCTGCTCCAATGTCGGCACAGACTTGTGAGGTAGTCGAGGAGCGGATGCAAATTATGGTCTGCATCAACGACATCTGGAAGACGGAGTGTGTGTTGGGTTCGTGGTTCGTGGATGGCAGGTATGGTTTCTCCTCGATGTCTTAGTCATGTGGGGGTGCGAGATCTGGAATTCGATGGTGTGTCTGGGGTGTTGTCCCAGTCTGATTCGTTCAACGGTAATGGTTTCGTCTTTGGTGAGCCACCTTGGAGGTTCGCAAAGCTGCATATCAGCGATGGAGCCGCGTTGAGCTTGAGTGAGAAGGTGAATCGTCATTTCTTTTCGGTGTCTGCTATGGTGGTGCGGGATGTTGGTGTCAAGCGCAAAGCCGTTTTACTGTCTTTTCAGTTTTGTCACGTCGATCTTTATGTGACTTGTACTTTAATCTTTATGATATAAATAAGACACATATTATTATGAAAAAAATTTGATATCTATTGAGCTCCGTGCCAGGATTGTGTAGTTGCATAAGTCGGGCCGCACCAACAGCGGAAACAAGGCAACTCGGGTCACCCACCGTTTCCTTCAATCGGAAGATAGCTATAGGGGAAAAGAAGCCGCCAGGGAGAAGAAACAGAACGGAGCGAGGAGCCATGGCCGCCAGGAATTTCTTAGTCCGATCCCCCAAGGAGGAGGAATCCAGCGCTGCCGTCCGAGGTACCCCAAAGACCCTCTCGCTCTTCCTCTCTCAGTTCCACCACCGGGCCACACCATCGCAGATCCATCGGGAAACCAAGGCGGAACGCGGTTGTTTGGTCCAACCGGATGGATAGATTCTTGTTCTTGCGCACCTACATGGGGTCGTGTCTGCCTGGATTCCCTGATGCGTGATTTCTGCTCTCAGTGTGGGAAGCGGAAGATGATTTCTGTCTTGGTTTCTCTGCTCGTGGCTGCCAGGATTGTGTAGTCGCATGCCTTCCTTCATCTAATGTCCCAACTCTCAGCACAATTCGCTTGTGTAGTTGATATACAGTGGCACGTAGACAATGCTGGTGATTTTGTGTTTTCTCCCTCTTATGTTTGTTTCTTGCGTTATCTTGTTGCAGAGGCTGTCTTGTTGGGAGGGAAGAACGCCGCCATTGCTGGTACTGTGGTCGCGGTTCCCACGGTGCGTATTTGTGTGCTGAATTCTTGTGTGCATACTTGCATATATTTGACTTCTGTCAAATTTAATTTTGTGCAGTTGGTTGCTTGCCGTGTCCTTCCTTGGGCTAAGCATAATCTGAACTACACCGCACAAGCACTCATCATATCGGCAGGTACTATGCTACTCAAAACTGTCTTTGTCGAGCTAGTGTAGTTTTGGCTGTAGTCTACTTTCATGCACTGGCAACATCATATAGACCTTATTTTGCATATAACAATATCATTGTCCCCTTATTCAGTTATGTGCATGGCCATATATCTTCTTATGCCACCTGGCCCTGTTTTCACAAACAATGCTAGTCTTCAATAATTTTCAATGCACCGGTTCTCTATGATTGACATACACTTTTCTTTGTTCATTTTTTTGACCAATCTCATGCACTTTGGCAGCTTCGGGATGCAGATTATGTGTTCCAGTTTATCATTTTACTGCTGTTTCCTGTTTGTGTGTTTATAATTATCTACTCTAGATTGGATTAACTTTACATATCCTGTTAGAGTGGCTCATCATGTTGATGTAAAACATAACTTTCACGTCCAGCAAAAAGCATTCTGCAATTCTTTCATGGTTGACTCTTTTACACACGCATATCTATATTTATACCAATATAAAAAGACCCAAGGGGCAGATCCAACTAATCTTGGCCATCAAATCAGGTCAATCCAACGATCTAGATTGCTTCAATGGTGAGCGCTCAACATTTTTAACATGCAACCAATATCATACCAAATATAAACATCAGCGCTAATCACATAATTGACGCGCAAATAATATCCTACCTAATATCCCCATGTAATAAATATATAGCCTAATATCAACGTGCATTGCTACACATTTACTTGTACTAACAAAAGGTGAGATATTGGATTTAACTCTTTAATTTGTGAAGTATTTACTTTTGTAAAGAAAATTCCGTTGGCTACTGTCATTATCTTGTGCTGACCAGTGAGGAGTAAGATGGTATGCATTTTCTAAGCATATCACCGAGAACCGGAGTCCCAAACCAAAGAACCATGACCAAAACCGAACATTTCGTTACCTGATTTGGTCATCACTTTTGGTGAACCAAAATTAGTTAGGCTTTGTTTTGATGTAGATATTCTGCCCCAGGAATTGAACTAGGTCGCAATACCAATTCAACCAAGGCAAGGTTTTTTTTAATGTACATGTATTGGGAGTTTGGAATCTTAGGAGAGCGATCGTCAATTGCACATTAGTGGTACTAGGCCTGGTCAAGCCCATTCTAAGCTTGTCATCTTCTCTGTCTCTCTCCCGTACACTATTCTCTCTCCTTGGTATAGAACGATGCAGCTGCCCTGATACGGGGCAAGCCGCTAGGGTGGCTCGATCTTCACGAATTGGAGGTCAATTTGAGAAGCAACACAAGAATCAAGGGCGAAAAATGGGAAACCAAGATGAAAATCATTCAAAGGACAAGATCCACTCCAATTACTCCTCAAAACGCAAGTCAATCTAAGAGGTGCATCTTAGATCCAAGAACAACAGAAGACACGAAGGTAAACAGGGATAGTTCTTCTCCAAATCTCTAGCAGAGTTGGAGGTCTTGAGAGATAGTTCTTCCAACTTCTAAGATGTTGAGGTTTTGAAATCCATAGGATTCTTCCCCAATGAGGAAGCCTTGATCCTACTAAGAGGATATAGATTGAGCAAAGCTCCCTCAAGTTTTACTCTATGCTTAGCTAACCCAAGAAAAAGGAGGTACACAATATATAGGTAATAGGGAAGAGAGAAGGGAGGGGTACAAGGAACATTTCCCATCATTTGCACGCCGACAAGACCAGGGCCACAGGGTACACTGTGGACACGGGGACCCGGGGGTTATGGAACCTGTGGACCTAGTATCTAGAAAGTTGGTCGGCAGGGGGTTGTGGACCTGGGGGTTTGGAGGCCAGGGACCCGAGGTATCCAGAGAATTTCTCCCGGTTGCCAGAGCCTCGGGGTGTCCAGAGGCTTTTCCAGTCTTGGATCTTTGGGCTCCAGCTTCTTCTCTTTGCTCCTCCTCATGGACTTTGCAATCCTTCCTCACTTCTCCGTGGTGGTCATCGTCATACCTAATCAAACACAAGGTTCCACTCTTGAGGTAGTAGCCATGCCTCATCCAAATGCGTAGGGAGCTCAAGTAGGAGTGAACCCACCTCGGCTTCAATGGCTTTTGCACGACATATATTGTCATTGGTCCACTTGGCCTTGGTCTTGAACCTTGATCTATCATTCCCAGCCATCCTCGGTGATACCATCAAATTCCCCTACCTAATCCCCTCAGCCGCTACAGCCATCGCCCCTAGAACTACCCCAAAAGCAACTCCTCTTCATCATCTTCGATTATTCCACTCAGAAGTCCAAAGAGACTGCACCGTAAGGCGTCAAGGCTGAGGTGCCTGAGGACCTATTTGTGGACGCCGTCGATTCTGGAGAGAGAGATCAAGGGCCGTGCATGTGCGGGTGCAGTTGCCGTCGTCAAGCACCTTGGATGCACCCTGTCGATGTAAGGAGGAACACCTGAGTATAGTAAGGAGGAACACTCGATTAAAGTCAAGGAGGAACACCCGAGTATAGTCAAGGAGGACGAATAAGGGCAAATAACCATGGGGTAGGCCAGGCCCATGACTTGAGTCTTCCTAGAAGATTTGGGTGGGTCACCATCTTATAGTACAAGAGAAGTCATCTACGCATCCAGAACTGGCTGACCACCCATTTGTAAATCAACCTGGACCATGATGTGCAAGACTCGAGACAAGATGCCGAGTCTGTCACAAATTGGAGGGAGACAACCTCACTTCCATCGCCGACAACAACGACTGTCGCATCAACAAGCCCCATCGTTCCCCGAGTCCTCCGGGCGCACCATACGTGGGGCGAAGATGTTTGGCTCCTGTATCCGTGCAGCAGTACCTTGTCAATGTATTAAGAATTGGGTCTTTAATACCCCAGACTTGTGCACATGCAGTAGTAGCCTTCCCGAGTCCCGACGACAAGGCTTGCCGGAGGATAACTAAAGCTAAAACTCAAGATCAGATTACAAGCATACAAAGGAGATCTCCGAGCCAGAGATTAGAAATACTGAAGATATGGCTCGAGGACCCGGCAGGATCCTTGCCGGGGAGAACCCGTCAAGATTCAAGCCCGGCAAGAATACCACCGCCTTGCCACTGCTCCACCTTGATCAGGTTGTCACTTGTCGATTAGGTGTCGTGTGGGCAGGTAGTTAGGTGAGCTTTGTCTGGGCACGTGGCTGCTCGCCTCTGAAGATACAACTTTAATAACACCCGTCCAAATGATGTGTCAAGGAAATAGAAGGTAGATGGGCGAACGACACAGGAGGAGAGACCAACCTTGCCGGGGAGCTCCATCCACAAGACACCTCACGGTGCATTTAATGCGTTTGTCCTAACCCGACAGAGTTGGGTATTTGGCACTGTAGCCACTATTTACAGTGTTTATTTACCATTTTGCTAGTGTGGTGACCCCTTAGTCTATAAAAGGAGGCCCATGGCTACCTTGACAAAGGTCGAAATCCTGTCCATTTGCACGCGTAGCGGCATTTTCTGAGCACCTTGCCGGACGTGCGCTCTTTGTAACTGGACATATACATATCCAATATACAAAGCAGGAGTAGGGTTTTACGCTTCACAGCAGCCCGAACCTGGGTAAACCTTGTGCATTTTTTGCTAATTCTGCTCTTTGTGCTTGTCGATCTCTCCAGTCGAACCGCAAAGGGATCGCCATGATCCCATAGATGGTCATACACACAACATCCATGGCGCGCCAGGTAGGAGGATCGCTTGTGCGAACCAGAATTAGCAGTTAGCGCGTCAGATTCTTCACCGTCTTCGTCGCCATGGCTCCCAAGAAGAAGGGCACCGCGATGGTCGGTCCGTCGACGTCCAAGCCACCAGTGCCTTCGCAGACAAGCGACGGCACAGGCGGCGGCGCGAGTGGCGGAGGTGGAGGCCAAGATCAACCTCCGCGGCGTTCTGGCGATCACAGCCAGGCGAGCGGCATCGTCCGCAACAGGAACAACGACACACACGCCACGAGGTCCAAGGACGGGGCCGTGCCGCCCGCGGGTGGTGCGGCGAACTCCAGGGAGAACAGGGCGCACTTCAAGACGCCCATGCCGCGGCCATCTCAGGCCGCGCGCGACGAACAACGCCACGATGTCGGTGGCTCTAAGCGTCCCCACGGCAAGGGCCCTGCGGATCTTCCTAAAGACACGCAAGGCCAACATGCATGCCAGCACACTGGCGACAACATGCCAATGTCCAGGTTCGAGACGGGCTGCTTCTAGATCAGTTGGAAGCAAGAACACCTCTCATTCCTCGCACCTTTCCATGCCGTCCACGCCAGAAGAAGCACTGGCTCGTGCTCAGTTACTTCTGAAGTTTCCTCTTGCCGCGGAGAAGATGGAGTGGAGAACCACCATCTAGAGTCTTGTTGGCTTCGCCATCAATGACAAACCGCAGTGGGCGGGACCTTCACAGCAGCAGCCCACCGCTCCGGTGCGTGCTGCCGGAGAGAGGACTGGAGGTGGAGCAGCCACGGTGCAATCCCCTCCATGACAGCAACAACCTTAGCGGCGGAGCTAGCGGGTCGATGCCCATGACGACGTGTCCATGGCGTCGTCCGATCCGCGAGTTCACCGCGACCAGCGCCAAGTTCTCCAAGAACGGCGCGGAGAAGATGCCCGTACTACCATCAAATGGCGACGGGAAGCGCGACGTCAATTTGATAGGCGTGCAGGGTCTGCTGTTGATGAGCCTGCACTGGGGAACAATGGCGGCCTACCTTACAAGGTCGGTTGTTCAACGTTCACCTGTGAGTTGCGGCAAGTCTAGTGGCCTAGTTCCTGGAACTTCAAGCCAGAGGTGGAGAAGTATGACGGCAAGACACACCCGCCAGAGTTCCTAAGCATTTACACCATTGCGGTGCAAGTTGCTGGGGCTCCGCAAAGTTCCAGGCCAAGAAACTGATCCGCAGTTGATACCGCAGAAAGAAGATGAGTCGCTCCACAAGTACATACAGAGATTCAGCCTTGTACAACGCAACATTCCCTATGTCCACCCCGCAACAACCATTGCCGCGTTCCGACAGAACGTGAGAAACTGCAAGATGCAGGAAGAGATGGCCATGAACAAGGTGGGGGACGTCGCTGAGCTCTATGCTCTGGCTGACAAGTGTGCATGGGCTGAGGAAGGAAGGAGACTTCCTGGGGAGGAGGTTGGCGCAGGGTCTGATTCAAAAGACAATGATGCTGCCACCGCCCCGAAGAAGAAGAACCGCAAGTGCAACAGGAATCGCAAGGATAAAGTTGTGCTCGCCGTAGAGGGATCCAGCAACAGTGGCCTCGCTAAGAAGGCTAAGGCTGAGAGCTCCGGCAAGGAGGTTGCCGGGTGCGCCTCGTGCCAAGTCTTGGCGGCTGCTGACCAGACCGGGGGCTCCGGCAAGCAGTATTGCAAGATCCACCGCACCAAGAGCCATGACCTTCAAGACTGCCGGCAAGTTGAGCAGCTTGCTGAGAAGTAGAAGGCTGAGTATGAGAAGAGAGATAAGGAGAAGGCTGACGGTGCAAGTGGGTCCGGCAAGAAACGTGGTGGCCGAGGAGGTCGCCGCGACAAGACCAAGCAACAGAGGGAGAAGCTTGCTAGAGGTCGAGACAAGAAAGAGGATGATGATGACGAGGACGAAGAGGATGAAGACGAGTCCAGTGAACTCCAGAAAGCCACAAAAGCAATGTGCATTGACGAAGGTGCATCTTTGCACTTCTCTCACTGCCAACTCAAGGAGTGGGCGCGTGAAGTCAATGTGGCAGAACCAGCAATTGATGCCCAGAAGGCATTGAGATGGTCCAACATGCCCATCATTTTTGACGTCGAGGATCACCCTGATTGCACAAGTATGGTCGGGTGCTTGCTGTTTTTCACCAACAATCCACAACCTCAAAGTGACAAAAATGTTGGTTGATGATGGGGTCGGTCTCAACTTGATTTCACATGATGTGATCAAGAAGCTACAGATTTCTAATGATGATCTGATGAAGAAGACTGGCACGTTCCAAGGGATCAATCCAGGAAGGAGCCAGCCAAAGGGCAAGATCACTCTGCCGGTGACATTTGGCAGCGAACTCAACTACAGGACAAAGATGATTGTCTTCGACGTCATCAAGATTCCATTGCCATGTAATGGGATCTTTGGCCGCCCGGCCCTGGCAAAATTCATGGCAGCATCCCACTATGCATACAACACGTTGAAGATGCTAGGGCCGATAGGCGTCATCACCATCCATTCTGACAAGAAGGATGCGCTGGTTTGCGCTGAACAACTTTACCGGTAAGCAGTTGCAACATCTCCCGCCAAGGCACTTGCTCCTGCCGACCAAGCTCCCCTAGGGAAGAAGAGGAAGAAGACCGACAAGACTACCGACTCCGGCAAGCGTGCCTCTTCGGAGTGCTGCGCTCCCGTCGAAGAAGAACAAGGCTGCTCCACCAAAGACCAAGAAGGTGCCCGCAAGGAGGACGACACGGGGGGGGGGGAGGGGGACTTTCACCATAAGTTTCACCCTTGACGACAAATAGGAAAGCACGCTCGTTGTCTTCCTGCGGGCGAATGTCGATGTGTTTGCATGGCAACCATCTGACATCCCCGATGTTCCCAAGGAGGTAACTGAGCACCACCTTGCCGTCTGCCCTCACGCGCGGCCCGTCAAGCAGAAGGTGCGGAAGCAAGCTTTGGAACGGGAACGGTTTATTGCCAAAGAAATAAAGAAGTTGGAAGCGGCAAGTTTGGTCAGAGGTGTACTCCATCCTACGTGGTTGGCCAATTCAGTTGTTGTGCGCAAGGCGAATGGCAAGTGGCGTCTTTGCATTGACTAAACAGATGCCAATAAAGCTTGTTGGAAAGACCCATTTCCCTTGCCGCGCATCGACCAAATTGTTGACACCATTGCTGAATGTGACTTGCTGTCGTTTCTTGATGCCTACTCCGGGTATCACCAGATTTTCATGTCAAAAGAAGATGAAGAGAAGACCGCATTTATTACTCCATGTGGCATGTACTGCTTCATACATATGCCTTTCAGATTGAAAAGTAAAGTACTGGTTCAATATTTGCAAGAGCAGTCCAGATTGGTTTTTAACATCAGCTGCACAGAAATGTGGAAGCATATATGGATGATATAGTGGTCAAAACTAAGGACAAGACAACACTAATACAGGATTTAGGAGATGTTTGTTAATCTGCGCAAGATCAATCTGAAGCTCAACCCCGAGAAGTGTGTGTTTGCTGTTCCATCCGGCAAGCTTCTCGGGTTATTTGTTTCTCAGCGTGGAATTACAGCCAATCCCGACAAGATCAAAGCGATTGAGTAGATTGAAGCATCGAAGCGCGTCAAGGATGTGCGTCGCCTTCCCGGCTACATTGCTGTACTAAGCAGGTTCATCTCCAAGTCTGTTGAGCGCGCCCTGCCATTTTTCAAAATCGTGAAAAAGGCAGGTCCAATGAAATGGACTTCAGAAGCGGAGGCAGTGCTTTAAGACTTGAAGAAGTACCTCTCTTGTGCGCCAACACTGGTTGCACCAAGACCGCAAGAACCGTTGCTGTTATACTTGGCGGCAACGAATCAAGTGGCCAGTGCTTCACTGGTGGCGGAGAGGGAAGCTGAAGGCGAAGAAGTAGCAGATGTAGGCCCGTCAAGCGACAAGCCAGAATCTTCTCCAGCAAGTCTTGTTGCCGACAAGTCAAGTGCAGAGCAAGCAGATGGATCAGAACAACAAGTTGTGCAGAAGAAGTTGGTGAAGTGCCCAGTCTATTTTGTCAGTTCCCTTCTCCAGGGGGCTAGATCAAGATACTCTGGCGTGCAAAAATTGCTTTTTGGTCTTCTTGTGGCCTCAAGGAAGCTGCGCCACTACTTTCAAGCACACCAAATCACCGTCGTCACTTGCTTTCGGATGCAAAGGATTTTAAGAATTCCAGATGCAACAGGCAGGATTGTTGAGTGGGCGTTGGAATTGTCAAAGCTTTGTTCTCAAGTTTGAAAGCACTTCAACAACTCAGGGCAGAGCCTTGGCGGAGTTTATTGCAGAGTGGACGCCAACGCCAGACGAAGAAATTTCAGAAACATCTCTCCCCGGCAAGGAAACAAATCAAGATTGGATTATGTACTTTGATGGGGCCTTCTCGCTGCAAGGCGCCGGCGCTGGAGTGCTGCTTGTCGCACCCACCGGAGAGCTCCTCAAGTATGTGATTCAGATGCACTTCCTCAGGGAGAAGGCGACAAACAACACTGCTGAGTATGAAGGACTGCTTGCCGGTCTCAGGATCGCGACAGACCTTGAAATCAGAAAGTTGATTATCAGAGGCGACTCGCGGTTGGTTGTGAAGAAAGTCAACAAAGATTATCAGAGTCCACTGATGGAAGCATATGTTAATGAAGTGAGAAAATTGGAAGAGCACTTTGACGGATTGCAAACAGAGCACATTCCTTGTGTAGAGAACAACATTGCAGATGATCTATCAAAGCGTGCCGCACTGAAGCTACCTGTGGAACCAGGAACTTTTATGCTCCACTTGACTCAGCCGTCCGTAACACCATCAGTTGGGCAGAACAAAAGAAGAAAGTTGAATTCCAGCAAGTACTTTCCTGCTGAGCTCCCAGAAGCTGTCGGCAAGGAGGTTGCCGGAGACAATGACAAGGTTACCGGTGAGCAGCAGGCTCCGACAAGGAACCAAGTTCTTGCCGTCGATACAAGCGCTCCTGCAGCAGAAGAAATGCATTTAGTCCTTGCCGTCGAACCGCAAGCTCCGGCATGGGCACAACAGATTGTCGAATTCCTTTAGATAGGATAACTTCCCGAAGATCAAGAAGAAGCTAAAAGAGTAGCCCTTCAGTCTAGTATGTATCAGTTTCTCGGCAACGACCTATACAGAAAGAGACAAAATGGGATGAAATTGAAGTGTATTTATCGGGAAGATGGACAAAAGCTATTGGCGGAGATACATGGGGAATATATGGCTCACACATAGGATCAAGGGCCCTTGTTGGCAAAGCTTTCTTTTGGCCCACTGCTCTCCAGGATGCAACTGAGCTAGTAACCAAGTGTGAAGCATGCCAATTTCATTCAAAGCAATCATATCAGCCAACCCAAGCTCTTCAAACGATCCCTCTCTCCTGGCCCTTCTTGGTCTGGGGGCTTGATAGACTGGGCCCCTTCCCACGCGCTGTCGGGGCTTTGAGTACTTGTATGGTGCAATCGACAAGTTCACAAAGTGGTCAGAGGTGGAGCCGGTGAGGAAGGTGACAACACAGTCAGCCGTGAAGTTTTTCAGAGGACTAGTTTTTCGTTTTGGAGTGCCCAACAGGGTTATCACTGACAACAACACACAGTTCACGAGCCGCACCTTCATGTAGTACCTTGACAACCTTGGCAGCAAGATATGTTTTGCATCAGTTGCTCACCCAAGGAGCAATGGCCAGGCGGAAAGAGCAAATGCTGAAGTGCTGTGTGGGCTCAAGACGAGAACTTTCGACAAGCTGCAGAAGTGTGGAAGACGCTGGATTGATGAGTTGCCGGCGTTCTTTGGTCAATTAGGACGACACCAAATCGAGCCACTGCCAGACACCTTTCTCCCTAGTCTATGGGCCAGAAGCAGTGCTCCCCACGAAATTGTACAGGTCACCTCGAGTGCTCACTTATGGTGAGCTTGAGCAAGAGCAGCTGCGCCAAGATGATGCCACGCTCATTGAGGAAGATCGTCTCCAGGCTGCTGTACGTGCTACACGTTACGAACAAGCTTTGCGCCTCTATCACAACCGCAAGGTTAACGCCCGGAGCCTTGAGGAAGTCGACCTTGTTCTTCGGCGAGTTCAGTTCACCAAGAATTCAAACAAGTTGACGCCGAAGTGGGAAGGCCCTTACCGGGTGGTACGAGTCACTAGGCCTGGTGCAGTCCGCCTAGAGACCGAAGATGGCACTCTAGTGCATAACTCATGGAATATTGAGCATCTTCGCAAGTTCTACCCGTAAGACGCGGGTTGCCGGGCCACCCGGCAACCACCTTTTGTACAAGTTTGCTGGCGAAGCATGTAAACCTTTGTACAAAGCCAGGCGCAGACCCTGTGCATAGTGAAATAAAGCTAAGTGGTCCACAACTCTTGTCAATTCACATGTTTAATTATATGTGTTTCTCTGTGATGTTGTGATATGCTTGCCTTGCATGGATAATTAACGAACCGTCAAGGTTCCATATCGTTATTTTCTCTTCTTTCTTTTTCTCAAAAGGACAGAAGGTTCCCTCACGTGCATGTTTGCCGGGGGGAGTGATAGTATGGACACCAACAAGTGATGTTCAACTTATTATTCCACGACAAGCAGTACACCAAAGAGAGAAGCTAAGTTGAAAAACTTTCAAACAATTTTCTTTATTATAGAGCTAGCTTTCTTGAATGTTTTTGGCTTTTGTATGGAAAACCTGCACCCGAGGGAACCTTGTCGCGATTAGCTGCGCTCTTATTTTGTTTCGAGTCCGCTCAACAATCTAAGCAGCTGCACTGAGACCGCCAAGAGACCTTGCCGGCGACGACATTTCCAGCAAGCTGCTAAGGATCTGTTCCTCAAGCGCTCGCGGCAAGTGCGCACCGACAAGTTTCCAGAAAGCGTAGGGAACATACCATGCAAAAACGGAATCGAACAAGGGGAAACAACACATATTCATCAAACACAGATAATTTATATTACATCAGATAACTTGCTGCAGTTCTAACTTAAGATAAATATTGTCTTTTACATGGACTGTTGGTGGCAAGACAAGGCGAGGCGTGGCAACTAGTCCCTACGCTGGCCTTCAACCCTCTTCACTTGGCTTACCTTGTCAACGATGGGCTGGATGGCTTCTTCAATGGCCTTGGTGTCAGCATCCTCCGGCAGGCTTGCGAGAACATTGGAGAAGTCAGTGCCAGGATTCCAGTAACCAACCTTGACGTGCACCTTTCGGAGAAGGGTTTGACAGAGTTTACGGTCTCATATGCTTGAGGGCGTCAACAACACATTCGAAGAACAGGGTCAACCTGGCGCTGGTGCTCACATTCTCGTTGGCGGAGTACTTGAAGTTCTGAAGACACATGCTGGCTAGCTGTGTAGTAAGCTTCTCAGCTGCACTGACAAGCCGCTCGGTCCAGAGTGTCACACTCTTTTCATAGTCATTATATGTGGCGGCGGCGCTGATGAGCAAGTCCTTCTCTTTTTGAAGATCCTTGAGCAAGCTCTTCTCGCGAGCTTTGCTCTTCTCCAAGTTCTTCTCGTGTCTCGCCACAGTCAGCTGCAAGTCTTTTATGGAGTTGTTGGCGGCAGTGAGGTCTTTGTCCTTGCTGGATATGGTGGCCTCCATCTCCGCCAGATCATGGAGTATTTTCTCCCTTTCTTCCTGAAAGGTTGAGATTTGCTTGCTGAAGTCCTCAAGGTTTGCCTGCTGCTTCTTCACCTTCTCCACCAACTCACTCTTGGCGTCCTCTGCGGCTTTGGCAGCATCGATGGCCTCCTTGAGCTTGCTGGCGTGGTCCACAGACTGGGCTGCAAGTTCTTCTTTATACTTCAGCTCCAGCTCCTGCTTCGCCGCACAACAAGATTTTCAATCTCTTCATCCTTGGCGCGGAGCTTGGCAGCCACTGCTTCCTCGCGAGCGGCAAGGTCTTCCTCATGAGAGTTGAGCTCAGCCCTGCGCTCGTTCAGCTTGCCTTCTTTTGCTGACATTCTCTGCGCAGCCTCCTTTTGTGCTTTCTCAGCATCAGATTTCTCCAGCAAAAACTTTTCCCATTCTTTAGCCAGTTGCTCTCGTTGGGCACTCAGCTCTTGGAGAGATTCAGCATACTCAGTTTGCGCCTCTTCAACGTGCTTAAGGAACCCTATTTCCGCTGCTCCTACAATTGCCGCCCTCGAGTCCAGACTGTCAGACCGGTTGCGGAAAAGTGCTTGAAGTTGTTGGAAATTGCTGTTCATCGCTTGGAGGAGCTCTTCTTTTGACTTGCTACCGCCTATAAGTGGTTGGTCAACGATCCTCAGTCCAGCAGCAACAATAACATTTTCAAAATCCTCTCCTTCAATTGGCGCTCCAGTGTTGGCCGTTCCCGGGATGCAGACGTATAAGTTGTCGCCAACCTTGAGAAGCTTGCTTGCTGGGGGCTCTTTAGATGTGGAGGGATCATCCCTGACAACTGCTTTGCCGGCAACTGATGCCTTCGCGTCTGGGTCAGCGCCAAGCGTTCCTGTGGCAGGAATGCCGTCAGTGCCCCTGTGGATTCGTTGCCGGCTCCCCCATCAACTCTCTTGGTGGTCTCGTCGGCGGCAATCCTGTCAGCCTCTGCAACAGCGTCCTTGACTATCCCCTCAACATCAACATCAACATTCATGTCGGTTGGAGGTGGATCTAAGATGAAGGAGAAAGGCAAATTAGATTCAAAGCCAAGTTCAAGAAAACAAAAACAATGAAAGAAAAATGAATGCTCAAAAGCAAGTGGATTATCTGTGTGAGTCTGTTGAGGGGTAACTTCTTCCCTTCCGACAACATCGATTGCCGTTGCATGGCTGCCGACATCCTTGCTTGCCGGCTTCTCGACGCTGGAGGCCCTTGCCGAAGAGTCATCTTCAAGTAGTGTGGTTGAGGAGGACGGCACATCAAGGGTGACTTCAGGCTGGCCTTCTTGGCACCGCTCTTCTCCTACAAGCTCGCTGATGTCAGCAGTGAAGATCTCCACGCCCAAGGCTTGCAAGCGGGAAATGAGTGATGGACTCACATTGGGGGCTGGACTGGGGACTCGAGGACTGGGCTCGGGAATGATGACGATGGTCTCTGGACCTGCCATGGTACTTGTCGGGGGCTCGTCGGCCGTCGAGGTCTTCGCCCTCTTCGTCCGCCTTTGCGCCAAGGTTTCCGCGTCTGCAGAAATCAAGTCAAGACAAGTCAGATCAACAAGTCAAGAATTAAAGGGGATGACAAGAATCCTTACTCTGCTTCGCCCTTCGCTGAAAACAAAAACGTCAAAATCGACATCTGCTCCGGTGGTTGTGCTAGGGGTGGGAGTTCTTGTGCATTTGGCAGCAGCAGCAGATCGAGATGATCTTGCGGCTCCGGTTGCTGGCGGGTTGCATTCGACGATCTTGACGCTCCAGCTGTTGACATGGCGGTCTGTCTTGTGCGCCGCGCAGGTTGCTATTGAGCTCCTTGCCGCTGCGAAGTCTTGCTGGCTGGTCCCTTGTCAACAGTTTTACCACTTGAAGATGATGGACGTGCTGGGTCATTAGAAGTAGCGGAGGATGCGTTGCTTCCTTGGCGGAACAAG
This sequence comes from Triticum aestivum, assembly GCF_018294505.1. Lineage (NCBI taxonomy): Eukaryota > Viridiplantae > Streptophyta > Magnoliopsida > Poales > Poaceae > Triticum > Triticum aestivum. Next base: position 388,568,320 of record NC_057810.1, on the reverse strand, counting down.
GGGCTCTTCGTGTTCCTGCTCTTCGGTTGTCCCCTTGCCAGTGGAACTCCTGGCAACTTCATCGCCCTGCTCACAGGCAACCACATCTTCGCCAGCAAGATCTTCTTCAGGCATCCATACTTCTTCTTCGCCAGTTTCGGTCGCTAAATGACCAAAGACACCGGCCGCCGCAGCAAGCTGAGCTTTCTCTGCTCTGCTCGCAATATAGGCGACCTCCTTGCCGGGGGTGTCGCGGATGAGATCTATTTCTTCTCTGAGAACTCTCTCCAAAAGGGTATCAAAGAATTCCTGCACGCCTTCTTTGGGCGGCTTCGCCCAGTTTCCAACAACTCCATGTGCATTGCACTATGGCATCATCGCAATGATTGCGGTCAAGGCCGAGTTGTTGCACAAGGGGACGACGCTTGCCGGCAATTTGGTCTGCCGTCTGACCTAAACAACGCGTGGCATAGAGCATTGCTGCAGGACCGTCAAATTGGTGTCAATCCGGGGTGCAGCCTCATGACATCCGCAACATTCTTGTATTACCAAGCTGGTTGTTTCCTGTTTTGCAGAGGGGCGATTCGGCGGCGAAGGAAGTTTGCACCAACTGCTTCAATGGTGAGCTTGGCAAAACTGAGATGGTGGATCTTGGTGATGGCAATCACGAGCTTCTGGTCATCCTTGTCATGGCCGCTCCAATCTATGCCGCGATCTGGTTTGGTCTGCCGGGGCAAACAAAAATGGGGGAAATCATCGTCCTTGATCCAGCACCACTCGCCCCGCCATTCTTCCCATTTCTTATGTCCTGCTCCTTCAAGATATATATCCTTGGTCCCAGGCCTAGGAATCCAAGAGATGGAGCCAGAAAGGGCATCTCCAAATTCGATATGGGGAATGAAATAGTGGCGGAAGAGTGGAGTGTTTGGAATCACCCCAGCAAAATTTTCGCAAAGATGTGCAAAAACCAACATGCAAGTGATTGCATTTGGTGTGAAATCAAGCAGATGGAAGCCATATGTATGCATGATGTCGTTGAAGAAATCAGAAAAAGGGAGACAGAGCCCACAATAGAAATAGGCAACAAAGAAGCGATATTTGATTGTGTTGCTCTTGGTGGAGCCAGGAAGAACATGCGGGGCAGAGTGAGCTCTCATCTCTCCCCCACATGTAGGCGTACCGTTCAACAAGATCACTCTTGTCCAGAACTAGGTCAAAGACGATGTGCTGCTTCCGCGCTTCTGCCAAGGCCTTCGCGTCTGTGCTGAGGATCTTCTCCACCTTGTCCTTGCTCGCTTTCAGCGCCATGGCGGTTCTGGAAGTAAGGATTGAGGAGTGGGAGTGTGGAGCGGTGGATGGATGCAGAGTGCTTTGTTCTGAGGGCGTAAGGAAGAAGTCGATGGCAACTGCTAGATTGGAAAGAGGGAAGGTAAATGAGGAGCACCCCTGCGGATTCCTTTTTACAAGGAAGAAGCGGGGCTGGCTCTTTACGATCCGACGTGGATGTGCTTTTGCAGGCGCATTACCGCAGCAGCCGTTTTCATCCACCTCTCCCATGTTCTGCATTTAATGCGCGTGGTGGGAGGCGCAGTAAAAGAGAAGATTATGATAGATTGTAGCAGTTATTCTCTGCACGCGTGCCTGTGCATTGTTTGGGCCTAGCCCAACGACGCCTCGCATGCGTGTGTGGCCCAGCCCCGGGGCTCCTGTCGGTGTATTAAGAATTGGGTTTTCAATACCCCAGACTTATGCACAGGCAGTAGTAGCCTTCCCGATGGCAAGGCTTGCCGGAGGATAACTAAAGCTAAAACTCAAGATCAGATTACAAGCATACAAAGGAGATCTCCGAGCTAGAGGTCAGAAATACTGAAGATACGGCTCGAGGACCCGGCAAGATCCTTGCCTGGGAGAACCCGGCAAGAATCCCACTACCTTGCCACCGCTCCACCTCATCGATCAGGTTGTCACTTGTCGATTAGGTGTCGAGTGGGTAGGTAGTTAGGTGAGCTTTGTCTGGGCACGTGGCAGCTCGCCTCTGAAGATACAACTTTAATGACACCCGTCCAAATGATATGTCAAGGCAATAGAAGGTAGATGGGTGAACGGCACAGAAGGAGAGACCAACCTTGCCGGGGAGCTCCATCCACAAGACACCTCATGGTGCATTTAATGCGTTTGTTCTAACCCATCAGAGTTAGGTATTTGGCACTATAGCCACTATCTACAATGTTTATTTATCATTTTGCCACTGTGGTGACCCCTTGGTCTATAAAAGGAGGCCCATGGCTACCTTGACAAAGGTCGAAACCCTGTCCGTTTGCACGGGTAGCAGCATTTCCTGAGCACCTTGCCGGACGTGCGCTCCTTGTAACTGGATATACACATCCAATATACAAAGTAGGAGTAGGGTTCTACGCTTCACAGCGGCCCGAACCTGGGTAAACTTTGTGCGTTTCTGCTAATTCTTCTCTTTGTGCTCGAACCAAAAGGGATCACCATGATCCCATTGATGGTCGTATGCACGACATACCACGACCACATTTTCGAGTCAACGACATCGACAAGTGCACAGGTGAGGCGCTGCCGTATATCTGATTGGTTGATTATCACATGGTGTGCGTGCGTGCCCTCTGGCGGCAACGCCTACGTCGTGATCCGACACCTGTCCTTGAACTTGGGTAGACTCGGCTCTAGCCTGGCTCACCATTATGCCTTAGGACAACATCAAGGACTGGATAGTCCTCAAGACCTTCTTCGTCAACAACTTCCAAGGTACCTACAACAAGCGTAGGAATTATTAGACCTAACTGATCCTCAGGAGTTACATCCAAGCTTATCCAAGGTGAAGAACTCCTCGAGGAAGGCCTCAAGAGCAAGGAACTCAATCACAAGATGGCATGTAAGGCTCCCCGGACAACTCGTGAGCTCTTCGACATCGCCAACAGCTACGCTACCGGTGAAGAAGTTGTCCGGAACAAGATGAATTACGGCAAGGGCAAGAGCAAGGACCAATTCGAGTCCACGAAGGCCAAGGGCAGCCGGGTCGTCTAGGAGTAACAACCGTAAGCGCGGGAGTGGACAAAGTGAGATCTTGTCGTGGTCACTGACCGCTCCTCAACGTCGTCCTTGGCGCAGCAGTGCCACTTTTAGTGAGATGATGGACAGGACATGCCACTTCCACGCGTCACTGCAATCTCTTGAGGAATCTATCTGCGGGGTCCCTTGGAAGACAGGGAGATCCCCAATAAACTCCAAGTAGCCAGAGCTACTGGTTCAAATAGAGTAGCATTACAACGGAAAGCAAATAAACTCTAATGAGGCCCATCTATGCCATAGGCGAACCATGTCGAGTGGAGACTCACGACGCCACACTACTCTTACTCATCGGGATCTCTTGCAAGGTGCTTTCCGAGTCCAAGGCACGGTACCCACAGATATACAAGATCATCTATAGGGTGTTCATGGCATCTCGCAAGATGGTCCACTACTTTCAACCGCATCCAATCCAATGATCAGCTGCGTCCTGATTATTGAGGTCTCAACAACCGGGACGCCGCTGGGCAGATTGCCAAGTGGGCGATGGAGCTTGGCATTCTCCCTCGTCTACACCCCACACACGACTAGCAAGTCCCAAGCTTATCCTTAGGCTTTGGAGCGAGGGTTGCAAGGAGTGGCTCATCCTTTGCTGCAGCCACAATGAACTCTGATGCTGCTGCTGTCCTATGGAGGAGCAGTGCAGGAAACAAAGGTGTTGCTGGTGGCTTGGGAAGAGGAGTGGTCGTTGCTACTGGGGAGGGAGCAATCTACTGATGCTCCACTACCCCAACCGGAGAGAACTCTGCTACCACTGTTGTTGTGTGTGTTGCTGCCCTTCCGATTGGTGGCATGGCTGCCTCTGGAGGGCACTCCATCTCTACTGCTGGAGGTTCCTCCGCTGCTGTTGTAGGTCGCACTCATCGGCTTGTATTAGGTGCCGATTTTGCTGCTTTCGTAGGGGTAGGCGTAGGCGTGGTCCTCTAGATCAGAGGAGGAACTGCAGCAGTTGTGCTTGTCCTTGTTGAAGGTCTGACTAGGGCTGCCCTTCTCCAGGCATGCAATGACAACCTGTTGGCTGCTGCTTGCTCCTTGGGTTCTTCAATATCTGCCTCAAATTCCTTCTTCAGCACAGAGCTTCTTGTCTAGGAGCTTGACAATCTATGGAAGGGAGGCCTTGGAGGTCGGTGGTGGGATGCGCCGAGGACCAGTATGTCTGATACCAAGTCGTCACGTGCTAGGATTGATACTGGTCCTAAGACCGATGAACATGACACAGTGGGGCTCCGAGGTGCGAAGGTTGGCCAACCATAGTGTCGGGGATGATAGAGAGAGAAGGTTGGGGGCGGGGATTAGATCTTTACTATTTCAGTTTCATCTATTCCATAATCCTTGTGTGGCACATGGTGTCCCTTTAGGGAAGACTCGATTGATGCCTAAGAATGGAATTTCGAGTTCCCTAACAGAGACGATATCTTTATCTTTCTAGCTGAACCAGTCACCTCCCTAACAAAAAGATATCCTTACTAATCTCACACTTAATAATATTAAAGGCAGGATTGATTTGTCCTGTTTTTCCATACGTCATTGCAATTGCCCCTAGAGCTGCCAAAATTTACCCCAATGCCACCAGCAAGTGAAAAATAAGGTCCGAGTCTTCTTAGTTCGTCTCGCCCGAACGCCCCACGCCACTGCACTGAGAAACCGTGCGTCACGACTCCCTGTCATTCTCGTGTCGTGACTCCCCGTCGTTCTCGCGTGGCGAGGGTAGCCGCCTGACGCTCCTAGCCTTAGGAAATTGCAAGTTCCTATTGAAGCTTGGCTTCCCCACTGCCGCCAGCCTTATGCCTCCCCGTTGTTCTCGTGTTACGAGGGCGCACCCGCTCGACGCTCGCGCCTCTTTTTTCGTCCGTCGTCAGGCAGTACTCCGAGCTGAGACAGACTCTTCCTCTCCGCCTTCGCTGACACATGACCCCTATTCTTTCTTCCTTGTCTGCTTGCCCCATGCAGGAAGTCCGCGGCTGCGTCCCGCATCAAGGTGTCGCAGTTCTCGGTGTTGTCGTCGATGGCCAGCAGCAGCGCGCGAGACTCGTTGTTCGTCGACCGCAGGCTAAGGGTGCAAAGCGGGCGGTGAGCTCGAGACCTGCTGTGCCCGTCACTGCCGCCGCCGACGCACTGTGTCCGGCTGGCCACCAAGGTGTCCCCCAACCTATCCCGATATGCGTCATGGTCCTGAGCACATCAAACGTCAAATGTGATCAAACATCAAACATGAGCGGCTGGCCCAGCCTCGCCATGGAGCACGTGAGCTTGGCAGGCGGAGATGTAGCCTTTGTTGTCGTGGTCGAAGGCACAAAAGACCTTGAGCAGCTGCACCTATAGTCAACGAGGAGCGGCATGTGGGCCATCAGCAGGGCGTGCGCCAGCTTGTAAAACTTGACGGTCCCGCTGCCTGCCGCGCCAATGGGCAGCTCCAGTGCGTGAGACTCTTTGCCTGATGACCGTAGGCCGAGAGTGGCCAGCTCCAGACTGGTGCACGAAAGACAGGATCGGGGTCCCACAACGGTGACCCATAGAAAGAATACACAATGACGTAGGTGTCATCATCGGCGTGGAGGAGGAAGGAGGTGGCGAGCAGCATGTACGTGCTGGCGTAAAGCAGAGGCGTTGCTCTGCCGAGGCCAGGAGAAGGTTGCGGAGGAAGGCAGCCGCCATTCTCTGAGTGGTAATCGATCAACGCGAACATTAGCACGACCTGGACCTGATTGCATTTTTAGTTCTCGGTACGTTAAATTGGCATCGTATCTACATATATTATTCTCTTCTCTGCGTTCACATAATCAAATCAATGCAATCATCTTTATTCTTTTCATCCAATTTTTTCCAAACGGTAACGACATTTGCCTCGACAGATGTCCTGGTGAAAAGGACTTAGTCGCGAGGCCAACGCATCTAACTGGTAGCTTGAGAGGGGTTGAACGGGACGAGGGACGCGAGGTTTTACCTAGGTTCGGCCCCTCACGGTGGAGGTAAAAGCTTACATCCTGCTTCATTGATATTCATGATGACGATGCTCACGATTACAAGGGTGCTCTTTCGCTACCTCTATCTCGAGAGCTATTGACTTGTCTGCCTCAACTTGTCCCTCTTGGGGTGCTCCGCCCCTCCTTATATAAGTTGAAGGGGCGGGTTACATAACTAGTCCTAGTAGGATTATGATTACTCTATTACAAGTGGAGTCCTATTTTTGCTTCCTTTGTAAGGGAATATTCCTTATGCCTTTTCCTCTAAAGCGGGCCTACCATAACATGAGCCGGCCTACTGGGCCTTGGGCCTTGTCATCCATCTGACCCGCCGTCGGGGTCATTAGTGAGTCGCCAGACCAGTGAGTCGCCAACCTTCAGGCGGGTTACCGGTGAAGCGCCAAGTCTTGGCCGGGTCATATATCCGGCCGGGTCATACCTCGGGGTATATCCCCGACAGACTGAAAAGATAGATATGTTACTGGAACTTCCGACCGAGAAAACACACATTGGCCAATGGACATATCTGTATGGAGAGAGAGATTAGCAGGTTAAAAGCAGGATCTTAGGCGTGACCACATCAACAATTTCCATGTAAGCCTAAATATTAAGAAATGCATTGACTCTGCGTAGGGCAACCTGATGGTGCAAGAGCAAATCTCGCTGGAAGGCAAATCAATGAACGTTTGTGCTCGAGAACTCTTGTAGGTTCTTTTATCTCTGCCACACCTGCCGAGACCAATTCTTGTGCCTTGCACGCAGTATATTCTTTTAGTACGATGGTGCCGAGTTACCTTTTATCCCTTTGCATCGCACGGGCATATTTGCTACTCCCTTTGTTTTTAAATATAAGCCTTTTTAGATATTCCAACAAGTTACCACATATGGAGCAAAGTGAGTGAATCTACACTCGAAAATATGTCTACATACATCCTTACGTTGTAGTCCATTTGAAATGTCTAAAAAGACTTATATTTAGGAACGGAGGAAGTAGTTATCCCTGATGGACTAAGAGATGAGATCCACGCCTCTGACACCACTGAAGAACCACACTGATCGTTCAGTCTAACCGAATGCCCAGCCTATTGCTGCAGTCTGGACCAGATCCAGTGCAATTTTTTCCTACTTAGAATTGACCGTAGATGCAACATTTTTCGTTGTCTGTTTAGAGGTTAATAATTTACACAAGGGCCACCGCTTAAATCTTAATTCAACTAGTGAGTTCGTGAACAATATCTGGTACTGGATTTTCGCTTCTACTAATTATTCCTTCGTTTAAGGTGCAAATTAATCATTGCAAACTCCACATGTTTTGCTAGATTTATGCGATTATGTCTGTTTATTCGCACTGAATGATTTGGCTATCCCGATGAGATTAGTATCAAGTTGCTGGCAGGGCTTCACACAATAGAAGTTGCTATCGTACTTCAGATCGATCATAGCCATTTGTTCAAGGATCATGCCTATTGCTTCATCTGTAGCTCAGAAAGATGATCATTCTTGTTTGCCATGCTCACGCAACACAAAATTGGGAGTTTACTATAACAATATCCTTGTTTTTATTGGACAGCCTGTATCGCTGGCTTCTTCATCACCGTAGATAAAACCATCCTACGAAACGCAAGACAGAACACCATTGGGAGGATTGACAAGTCGACTTGATCCAGGACTGTACAGAACCGAGGCTGATGCGAATCGCGTCAAACTCCCCTCTGTTCCATCTATGGATGGTGATGCACGACCGTACGGCGATTTTCAGTTTCAGGCTTATTTTGTACCTAACCTTGCAATGTAAAGACTAAAGAGAGTTGCTGCCTGCTAGGGCAGTGGACCCCGTTTGCTCCCAATTGGAAGTGGAATAAAAGACGGGATGCTAAGTTAAAACTGTTGTTGTGCTGTCAGTCTACTTCAGTTCTGTTTAGTTAAAACTAATAACTGAACCGAAATTTCATATCCAAAATAATTTGGTTCTTGATCTGCCAAAGAAGGGATAGGTCAACAATTTTGGAAGACCAAGTTGACCGTTCGCTCGATATCTGGAGTGGCCGACCATATTCAAAAATAGTTTGTCTCTCTAATCCATATTAGGAAAAAACACTAAAACATACTCTTGCCCGAAAATCCCGAAAATCCAACTCGGTGCCCAGGCTCATCTGCTCTCAGGAAAAAAAAATCAAAACAAATGCTAGAAAAATTAAAAAAAAAATCCATTTTTTTGTCCGGTAGGTAATTTGATGTCCGCTTCAAATCTCAGCCCATTTGGACATCTTAGCAGCTCTTGGCAAAAAAAAGAAAATAAATCGGGTCAAAACAATATGAACAGTGATTTTTTTTACATACCCCGATTTTGTCTTTTCTGCCGAGAGTTACTCAAATGTCCAAATGAGATGAAGTTTTCAGCGGACCTCACACATCAAATTATCTACCACACAAAAAAAACTGATTTTTTTTGAATTTTTCTAGTATTTGTTTTGATTTTTTTTTGTCAACACGGGTGTGGCTGAGCCTGGAGCAGAAACGCCCCACTCACTCTTGTCTCCCTAATCCATATTAAAAAAAGCACTAATACATACTCCCTCCATTACTAAATATAAGTCTTTTAAGAGATTCCAATAAAAATTACATACGAAGGAAAATGAGTGAATCCACACTAAATACGTTTATATACATCAGTACGTAGTTTATATTGAAATATTTTAAAAAATTTATATTTAGGAACATAAGGAGTATTAGGAAAAATATCATGTGAACATATGATGTCACCGTGCTAGTTGGGCTCGCATGGAGCGAGCTAGCCCACCCTCGTTCGAGTCTGGAGTGGTGGTGCTTAGAGACTTTTTCTATAAAAACTAAGACAATGCCTCGCAGTGGTGGAGCCAGCGAGCTAAAGGAGCCGGGGCAAAGTCTTTACACAGCGTTGTTGTCCCGCATTTGCCCAAGTAATTAGTAATGCTAATCATGGTTTCTTATGATTTCTTTGTATTGTTTAGTAAAGAATGGCTGGAGCAGCCCGACAGCTGCCCCAGGTCGCCGGGAGCTAGCTCCACCATTGATGCCTCGAGCACATTACAACGTATTATTTTTACTAAATGATCCCTGGAGGGTTTTGTGTCACCCACTGAACCCCCAAAACACTTATTCCGTTGCCTGACCCCCCCCCCCCCCCCCCGGCCTAGCTGATAGGCGTGTCACTTGTACGTCGCAACACCGACCAAAGGCACCTTTGACCACTCACGGTCCACGATCGTCGATCATGCCGCTAGCGTGACGCCGACATGACGCGCCCAATGAAACGGCGTGTTTACTATCACGTCATACGATTAGGCGTCTTATATTAGTGACATGTCTTTTCCCTAGGCGTTTATACTTACAATACCGGAGTGCCTGACTTTATCTAGATACCTTCATTGTCCCGTTGACCAGCTGGACAGACTGACGCATCTTATTTGCCAGATAGTCTAATATATTGACACATGGCAAATCATCTAATAAATTGTGTGATGCTTCATAGGCGCGTTTGGTCTCTTTAAATATGTTTGCCCTTGCGTCCACCCATCCCCATTCGCCCGCGAAATCCCTCATTTCTTCCTGCCTGAGCTTCTTCCCTTCCCAGTTTGCCCACCTGAGCTTCTTCGCGTACCAACAAGGAAAGATGTCACCATTCCTTATTATGAAGGACGTCGCCAAACCCTCTGGCCATAGGAGCTGCAAGCAGGTATTTGTCTTCTCTGACGCCATCAACTCCTTGTGTTACAAGTAACACTGGTGACGTCCCCCCTCCGATCTGCCTCTAGGGCAAGTGTTTATTGTGTGATGAGAAGAACGATGGACTCTGTGAGTAGGTACAAAGTCCGTGGCCCTAGTGTTTTAGAATATCTGTTTGGGCCCTTTTTCGATCTGCCTATCTGCCTCGAGGGCAAGTTTTTTTGTGTGCTGAGATGAATCATGAACCTCTTCTGCGAGTTAGTGGGTCCATGAACTGTTTATATTGTCTACTGCAGATTGATAAGCCATGGATGGTTAGGTTCATTGTGCATAAAGCATCTTTCTGTCAACCAGCACCTGAGCCATGGCTGGAAGACTCAATCACTGTTAAAAATCTGAAGGAACAATTGGTGCAGCACAAGTTAGGCCAAAATTATTTTATCTACTATCGAAGCAGGGTGATGCCAAGTGACAGGATCATGTGGAAGTTTAGTGGCATGAATAGGTTCAGTTGAAGTTACCGGAGGATGTTAAAGTCAAGGTGCAGGACGAGGATGGGCTAAGTGGGTGGTTAAGGTGGAACATAGGTGGCAGGATGACCATGGCAGAACTAACCAATGATTCCACAGTTCGGAAGATGATCAAAGAATACAAGGCATTTCAGATGGTTGACTTGCATTGTTACAACATACCTGAGGGATTTGTAGAGCCTGCTCCAATTATAGATGTTGTCACTGTGGAGTAGCCACTCTCCTTCCATGCCCATGGCTCGGCGATGCTATATGATGTTGTCAACAAGTTTGAACTCATGTACCCCACCCATGGCATCTTAGGCCTCGCCAGCTGGTCGGCGGTACAGCTGTTCGCCCACCCTAAGCTGGCACCGACCTGTCGTCAGCATCGTAAATAGTCCAGGCGGCATGAAATGTGTACAGAGGCTACGGTTTCCCGTGAGAATCAACCGTGGGAGGAAGTAAGTGAGCGTAATCGCCAAACCTTTTCAATTTTGCCCGCTGAACGGTGGAATTAGTTGGGTCATTCCTAAGGTCACATGTAGGCTTGTCAGTAGAACCCTGTTTATTTTTCAATTTGTACCGTGTTTAGTTTAGTTAACGAGAAAGTTATCTTAGATCTGGCTCCACTCCTGCTGTATTGAACACTGACAATAGTTAGTCATGTTCTTGCGTAGCATACGTACGTGAATCAATTCTCATGTGGTAGCTAAATTGCGGATCCGGTCCCCCCTTCGTACCAAACAACATCTTATTTGAGGACGATGGTAACGCTCTTTCTGATCTTTCCTTTGCGGACGAGTGTCTTGCCAGTACGCTTGGTCCATCACCGTTTGGTGATTTTGGTAACGATGTTTCATTTATAGACGATTGTTGAGTTCCTGGTATGCCCATGCTCGAGCAAGTTTGAATTGTGTCAACCACAACTTCTACCTGCTCACAACGAAGCCGGGCACATGATTAGGCTACAAGTTCATTGCACCGTTAGTGGAGGGGGAGATCTCCGGCGAGACAACTATCATGGTATGTGCCTTGCATCTTAATGCCGGGGGTGTGGGTGGGGTGGTAAGTACATTACGTTCTATCCATTATCTAAGATCTAAGAGTAACCACCACTTGGGGTTGATATCATGCTTGCTAGGTAATGGCCCATGACCAAGTCTCCAACGTTGGACCCATGACCTAAGACCAGGATCTGTTTCCTCTGTCTGATATGCTAGCAACATGGTGAGTATTCCTTATAACCCGTGTATTGTCGTGGTTCAATGGTAGTTGTATTCTATCAATAACAACCTGCTTATGTTGTCTTCTTGGTAGGAAACCATAAATTTTTGGTTGAATTACCTTGACAGCCAAGTGAAACTGGCCTTGGCAGAGAATAAACAGCTCACCGATGACTTGGTGGAGCTGCGTGGTCTGTACTTGCAGGACATTGCTAAACACATGCATGCAATAGAAGAGATGGGCCAGTCCATGAAGTTGACTCATCAGGTGGTAATGATGCTCAGTGAGGAGAATCAGAGGCTAAGGAATGATCGCCGTGGAATCGAGGCTAAGATGGACTCCATGGAGGAGGATATCAAAGCGACTATGAATGATGTTCACGAGATGAGAGAAGCATGGGGTTCGACAATGCTTACATGAAATCAATGAAACACGAAGCTGTACTAACCGGGTCATCACCTTTCGTACTCTCTGGTGATGGTTAAGTTACTAGTTTGTGCAATGATGCTTGGTTAGCACTATATGCCACCTCTTCATTACATATTTTGTTGGTCTTCTACCTGGACCAGCTCTTGTATCACTGTCAATGAATTTGTGGCGTCATGCAATGTACTAATGCTTTCATGGTTCTCAAATTTGATCGACTTATTTTGCATAACATCGCCATATTTTGCCCACCGGGATCAGTCATGTAGGCCGTCTAGCTTGGTTGCAATGACAATGCACCTGTCGTCTATACATTCATGCCCACATTTATCAGGCCGTTCGACTTAGTTGCAATGAAGCACCTGGTGTGTACACATTCATGTCTGCGTTTATCAGGCATTCCGGCTTGGTTGAAACGACAATGCACCTGGTGTGTATACATTCATGCTTGCGTTTATCCGGCCATTCGGCTTGGTTGCACTGATAATGCACCTAGCGTGTATGCGTTGGTAATATCTAATGCGACGCCAGGTTTGATGCTTATCGATTATTTCTCTCAGCCTCTCCTACACCACCCTCACACAAACCTGGACCCCAAACCACCCCCACCAACACCAACCCAACAAGCGAGCGGAGTCGCAAGCTCGACATACCGCCGTGTATGCACGGGGAAATCTCTAACGAATCAAGCTTCAAGGTGCGTGCTTGTAACTTGTATTCGTATTTCTGGACGACCCGTATTCCGTTTGGATCTACGAAGCCTTGTCCTTATCGTCAGTGCATTCATCAAGTTAATAGACAAGCTCAAGTTGACAAACAAGCCTTAATCCTGTAATGGTTTAACTTCTATTTTGAAGGGCGTGCTTTATTCTAGGGTGGATCCCATGGAGAATCTTTTCAATGCAGTGTTGGCACACAATAAGAAGCTGGAGAATGAACTGGCAGAACTGCGAGCATTTTTCTTGTGGGACATAACAAGCAGATAGGAAGTCTCCGTCAGATGCTGGAGAAGAATAATGAACTCATTACCAAGCTAATGGAGGACTATGCAGAGTTTCATAAAGAGAGGCGTACTGCTGATGAGTTGCGAGTAGGGATCGCGTAGAGCCTGTTAAATTTAAAGTGAACATGATAGGCATGGGGGTTGCCCCCTCTGCCATGAAATATATGACGTCGAACTATGTTATGTTTAGAGACATATGGCACTAAATTCCATATGGTACTGAATATCAATATCCCCTCGTGGAGTATTTCAAGACTCCTGTCAACATGATTTGTAAGAGCTAGATATCTTAATTTGTAGGGCGTTTGATGTAGGGTGGAACCCTAGAGGCCGATCTTTCATGATTGGAGCGGATCCCGCGAAGAACACGAAGAATACACGAGGGGAAAACACGAGGGAAATGAGAGGAAACCACTCAAATCAACGAGATTCGATTACACGTGCTAGATCCGAGTACAACAAGACACAGGATCCAAACACAACAAGGGACGATACAAGCAGTCGGTAGGTCTTCCCAATACATGAGGAGATGGGGTCTTGAATTCATGAGGGGATCTTCCCTTGACGGGGTCTTGAATCCACTTGGGGGATCTTCTCCTAGGAGGCCTTGGTCTCCAATGGAGTAGGGGTACAAGTGGATGAGCAATGCTCTAATCTCCAAAATGAGCTAAGACAATGCTAACCCTAACAAGAGGAGGAGGTGGTCTATTTATAGTCTAGGACGAAGTTGGGGCGAATTGCAGTGATACATGGGCCGGAGGCTTGTTACACTATGCGCAGACAGGGGCCGGATGTCTGGGCCTTCATGTCGGGCCGAATGTCCGGGCTGAGGGTGCCGGATGTCCGGGGTGGCCTTGGTTGCGTTCTGTGAAGAGTGTCGGATTTCCGGGCTGGGGCCGGATGTCCGGGGCACGCGTCGGGCCGGATCTCCGGGCCCTGTAGCTTGTCGGCTGGGCTGCTGCTGGTGACACCTCCGGGGGCCAGATGTCCAGGGTCTTGGGCCGGATGTCCGGGCCCTGTAGCTTGAGGCTGTTGGCCTTTGGCCAGGCTGCACGTTCCAGGGGCGGCTGGGGCCGGATGTCCGGGTCTTGGGAGCTGTCTTCGGTCCTTTCCGTCGTTCCTCTTCATCCTTGTACTTGGGGACTTGTCCATCTTCATGTACATCTCAGAGAGGGTTCTCTTGATACCTCATCATGCATAACGTTCCGGACTTAGGTAGTAGTCATGTCTCGAGTGGGTCATATGGAATATCAATAAGGAGAGATGTCACCTCGGTTTTGAGAGCTCTAGCTCTAGCTTGTGTCATCTGTCCTCTTGGCATTTGGTGAGATGATGGTAGGTCCATGGGGATGACCATAGGATGCTCCGCATCAGCGTTTTTTTATTTAGGCTCACTTCAAGAACGAGATTAGCAATACGTAAGGAGCTTTCGAACGTCTGATACAACACTGATAGAAATGCCACCGTAGATTAATCGCTGGCAAACAATGATACACCGAGGAGTACAAATGCAACTGATGATATTATTTCATCAACATTACAAAAAGCATCATAAAGCATAGCACCAAACCCTGAGCACCAAACCCTGAGCAAGGCCTAACTTCATGAGGAATAACATCTCTCTTGCTATCAGTAACAAAGCATTCGTCATCCTCAATGGCCCGACATCATCAGCGCCATTGCTGCAGATGCTGGTTGTAGCAATGGTTGCTTTTGCCACTTTCCCTCGCTCCAACCCTTCCCTTTTAGCTCTAATGTACAGTAGTGCATCAGCAGCAGCTTCACCTACAAGGTACCGATGCTGAATCAGATACTCCACGCACTGTAGCCCCAATGCTAGAATTTACAACCAGTCTGTAATTGGGGAAAATAAGCAACCATGAAGAAAATTAGTAATGTCGTGCCAGGATGCGTAACCAAAACCTGAAAGGGATCAAGAAGAAGAGCTTACTCTGTTCATGTGGCACTTGTAGAACACCCAACCGTCATGAGGATGCTTCTTTGAGACGAGCACCAGAACCTACTGATGACACCTGGGGAAGAGCACAAGGGGAAGTGGGTAAGCTGGAGTTAGGCAATGGCGGTCGGATGCAGAAGAACTAGCAGTGGACATCACAAGAGAATAAAGCACAGGAAGCCTAGGTGTCCAAGATTTGGGGATCTAGATATTTCGGGAGGAAACGGGTGTGTACTGAGGTCTTACAGCGATGGGCCGGCTAAATATAATATATATATGTGATACACTAGCTCCCTTGACGTTAGAAATAGTGGTAACGCCCAGCTGCTAGATGTGTATAAGTTGGCCTTGCAGTACTGATGTGACTGAATGAGGATGCGCCAGGAAGGTGAGTAGGCGTGTCAGTATGTGTACTAGAAACACCGATGCATCGGGCGCGTCAACACTGTCTGACATACCGTGCGTGTGCTTAGTTGTTAAGTTTCGGGCGAAACCAAGAGTTTACCCGCAGGGAGAGCATGGCAGGTGGGCACTGGCCGCTTTAACTGCGAGTGGGGCCCCTCCGATGGAATTACGCCCTTCGAGTTGGCGTGTATACAAAAAAGGCATACCTGGAAGCTCTATGTTTTTTGCACTGATATACTATACACCAAAATCTCTACTCTTCCACACATCCCGCAACCGGCCACGCGCTTCCTTCTACCTATAACAACACAAGGGGAGAGGCCATACGGGGTCAACACTTCTCTTAGCGTGCCACTACACTGTCACAATGCCATCACTGGCTTCCAGCATGGAGAGCGTCATTGAGGGGACAATCAAACATGAGGGGGATGCTGCTGCCGACGTGTTGCCTCAGCTTCCCCAGGACATGATCACCGGCAAGGGAATTTTCTTTCTACTGATGTACATTAGGCTGTGTGAGGAACCTCGCGACGAGCTCGCTCGCATGTTGGATGGACGTGCGGCAACCCACGAGGAGCGCCTTGTCGCAAACATTAGCTGGTCACAGTTCTTTGAATAGGAGAGTTGTCTGTGTGCATTGCAGGCGGTTTGTTGCGGAGCATCCCACGTTCATCCCCATGTACACTCCAACTACTCTCCAAGCTCCAAGAGGACATATGACAAGACCTTCAACATATGCCATTGGACACAAGGTGAACTCGCTCCTCTTAGAATCGTCACTTTCCACATGTGATACATGGCTACTGCCTCAAACATATGTGCTATGCATGACCAGAAACCAAGAGGAAGGCCATGGAACAACTACGAGCTTGAACAAGACGATGAGGATCCCAAGCGCGAGGAACAAAAGGAAGAGATGCGAGGAAGCTACAGTTCTCGGACGGACGACGACCTCCTGACAACCGACGCCTATCGGACGTCCGACCCCTAGAGTCTTCACCAGCCAGCCCAAGTCCCAACCAACAAGACCTACAGCGGTCGGACGACCGACGCCGACCGGACGTGCGACATCCTCCAGTGCCCGGACGACCGACAAATCCACACCTGAGCCGCAACATCGGACTTCCGATGCTTCTCGGACGTCCAGTCCCTCGCGAGCCACGGATGTCCGGTAATTGTTGGACGTCCGACGCCTGTCTGTGTGCAGAGTATCGGGCCGAGGCCCATGTACCCCTTCACTTTGCCCCCCAATTGCACTATGACTATAAATAGGACACCCCCTCCTCCTAGTTAAGATTAGCAATGGTTTAACTCATTTGTGAGATAGAGGTTTGCTCATCCATCTGGATCTACTCCACCGAGAGAGAGAGACCGCTCCCTTTTCGGAGAAGATCCACCTTGGATCGAAGACCCCTTCATGGGAAGACCCCTCAAGACCTCCTCACGAAGATGAACTTGCTACTTTACTCGTCCTTTGTTGGATTTGGATCATGTATCTCGTTGTGTTTCGAGGATCTAGCACATGTGTAATCGAATCTTGTTGGTTTGAGTGATTTCTCTCCTCGTGTTTCCCCCTCGCGTTCCTCGTATTCTTTGTAGGATCCCCTCCAATTGTGAAAGATCGGACATCTAGGGTTCTACCCTACATCATCTTGGATCAGAGAAAGGTTGATCACGAATTTGGAGCCCCTACCCCTCTTTTTCTAGCTAATTTTGTTGTGTTCTTCCCCAATTTCGAAAATCCCCACCAAAAGTAGCCTTTTTTGTGATTTGTTGGTTTGATGATGTTTTGTTGATTTTGATCCATGGATTTGCTTGGTTTCAAGTGGATCTAGCATCCTCCCAAGTTTCCCCATTTTTCATCCATGAAATCTCATCAATTTTGACCCCAAAATCTCCATTTTCCGCTCAAAATCGCGTCCCGAAACTCGCATCTCGCGTTGACCCAGACCCACCGGACGATCGACGCTTTCTCGGACGTCCGACCCCTCGGAACCATCGGACGACCGACCCTTACCGGACGTCCGACACCCCCGATCCAGAACCAAAACATCGGATTTCCGGCCATTTTCGGACGTCCGCCCCGCGCTCCAGCCTCCGGTCATCTGACCCTTATCGGACGTCCGACACTTGTAGTTTTAGACTTTAGCTGATTTCTGTTTCGCCCATAACTAATGCATCGGAACTCCGATTTTGACGTTCTTTAGCTCATTTCGAAGCTATTAACATCCTCCATCCCACAAAAATACTTCCAACATTATTTGACTCCATCAAAGTTTTGGAATTTTGGCATCTTTGCCTAGGGCTTCCACCACATCATCCGCTATACCACCACCGACTTCCGCAACCTAACCCTTTTTGCTTGCCATAGCATTAGTGGTTGCTTGAGTAGTGATTCAAGTCTCCTAAGGTGTTTATGCTACTTAGGAACGAGTTGCTTCTTCATCAACGATCACCACCACTTCCGCATAACCTTGCCCACGATACACTTCCGCCACCCAAACTTAACCCAATTTTGTTTGAGGTTTTTTTGAGTTGTGTCTCTTAAGGTGTTTAACCTACTTAGGGACGACAACTTCAACTTCGAATCGCATAACCCATCATTCCACTTTCACATTGCCAAGTTCAAACCACCTCCGCTTTCTGCTACCACCATTGGACATTTGGCCTTTGAGATTTTGAGTTTGCGGGTTTTCCGTTTCCTAGGGTGTTTCGGCTAACTAGGAACGGTTCGACATCGACAACAGCGCCGCTCAACCTCGTCAAGGATTCGACATCGACCACTTCACCATTTTGACACCCTAACCGTACGCAAGAATGGTAACCTCTATATCACCTTGGTATCATGGTATCCCACCATTGTACATTCTTCTTGCCATTGCATTGATAACTCCTAGCCCATTTTGCGTCACTTGCCTATCGAGACTGGCCATTGAGTATTGTCGCCAACGTTACTTGTGCACATTAGTGATAATGATCTACACCTCCCATTGCATACATACCATATCATATTGGTATCGTCATATCATATCTTGTGTCACAAGATTGTTCCCGCATATACACAATTGCTATCTTGGTTTGTGCATTGTGAAAAAGTGGCTATACAAAAAAGAAGAATAAGCTTTTAAGCAAAGAAAAAGAATGAACAAAGAGCTTGTAAGCAAGTGCCATAGCATCATACCACATTGCATATAAGATCATCTTGGGTCATCTTGAGAGAAACACCGGGAACCATATATACATAGCACACTTGGGATAGAAAGTTGATATATTTTTGCATCTTATAGGTTGTGCACAAGTGTCGTATCCGCCTATAGAGCAATCGTGCTAGCGTCTCTGTTGAGTTGTGCAACACGAGCGTTTTCCGTGGATTCCACATTTTGTGCTCATTCCTTGGTTGCACGAGCCCATTTATCTACCAGTATGTGTGTTTCCGTGTGCCACCCATTGCTATTGGTCTACTTGTTTCACTTGCAAATTTGTGAATCTCTTTCAACATTATTGACTCTTGCTAAAATTTTGCATCTAATTTTTGTGCCACTATCCTCACCGAGCTCCAAGCCTTATTTGTGTAGGTGTTTGAAATCGACGAGATCGGTACCAATTGTGCTATTTCCTTATTACATCATTGAGTGATCATTGATCCATTCTCAACATCGGTCATGGTACATTTGGTATAGTTCTCTCCTTTCTTCCACTCATATTTGCTTGAGTTTTGTGATGGATAGGAAAGGCATTTCATCTCCGGTCTTCCATGACAACAACAGTGCGAACAAGTACATCACCAAAGCGTCCATCGTCGGTCTACAACAACAAATGCAAGGCACACATTCTACCTTGCGAGAGCGCATCGAGAACCTCTCCAGCAACATTCGTCACTCTGAAGCAAGGAAAAGGGACCACATCGACAACAAGCTTTCCGCACAAAAAGAGGAGCAAGATGCAAACATGGAGGAGATTCGGGCCTTGTTGGTCAACCGTTCTTCCCCTTCGTCATGCTCAAGGCGGTGGCAAACAAATCGATCATCTTCGGAGCGCCCAAGCGATGCAAGCGCAAGTCATCCATGTCCACATCTCCATGGCAATCATCATCAACATCGTCATGAAGGGCAAGTCACCTCCAAGCAACATGTGCACGACAACGACGAACGACATCTACTACGAGCTCAAGCACGACAACAACATCATCATCATGAAGATGCTCCACACGCGCAAACGTACAAGTACCAACAAGCCCTACTTCATGCCAAGGCCAAGATTCAAGAGCACAAGAAAAGACCGCGAGACAAGCACCACCAAGAGCAAGCTACGGATACCATCACCACTTCGGCATCTTCACCAAGTGTTATCAAGGCATATTCGCCTTTGGACGTACGGCATCTTTGCCTACTTCCCACGAGTTCGCCTACATCAACATCTTCAACAACAACGCGACCACCTACGAGCAAGGGCGATAGTTCCATCTTTGGAAGCCCCTCAAGGACGACGGCCAAGCATGGGAAATTCCCTTCGGTCATGAAGACGAGCTATGAGGTGCCATATCATATAGGCCTCCAACAACAAGACGATGACAAGAAGGTTGAGCAAGGGCCATCCCCTTCGACCACAACGACGAGCGCGAACCTCTTAAAAAACATGAAGACAACGCCCCAATGGGACTCCTACTCCGAGTCAAGCCATGAGACCGCACATGAGACTTTCTCTTTTGTCTTGGAGGAGAGTGATGATTTGCCACATCCTACGACATTCATCTTTGGAGGCGTTTTGGATGAGGAGGTTGAGCATGGAGACATTTGCACCTCCATCTCTCCGACACCCACATATGATGAGATGCCTCAATTGCCATGTGAGGAGAGCCACTATCACATGAGTGACATGAGTGACTCCACCATACGTGACATTGAGAGCATTTCCTATGAGAGGATGAGTGTGACCACCACTGGCCCCACACATGAGAGCATGCCACACATCCTATGTGAGGTTGAGAGCCATTTGAGTGACTCGACCAACCATATGAGTGAGAGCATCCTTGAGGGAGTGAGTGAGCCACAACACTTAGCGAGTGAGGTAGTTGACACGGCATGTGAGGCCACTATGATTTCTAATGACTTACCCTCTGCTCTGAGTGTGTTTTCCTTTTTGGTGCCAGGTCTCCTACATGATGACATGACTATCCTCGACGAGTCCATACCCCCAATGGTGACGATGATGGCCATCGTGGACGATGATGCACCGCCCACATGCTTCCATCAAGATGAAGATGACAACGAGTGGATCTTCGACACCTCACCTACAACACATGAGCAACGCTCCAAAGGTAAGATAGGTGATGGTGATTCTCTTGTCCCACTCGTGGACTCTCTTGACATCGATTGCTCCCATGATGTTGATCATCCTATGAATGCATCACATAATATGTCTTGTTTTGATATGGCACCCATTTATGATGAATATGATGATGCGCATGTTGAATTGCCTACTTGTGATGCTATGCTCCATAGGATATCATGTGAAAATTCTATTGGTCACTTCATGTTTGACAATCCTTTGAACTTGTCATATGCTATGAGTGAGATCTCCCATATTGCATCATTACAATCTCAACATAGTAACTATGCATGCCCCATTAAAATAAATCCTATTTGCACTTATGGCATAGATGACGAGATGATGGTCATTGGCTTTTGTTTTTCATGTGATGATATTGCCATCCTTCCTTTACATGATTTGTGCAATTCATCTACTATGCCATGCCACGATCACATTCAACCAAATATGCTTTGTTTTGGATGTTGTAAATATTCTCCATGTGATGTTTCCATTCATGCTCATGAGGAGACCCCCATAGTTTCCTCATACATATTAGGAGATTTTGATGCATTCCATACTTTGCATGTTTGCCATGATTGTGTGCACCATATGCATTCCATGAATAAAAATGCCTTACATATTTCTCATGATGCATTACATCCTTCTAGTCTCCATTATGCTATACATAACAACAAACCTATCATGATGGATGACATGTTTCTATATCACACATCTCATTTATTTGAGCATTGGATATTTTGTGCTAACCAACACATGCACGTGCGCATCATGATGGATGATGTGTACATCTACCACGCACACACGATTTTCCCTTTGCCTTTGTTTTGTGTAGGTACTCACGTATACTCGTCAACCTGTCAATCCCAAGAGCTGAAGAAACTAGATCTTGAGAGAAACGATGACTTGGGTTCCCGTGGACTATCCTTACCACCGTTCTCTTCGCGCAACGACTACACGCATCTCATTTACTTGGCTCTCACACGGCTATGGGCTATATATCAATTGTCACCTTATGCTCATTTTACCATGTTCACTTTGCATGTTTTGCTTGCTCCTATGCCTTTGCCATGCAACTGTGACCCTTGCTTGCATCTACCCATGATTCACCATTATGCTACTCCTATGTGTATTTGCATGATTGGTGGAGATCCTAGTAGCTATTGCCATGATTTATTTGTGCCCCATACTATTTATGCTTGTTGTGTTGGGAGAGTCATGATGTCCCATTGCTATTTACATATGGCTTCTCGCCAATACATTGATGATATTTTGCTCATATCTTGCTTTCATGCTTGTGATATGTCATGTGTAGTATTCATGACCACTATTTGCACACATGACATGCTTGCCATGATTCCTTCTAGTACATTGCATCTTTGCACTACTAGCTTGCTTGACTTGATCACTATGATTGCTTGCTTTGTTGCATCACCCATGTTCCATTCTTACTCGCTTTCTTGGGTTGATGACATATATGTTCATGCCTCTCACATGATATATCTTGATCATTGTCTCTTGTGTCCATTAGTTGCCTCTCTCATAACCACTTGTAGTGAGTGCAACCATACTATGATTGTTGATCTTGGAGACTTTGACACCTTATGTGCGATGCATGATTGTTTGATTGAGCCTATTGTATTTGGTTGTTAGCGCATCATATGCCTCCATACAATGAAATACTCCCTTATCCTTTCTTATGATGAGCATGATGCATACACTTGTTGGGTATCTTACCACACGAATGATTGGTTTTGCACTTCCGCTAACCTCATCTGTTTTTCCGTGTGTTTGTCACATTCTTTCATTTTGAAGGATTCACAAGGCGGTACCATCATTAGGCATATTGGTCATGCACAGTTCTACATGATGCGTGACACCAACATTTTTGACATCCTCATAAAGGTGAACTCCTTCCCTTTGAGCCATCCTCAAATATGCATATTGGATGGGTCATTCTTTCATTGTTGTATCCTTCTTCTTGTCTACACGTTACATCTATTGGATGGAGGAGCAACATTGCAGATTGGCTCTATGGACCCTCACATTGAGGAGCGCTCACACTTATTGGATGCACCTTCGGAACTCCACTCATGCCACAACATCAAGCATTGGTACATCAACACTCTTTTGACACATTGCACCAACATATCCATATTTGTTGATTGTGCTCCCACATGTCATGCTCGATGGACATATCATACTCACCACAAGTTTGCACCCTATGCATGGATTGACTCACATTATGCTTGCCTTGTTGCATCTATTTCCATGTCATCCATGATATATGAGATTGTGCATTTCCATAGCAAATTTGTTGTGATCTTTCTTGATGGCATATTCATACATCATGACCATATTGCCCACTATCATTTGCATGATCACATAGTCACTTTGAGCACCAATTACCATGTTCATGCTTTTGATACACCGTCACACTATGACATCATTTTGCACAATGGTAGAATTTGTAGTTTTGTGCACCATGCAACTTACCATACCTTTGTGTGCATGACAAATGAATTTGATCCCATGATTTGATTACACATCATTCTACATCTTTTGGATAAGCATCATGTGTCTTGCCACGCACAATCTTGCTGCACGGACTCATACTTACTTGATGGACACTTTGGGTGCGCTAGTTCCAAGTGTCATTTGTGTTTGATATTCTTGCATGTATACCACTCCGGAGACACCTTGGAGTACTTGGATTGCGCAATGTCTTCAACTCCGTCCAACTACAAGTCCCCCCACGACAACCATTTCCATGGTGATGAGGATCACGATCCGGGGTCGGATCTTTCCCAAGGGGGGGGGGAGATGATGTGGAGCATCCCATGTTCATCCCCATGTACACTCGGACTACTCTCCAAGCCCCAAGAGGACATATGAGGAGACCTTGAACATACGCCATTGGACACAAGGTGAACTCGCTCCTCTCCGAATCGTCACTTTCCACATGTGAGACATGGCTACTACCTCAAACATATGTGCTATGCATGACCAAGAACCAAGAGGAAGGCCATGGAACAACTACGAGCATTGAACAAGACGACGAGGACCTCAAGCACGAAGAACAAGAGGAAAAGCTGCAAGGAAGCTACAACTCTCGGACGTCCGACGACCTCTGTACGACCGATGCTTGTCGGACGTCCAACCCTTGGAGTCTTCACTAGCCAGCCCAAGTCCCAGCCAGCAAGACCTACAACGGTCGGACGACCGATGCTAAATGTATGTCCGACATCCTCCAGCGCCTGGACGACCGGCCCCGACCGGACGACTGAAAAATCCACACCCGAGCCGAAACATCGGACTTCCGACGCTTCTCGGACGTCCGGTCCCTCATGAGCCAACAGAAGTCCGGTAGCCGTCGGACGTCTAACGTCTGTCTGTGTGTAGAGTATCCGGCCGAGTCCCATGTACCCCTTCACTTCGCCCCCAATTACACTATGATTATAAATAGGACACCCCCTCCTCCTAGCTAGGGCTAGCAATGGTTTAGCTCATTTGTGAGATAGAGCTTTGCTCATCCATCCGGATCTACTCCACCTAGAGAGAGACCGCTCCCTCTTCGGAGAAGATCCACCTTGGATTGAAGACCCCTTCATGGGAAGACCCCTCAAGACCTCCTCATGGAGATGGGCTTGCTACTTGTATCATCCTTTGTTGGATTTGGATCATGTATCTCTTTGTGTTTTGAGGATCTAGCACATGTGTCATCGAATCTTGTTGGTTTGAGTGATTTCTCTCCTTGTGTTTTCCCCTCGTGTTCCTCGTGTTCTTCGTAGGATCCCCTCCAATCATGAAAGATCGGGCATCTAGGGTTCTACCCTACATCATGGTTGGTCCCGAACACTTGCAGGTTGCGCGTGAATACGTGAACTTCATGAAGACTCTTGCAAGCCTGGAGGCCGAGACCGATGCGAATGCCCATGTTATGTGGCTCGCCAGGGACCGCGTTTGGTGTGCAAGGGAACACCTTGCTGGTGTTGAAGCTCAAGCGGACGCTGGTCGCGCACTGGGCCAATCGGGAGATGCTCCTCAGTAGGAAAGGATGTAACTACATATCCAGATGTTTAGCAATCTAGTTGAGTTGTGTGTGTTTGCTCGAAAAAATTAGGTTAATGTATCTTCTGCTATCGTTCTAGGTTTGTATTTCCGTTATGCTGGTAGTCATTGGATCCTCTTCAATCTTCACTATAGAATTAAGGGTGTGTTGATACTAGTGGAACATCGATTTTAAGTTCCATGTTTATCGCATAGGTTAGTGCAATAGCACGATGTTCTTGTTACGAGTGAATGGCCTCTAGTAATGAGTGCACCGCATTAAAACAAGTTACTCATCGAAACGTAGCAGCAGCCGAATCCTCTGATATGTTGATCGGGATGGCTGATACGAGTAAATGGATGTGGTGAATGTGCGATGGTAGTAAACCTTAACCCTCCAACTACAACTATCGTGGTTTTGTCATGACATATGTCCTCATGAAAGGACTTAGTCGTGAGGCCATCGCCGCTAAGTAGTAGCTTGGACCGGGTTGATTGGAATCGAGAGACAAGGGTTTACCCAGGTTCGGCCCCTCACGGTGGAGGTAAAAGCCTACTCCTGCTTGATTGCTATTGATGATGAGGATCTCGATTTCAAGGGTGCGACTTGGCTAACCTAGTACCCGAGAGATTATAACCTGGTCTTTCTGCCTTAGGGGATCCCCTTTATATACAGGTTAAAGCCCTGGGTTTACAACAAAATCCGGGTCGTACTACGATCCGCGTTCTAACATGTTTCCTCTTTGTCTTGTTTCCTAGGTAAGAAACTTCCTTTGGCGTCATGCAGATACTAGCGGCTTGTGTGTCTGGGTTATGAGTCGGCCCACTTGGTGACTCATCTTCTGGGCCTTGAACTCGTTGTCATCCCATCCCATTATCAAACCATACCTTTGTCAAGTCGCCAAACAATGACTCGGCCCTAACCGAGTGGGTCATATCGTGGGTTATATCCCCAACATTAGACCCTAGATTGATTTGAATTTATTCATGTCAATCCTTTGATCAATGATAACTCTAGGTCATCTTCCTTTATTTGAAACTGTATCATAGCCGGGTGATAGATTTCGGCTTATGACACTTCCATACTTCTCATTTTTTCCATGTCTTTAAGTCATGACATCATTTCCGGATTTCCAGGGGCTCCAGCGTGACATCATAATGGATCTTTGTGTATATGTGTTAGGCCCAGAAATCGAGGCATCCCTTACTCAAAAAGTTACTGTGTCTCCTTTATTTTTGCGCCTGCCTCTTCTCCTTCTATTCTTTCTTTATAAATACACTCGGGGGGCGGCTCCCTTTTCACTTTTACCTCTTCACCCCCTCATTTCTTATTCCTCGCGCCTCAGCCGTCCACATCCAGAGCTCCATCGCCACGCGACCTCGGGTGCTTCAGCGACGTCAACTGCTCCTTCATCCTCGCGCTCACCATCGTCGGAGCCATTCGGAAAGAGTCCCGGAGCTTCCACTACATCCAGATATGCCTAATTACCTCTCCCAAATCTGTAGCAATCTCTCATCCATTTACCCAGTTCGTCGGCGTTCATCGTGTTCTTTGGTTTACTTTACCAATGTCTGCCGTCCAGGTCTAGATTCAAATACACTTCTTGTAGAAATATTCCGATGCTAGTTGTAGCACCATTTTCGCATCTAGGAGCTTCAAATCTTTATTAGCACTTGCGAGTCGACTAGCCGATACTTCCACTGTATGTATTAGGTATAGTAAATATTTTCCTTTCAAGCTATTTTCTAGATCTACAATCGAAAACATCCCAGTAGAAACTTGTTTGTCCACACTTAGCTGAAAAAACCCCAGTCTCTAACAAATATGAGACGACTTATGATTCGCCGGCTCATTGTTGCATATCATAACTCGCCTAGCTCCGAAGTCAGTTGTTCCTTCGTTCGACCGACTCAGTACTTTGGATGACCTACCATTACTAGTATAAACCAATTGGCGATTTATCATAGTAACTTCATTATTTTGTCAGCTTGTTGTGTAGACCAACTGGCGACTCATTAATAATTGAATAACCACATCGACTTGCCCTTCAACCGTCGCCACCTTATTGCACTGCCAACTTGTTATATAAGCCAATGGGCATTTTATCAATTATAAATGACCCGCCATTCATACTTTGCCTTCAATGTTTAATTCTTTAGGCGACTCGTAATGGCAAGAATTGTGACCTGCAACCGGGCAAATCTCAAGTGTCTATCCTCATGCTCAATGATCTTGTAATTCAAGGTCTTTTTTCGGCTCAAAATGTCATTAGATGGCGAGCATCAGAAGGAGAAAGTCACCCACAGCCTGATCAAGAGGAGGTTGTTGCCTTTGTGTATTCACTATTGCAGGATACTGCTAATGCAACACTACAAACAGAGATCATTCGGCGAAACTATGTGTGATGCATTAATCGCAAATGGTGATGTAAAAAACCCGTCAAAAAGATGCAAAATGTTTGCGATGGTTGATACATCAAACACAGTTCAGATTTAGATGCGTGTGCGATGTGGGGCATACGGTTGATATATACGAACTATTTGCGATGAGACATAACAACAGAAACGGGATGCCAGATCAAGGTGTGTGCGATATACGGCATAGAGTTCACCCCGATAAACTATTTGTGATGAGGCAGAACAACAGAAACGGGCAGCCAAATGAAGGTGTGTGCGATATACGGCATATAGTTCACTCGGATGAACTGTTTGTGATTAGGCAACACAAAAGAAATGGTCAGCCCGATGAATGTGTGTGCGATATACGAGATACTATTCATTTGGATGAATTATTTGCATTGAGCCAAGATAACAGGAAGGGTTCAACTTAACAAGATGTGTGTGATACGTGGCAAACAGGTCTGCAATCAGAAATGTGTGGGAAGACCGATAACGACACAAATGATTCTTGATAACAAGCCGCGCGTGTTGTGAGCGAACGACAGCTGGTATACAATTGTGAGTGATTGATGAAAACATCACCGATGGGTTCCATTGTTCAGTCCGTGCGTGATGTGATTTGCTCTGTGCGCACAACATCTACGCTCTGTCTACAGAGCATCAATATATATACTTAAAAAGACAACATTGCATAACCAAATTAAGCATACAATTACACAAGTGACTACACACATAACATTTCCACACACCAAAGTAAGCAATTACATGCATACTAAACTAGGAGAAATGAGGATCTAATCGTCTACTACTTGTTGCGATGATGCTTGCCATTGCTCTACTTCTGGCTGGATCCCTGGCCATTTTGGGGAAGGAGGCACTTCCTCATGTCAATGATCCCCCTGTACATTTCGTAGCTCGTGTATGCCTCCTTGGCCGCATACATGATGCGAGCTTAGTCGAGTTTCTCCATCTAGGCCGAGTGCCAGGCATGCTTGTCCTTGTTGCAGGAATCCTTCATGTCTCTATAGTAGGGATCGATGATGGCCTTGGCAAGGTGAGCCAGTGAGTCCTTCTCATGCTTGTTGCTACCCTAGATCTTGTATTGGTCCTGGATGTCAACAAGATTCTGGCAGACGATGCCCGAATTCTTGAGCACCTTTACATCGTTGGTGATGTCCACCGTAGCGAACATGTAGTGGGGGCTGTTGACAAACCTGGCGAAATGCTCGCAAGGCCTTGTGGCCAGGCAGTAGTGGTAGATGAGGACGTGATTGCGCACGCACATCTGGGCGACGGTGACCTTGGGACGAGACCCGGTACAAGCGCGGGTGTACTCGAGGTTGAATCCGACCACCTTGTATTTCTCCTCAGCAAGCAACAACTCCATGATGTGGATGGAGTCCTCCACCCAGACTGGGTTGTTGGTGTACACCACCGAGAGCTCCATGAACCTTCTGTGGGTGTCCACCATGGCATGCATGGTGAACTGCTGCTCGTCATCGGCAGCCGCTCAGGGCACCATTGGAGCCGCGCAAGATACCCTCTAAGAATTTGTCATGGCGGGTGTGCTTCTTGCAATAGTGGGGCGCAATCAAAAGGTTGAAGAGACACAAGGGTTAAATGGCTGATGAAATAAATGGGGGCCAACCAGCCTGTAGTCGTCATGTCTTTTCATCACGTTCATAGCGGAGGATTCCAGTGTAGGGTTGAGAACACCACACGCATTTCGTTTGACCACACATGGGCTCTAAGAGGCACCAAATATATCGTTGGTGAGCCTGTTCCCGCGCAACCACGCAAGCTTCCTGCCCGGCTAGTTTGGCCACGCGTCGGCTAGAAGAGGGACAAATCATGGGCGTTTATTGGCAAAAAGCTTTGTAAAAACGAAATGTGTGGAATGACTTCGGTCATAAGTTTACCCATGGGTGATGAGGTCAAAGTTACACAGAAGGGTGATGATGGGCACTCGAGTGCGATAATTAATTCTGCGCTCTACAGGGCACACGGTTGAAGAAACCAATTGTGTGCAATAATGTCGAAGATCGCGATCGAGTTAGCTATACAGATCATGTGCTATGAGATCGACAAGGTAAACACATTCGAGAATGGTTAGTAAAATCTAAGACCATTGCATATTAAGGTCAAAATAGTGCCACCAATATATGAGTCTCATACGACGCCATTTCAACAATTGTGCCACAAAAACTCAAAATATTACAAGGTTCAAATTCCAGAGTTATATGGCTCAAATTCGAAGATTACAAGGTTCAAACTGATATTAGAAATGAAATTCAGCTCACCAGCTGCAAACGCCGCATTGATCCGCTGAACATGGATATAAGAGAGGTTCAAACTAATATCTCCACTTGTAAGGCTTGTTTTGAAACCTCATAATTTTTGCAAAGGGGTCAGCTGTTGAGAAGTCACGTATGGGGTTCCAAAATGAAATTCAGCATTTTCGGAGCCTATTCCATTCTGCCGCAGCCACCGACGCTAATCGACAAACCATTTTTTTGCGAAATAAATGTAGGGCAAACCTCATTACCTTTAGCACCCTTGCTCTGACAACAAAGAACCTGGCGAATATAATCTCCTGTAAGGTCCCTCGATAGGAGTTCAAAGTAATTTCTGAGAGATGCAGATCTAGGCATTCGATGTGATTATTATGTTGTATCACATTATCGACCACTGGGCCTAATCTTATCTGCAAAAGAAGAAAATGTGTTAGTTCCTACATGCAGTTTTGAACACTACTACAAGCCTATTTGGTTTGCGGGATCTGTAAAATGCACTAATGTTCCATCTTTGATCCGACATGATTAACATGGGCATTTGATTACAATCTAGAAAAATGTAGTCTTCTTCACAAGAGGTTGGAGTGGATGAAAATTTCCCTAAGAAAACTAGTACAGTTGAATCCAAAGGACAAATGCTTATGGATTGTAATCATATGGATCAAGCAAGCAAAATGGGGGAGGGGGACATGTATGTATTGAAATCCTCCAAAACTCCTTCAGAAATCGTAGTATCATTGTAAACTTGGAAAAAGGTGTCACAAATTGAACTCCCTTATTGTTAATATTTAACTAGAAAGGAACATCACCTAGATATATAGCTTCTCTAGGCATGGAAAGCATCTCAGGAAACTGACAATTTGGTCCAGGTTGGAGCCGATAGATTCTAGTGCCAAGACCTTCACTGTGCGCAGTTTCGTGGTCAAGCTTGTCGGAATCATTTTTTGGACGACAGACGAACATACATCTTCAAAATTAGAAATAACGTTAATTTCTAGAAGGAGAGGTAGAAGGCGGCTGTTGTACCTGAACAGATGTGGATCCAATAACAAATTTGGAGTATTTGTCAAACGAGTAGCCCACCACTGTCAATTTCGGTGCAGAAATGACGTTGATTCTTGTTGGACCTTCTTGATCAACTACAAGTGAAGGTGTGTCCTCAATGACCATACCGTGGTACACATCTATGATGTCTTTTTGCAGCACTACCAACACACATAAATAGTTCGGAGAGTCATGGAGGTGATGTGGAAGCTACTCAATCCATTGATCGCCTGAAGACAAAAGTACTCGAGTGCAGTACAACCACAGAGCAGGCGCTCCATGTCACCATTTGGGAGGCAGACGTGACGAGCTCGAGGTGCTTCAGTCGTGGTAGAATAAGAGCGGGCGCGCCATTAAGGGGGGGGGGATGGCAGTTCCTCAACTTGGCGGCGTGTAGCATGGGCGCGAGGCAAAGCGCTGACGTTGGCAGCGAGCGCATATGCCCATCATCAAAAGTGAGCTCCTCGAGCTGGTCTAGGGCGAGGGATCGGAACCAGTCGTCAAGCTTGGCTTGGTCCTTGCCGTTGGAACGGAACTTGCCCATGCTAAGGCCTCTGGTTGGGCCAGGGTGACTATCGAGGATATGGGAGAATGCATCCAAGCTTTTGCGATAGTCATGGCAGAGCTCGTGGGTGTCGATGAGGTCAAGAGGGGGGAGTGCCATAGGGGGTGCCATCATCGGGAAAGTACGGTTGTCCGTGCCCCATATTTGATTGGGTGGAGGGAGATGATGACTATCAACATATCATCGGGGAGGCTGCTGATGAAGTCTAGGCCTGCTGGAGTCGCTTGCGGTTCTGTCTCGACTCGCCTCCGCTTTTTGGCAGCCCCGTTCTCCACCTCCGGAGTCTCCTCATCAGCGGCGCTTTCTAATAGAAGTGGGAATACAAAGAATATTTTGTTAAAACAGGGCAATAATAAAGTGTATTGATAACTAGAAGTTATTAGGTAGGAAAAGAGTAAGAAAATGGAATAACAATTGGTTGCTTAAATACTACACAATTCCTTTGATATTGCTGGGTAAGTCAACATGCAGATACTTGAAAAGATCACTTACTTCGAACAAAGTCTGGATAGATGATATCGTCGGGGAAGTTAGCATATATCTCACAACGAGGCTCTTTTATGTGCAGTGCAATTTTAGTGCCAGCTTTCTGTACATAAGACTTATAAATTCTGTCCATACGCTCGTGGCAAAATAGGAGTGACCACATTTATCAAGTCTTACAGAAGGAACGATTGTAAATCCATTGTTTGTGTTCAGCCTGCAGTCTTGATTGTAAAGTGCAAGATTGTGTACTACAGATTCTGTTGCATAGCAAGGGACGCGCTACAGAAAATGGTAGGATTGTTAAAGAATATGGTAACATGCAAATATGGGCAAAACTAAAAGAATTGTACAACAGTTGAAATCAAAGGACAAAAATCCATAATTAAACAGATAGGGTAACCATGATGTCATGAAAATATGAGAGTAATCGAAAGGACAATACATCATTAATTTGCCTAATATAGAAAGAAGAGGAAAAAAAATTCCCCTTTGACGTATATGCTACATGTGGCACCTTTTATCCAGATGCAGCAATATATAGTACTAGAACATCAAGGCGCGCGTTGCAGCGCCCACTGATTTTGAGCAAACAATAATAAGACAATATAAATTTATGAAAGAAAAGTATAGTTATAAATGAAAAACTTGTTTACAATGTATAGAATAGCCGATTCAAACAATCATCAAATAACTCTATATAAGTTAGGCCTCATGAGATTTTATAAATCTTCTGCAGATACAAGATATAAAACAGGCAAGGAAAACATTTAAAAGATTAACGGTGAGAGACAATTATGAGTTGTCATGTGAAGCACATAAATGACATACAATTCTGATTTAGCATTTGAACATCAATATATATTATTTATAATTCAGACTGAAATACCAATATAAATATGTGTGCCGCTATGGATGATCCGAGGTGGAGGTAAAAATCGTTTGTTGCATGCTAGCCATAATGCTTCAGCAAGAAATTTTTCAACATCATGATCTGTCGAACGTGCAATTATGAAAATCATAATGAAAAATTGTGGCTGTTAGATCAAATGGATAACACAAAAACTCCATCGATCAAGCAGATTCCGAATAGAAGATATGATATCGAACAAGCACCTTATGCATCTGAAATTTTAGCATAGTGCACCGTATATTAAGTTATTCGATCAAGCAGCCGAAACAATTATATGTGCAAAAATTGTGTTAGCATAAGGACAAGAATCATACCGAGGGCTGCATATTATCATGCAAGAACATGGCTTGTGATATATCTATGGATGCCAATGCCATGAAGCATATTTTACTGCTGCTTCATTTTTTGAAGAGAACTTGAAGAAACCATATCTGTTGGGTTTCCTAAGCACATGATGGTGTATTACTTTAACTGTATATATGATAGATCCGTCAGTTAGAGAACAATCTCTAATCAACACAAATCATGGATCAAACACCAAATAGGGTCGAAACAAATAAATTAGTACCTTCAGTATCATGTTCATGCTGAGAGAATGCATTCTTCAGATCACTTTCATTGGTGTCATGCTGCCATCGTGACATATAGGACAGACCTGCAGCCGAGTGTTGAAGAAATAGCAAGCACTAAAAACCTGATTGTCCATCGATGTAAAATCTTCCTAACATTTACTTTAGTTAAAATTAGCTAGCTTCCCAAACTGCAATCGGTGAGGAAGCACACATATCAACCTCAACATGACATTTGTGTCTGAACATGAAACAATTAACAAGAAATTGTGGGGAGGAGCACTATGAGCCGGCGCTCCGATCGAGCCGCATGTGGAGGTGGAGTGCCTGCCGCTAGAGGGTCGGGTCATGCCCATCCACATGCTAGACGGCTGCGACAGCCGGGACCTCGGAAGCAGATACGCCGCGCCCGTGGCCACTTTCGTCATACATGCAGAAGAAAAAAAGTTGAGAGAGGAGAGACATCGCGATGCGATGAGCGGCTGGTCTCGTGGGTGGAGGTGGGCGACGGTGTCGCCGCCACTAATGAAGAGTCGAGGAGGCTGATGGTCCAGCTCTATATGTTCGACAGACTCCGGATCTTGCTTCTCGTACTCCAAAATCTAGCCCATGGAAGATGTCGTGGAGAGGCATGCTACCTCGCAAGGGAGAAAGGATAGGGTTTCCCAGCGCCGGACTTGCAACATGTGCCCGCCATACGGCGCCGCCGCCACGAGTTCGGCGCCAGGTTTGCGTTGCTGGGAGAAGGCCCAATGTTTAATACGACTCGATTAACCTTTTTTTTGCAAATATGACTCGATTAACCACATCAAGCTAGATGATTCTACGGAGCTGCGGCCCGAGAAAGCCCGACCTATAATACGGCTCGATTAACCACATCACGGCTAGATGGTTCTGCGGAACAGTAGCCCAAGAGACAGATTTAGATTTAGACGACCAGAAGCCGTGCGGTCGATGGAATCCGACGGCCAGCGATATAAAAATGCTGTGGTGGCCCGTAGCTCGCCCCATTATACTGTTTCTTAATATGTTTAGGAAAGTAGGCCGTGCCAGCCGATTTAGGGTGAGATTCAACATACTGCGTGCATCCTCAAGTCATCTGGTACTGTGAGATGGAACTCCATGGATGTCTGGCCGAGGCCACAAAGTCCAGATGTGTTTGCGCACTATACACTCTATGAATGAAAGAAAATCCTCAAATCAGCTTGAATAAAAATGAATTCACGGTGATTTCGGCCGGGTGATTAAAGGAGGCAGATGAACTGGGATAAGAGATGAGATAATATCTCATAAATTAGTTACCTTGTTGTCCATGAGAAAAAACCCTCAATACCGCGGATTCCCCTATCGGACGGAGCTTGATCGACCGCGAGCAGTGTCGACAAAGTCGATGACGATAGGCGGCGGCAAGCGGAAGTGGCAAAATGTGGTGGGGTTTGCCGGCAGCCTGGCGGCGACATGCATCGAGCTAAGTGGTTGCCGCAGCGATAGGCAATGCCATGCAGAGTCGCGGAGGAGCTTGTGTAGGTGTGAATGGGGATCGGAGGGGTTGGTGGGCGTGGCGAGAGTTTTTGTGACGTGTGGATGGTGAGGGTTTTCTTTTTTCTTTTTTGAATTGGGTGGTGAGAGTTTCCTGTCCCACAAAGAGTTTCAGACGCAATAGTTTGCTAGAGCCAACCGTGTGTGATTGATGTAACAGGGAAAATTAAAGTCATTGCACACTGTTCCAATTTTGGGAACCATGTGTGATTGACGTACTACCTCCGTCCTGGTTTATTGGCCCCCTTCATAATTTGTGCCAAATTTGACCAAAGATTGAACTAACAAATGTATATGAATGTCACCAAAAATTATATCATTGAACACTATGTTCAAATATGCATCCAACGATGAAATTTTTGCTGACCTGCAATAACATTTTTTCAGTTAAATCTTTGGTCAAAATTTAACCCAAATTATAAATGGGACCAATAAACCAAGACGGAGGTAGATTCCATCAACCGAACTGATTGCATCCATATCCCACATTTAGACATAAGTAAACATAGATTAAACATACCCAGACATAGATAATAAGCATACACAAGCAGAGTTCAACCATAAGTACATAGTTCAACCGTCATTAAGCATACTCAAGCGCATTTATAATTAAGACACTACATAGCCATACATAGTTCGGTCCCACATCTCATCTCATCTGCCGAGACGACCCTGAAGCTTCTCCAGGTACTCGGCGTACACAGCGGGCGCCATCCTGCGAGAATACTTCTGCTTGAAGGAGCCAACAACTCATCCTCTTCCATGCGGCAGAACACTTTGATACATGTGATGAAGTTTTTGGTTGCAAAATGGGCATCAAAAGCCGCCGTCCCAGGTCCTAATATGCCTGTTAGGCATTCCCGCATAAAGCTCCCTAAGGATTTGCCTCTTGTACCACCTCTGGCCATTTTCATCCTCACTGTCGACATGGTCAGACAACAGCTATACATATAGTAAAAAATGTGGCATCAAATTAACGTTTACAAACTAATCTCTAGCGAACATTTGGCAGTTGCCAAAATTTGGCATCAAATCAATGTTTACATGCCGTAAAGTAGGCTTAGGAATTTATGGCTATTTTTTTAGACATATGCAGAGATTTTGGTTTGATTTTTAAGTACAATGGTCTATGTACAGACCAATCTTGAAGAAAATAATGGCACAAACATATATGTAGGTCATTCAAAATCAATTGTCAAGACTTGGCCAGGAATTGTTAGCACGAACACTAACCCTAGTCAGATTATTAGCAGAAACCATTTGCACAAATGAAACAACTAATCACTTATCACTTGTACCATTCAAACAATCAATACACTATAGATCTAACGAAACTAACTTCGTTTCATGGATTGGGAGAACATAACCATAGAATTTCTATTCCAAAAAGGGGAGGCAGGACGCAAGAGTAACCAAAGAAACCCTAGGATGTATTTGACACATAAATGGGTATAGATGACTAACCGGTTTTACGTTGGTGTTGGAGTCGTCGCCCGAGTCATCACTGCAGTTGGTGTGGAACTCCGGCTCCTGCTGTGGAAGCACGACGCCGTCGTTGACGTCAGGGTTCAGCGATACTTTGCCGGCGGCGACGACAACCTCTGTTTCCATCTCCACGCCATGCTGTGGTGCTTCAGCAGCCCTGGCGTCACCACTCCCTCCAACGGGGCGCTTCGACAGCATCCTCATACACTGACGGCTTTGAGGATTGAGAGCGGCATCGAGGATTCAAGCAGAGAGAGAGGATTGTGTGTGTGGCGAGGATAGGGTGCGCCGCTCGGGTGCACCATTAATATGGAGTAGTGGGAGAGAGGCGGGCGGCGGTTAAATCGATGGCTCGCCTCCCGATGAGCCTGCGCACCGGACTACTGGCATGTCTACCGTCATTTCACACAGTTATTCGTGCACCTCCCGATGACACTGTGCCGCGAGCATGCCTCCCGTCAATTCACACACCTGCACACATGCCTCTCGGTCTTCCTGCGCGGCGGACTGCTCGCATGCGTCCCATGAACTCATGCCTGCTCGCACGACACACGGTAGCATGGCGGCATGTATATTGTTTTTCTATTTTGATGATTAATGTTTTCGCTTTATTGCTTAACCGAAGCATGGCACATATCCTTTGTTGGTCTAACGCCCACGGTTCGAATAAATAATCCATTTGCGATATCGGTTCCCAATTATTAATAATCTCTCGTTTGTAAGAAGATAAAATTACATCAAAACTGGTCTCAAATTTGACAAAAAAGTACAATGCCATTGTGTATTGGTGTCCATATGACAACACGATAAGTTTCATGAATTTCAATTAAGTTTTGGATGTACTAGAATTTAAAAATCAAGATTCTCAATGTTTGAAATTTCTTGCACGGGGAGTAAACATGCACCTAGTGAGACACATGTGTTTTCCCAATCCATTTAGGTGCACTGTCACATGTGCATGTAGCTCAAATTTGATTTTTGCACGTTATACCCCTAGAAAATTAATCAATGTACTAAAACGTCTTAATGATCTCTGATTTTTTTCAAAATTAAAATGTCCCTCCTTTGGTACATATGTTCACCGCGGGAAAATTTA
Organism: Triticum aestivum; assembly: GCF_018294505.1. Lineage (NCBI taxonomy): Eukaryota > Viridiplantae > Streptophyta > Magnoliopsida > Poales > Poaceae > Triticum > Triticum aestivum. The sequence goes on along the minus strand of NC_057810.1, from coordinate 388,531,287 downwards.
ACATGCATCATAGTTGCGGTGGATGCACGGTGTGTGTTTGTGTGTGTGTTCATTTGGGGGGGGGGGTGTCAGTACACTACGAGTCGTGAGCCGCCGTGTGGGTTGACCGTTTTGTGAGGCAGGTGCCACATCAGAGTCATGAACTCGTTATTTAAAACATTCACGACCCTTTCATACATACATGTTTCGGCCACATGCAGTCGGTGGTTGTCCTACACGACACTCACTCGCATGCGATGCTCTCTGTGGGCCCGCGAGGTCGTTTTCCATCACTTTGACCAACAGCCGGTGGAGAGGTTAATTTGACCAGCAAGGTAGAATATTTTTGTGTGTTATAGTGGGAGTATATAGTTCGCGTCGAAGAGGTGGGAGGGGACTAGCATATATACTATACATACGCATCCGTGAACAAGTACACCTCACTCAGTGTCGGGCCTTTTCGGTTTTCGAGGCACATGCCACATCAAAGTTATGAATCGGCTATTCAGACATCACACAACACCTCTTTGGGCCACATGCATGCAGGCGGTGGTTATCCTTGGACACTCATGTCTGACGCTTCCATCTGTGGGCCCGCGAGGTCATCATTGATGCATGTATCACTTTGACCTACATCACGAGAGGTTAATTTTCACCATCAAGGAGGATTCTTTTTGGGTTGTATTACAGTAGGAGCATATGGTATGCGTCGAAGAGGGGGAAGGGGACTATCATATGTAGTACGCTTCATACCTCGCTCTGTGTGGGGACTTCATGGTTTTCGAGGCATGTGCCACATCAAAGTTGTGCATTTTGGGTATTCAACATATGTTTGGCCCACATGCAAAGTGATGGTGATTGTCCTCTCGCACTCACTCATGTGGTTATCAGCGATATTGATGCTTTCCATCTGTGGGCCTGCTTGGTCCATCACTACTTTGCCTGATCACAAGAGAGGTTAATTTGACTTAGGAGGGGATTACTTTTTTGTTTGTAATATGGTATATAGGTCATGCTCTCGGATGACATGATACAATTTTGAACGCATGCATCCCTCCCATCGAGTCGAAGTGGCTAGTACCACGACACGTCATGAACCAATCTCGCTTTGTGTGGGGACTGTACGATTTTCGACGCATGCACCACATCAATGTTGTGAATGGTATTCAAACATGCATGCACGCATCACCTCCACACATATGCATGTAGTGGTTGTCTTTGAACGGTTCACTCCCTCGCGTGGTTATCGGCGACAAGCCTATATATTCATGGGCCCGCATGGACATCCATAATCACTTTGACTGACAACAAGATAGGTTGCCATGGCGGATTCTTCCTTTGGTTCGTGTTATCGTAGTATAGGTCATGGTGAGATTCAGACCTAATTAGGTTTGAGCGCATACTATGCATGCATGCATGAATCTCGTCATCGGCTCGAAGTGTGGTGTGACATACATATGCATCGTCAACTAACCCTTGCTCCGTGTGGGGATTTATGGTTCAAAAGCATGGTGCCACATCAAAGTTGTTCCATTGTGTATTAAAACATCAACACCTCTCCATACATATGTTTGGGCCACACACATGCAGTGGTTGTATTCGGGGACTAGCTACTTGCGTGATTATTGGTGAGCTAGCCCATATCTGGGGTCGCATGGACGACCATCACTTTGACCAACAACAAGAGAGAGGTTATACGACCAAGGTGGATTATTCTTGCTACATTTTACAATACATCTTGATGAGATGCCCTATCCCGCCGACTGAAAGTGTGTGTGTGTGTGTGTGATGAGGGGGGACTGCTACTTTGCACTTTGGTAGGCGAACCTTCGTGGGGGCGGGCATGCATTCATAGCTTAGGATTCCCTCCTGCCGACACAGGGGGGCAAGCAATACCGCGTGCTTTGCGAGATAGGTGCCACATCGAAGTTGCATTTGGTATTTGAACATCAAACCACCCTTTTCATACATATATTTGGTCCACATGCAAGTGTGTTTGTGTTCTGACCCTTTCCCGCGTCATTTTCGCCAAATTTATGAACATTAGGCAAGTCGATGACGCAACAGACATGGTTCACTCACACTAACCGTGTGCCATGCCGGTTGCCCCTGTCACGCACATCAGCATAGTACATTAGCTCCACGAGGCTTCCCCTCTCAAAAATATTTACCCGCCTGCAGGTTTTTTCTGTTTGATAACAAACGGTTATTACGTTTCAAGCGTGTGTAATGTTTGTTGTTGCCGCTCCTGCCTGCATCACTCGAAAATATCTACCCGTCTCGAGGGTTTTTCTGTTTCATAACACACGATTGTTATTTCCGGACCGTGTGTGATGCACCATCATCCAAATTTTCAATAGCCCCGACATTTCACTCCCGCGTAGTAAAATTTTCAGTAGCCGCGTAATTTACTCAAACAGCCCCTCCACCCCCCAAAACCTTCTAGGGCGCGCGCGCGCTCACACACACACACACACACACACCACCACAACCCCTCCCTCGCTCAAAACCCTAGCAAGGTTGCCACTGCTGCAAGGCCTCTGAGGGAGTCCTGGATTAGGGGGTATCCGGACAACCGGACTATATACATCGTCCGGACTATTGAAGCGTGAAGATACAAGACTCAAGACTCCGTCCCGTGTCCGGATAGGACTCTCCTTTGTGTGGAAGACAAGCTTGGCGATCCGGATATTGTGTTTCCTTCCTTGTAACCGACTACATGTAAACCCTAGCCCTCTCTGGTGCCTATATAAACCAGAGAGGTTGGTCCTTAGAAGGCCGATCACAATTACAATCATAATCATCATAGGCTAGCTCCTAGGGTTTAGCCTCTACAATCTCGTGGTAGATCTACTCTTGTACTACTCATATCTTCAATATTAATCAAGCAGGAAGTAGGGTTTTACCTCGAGAGGGCCCGAACCTGGGTAAACATTGTGTCCCTTGCTTACTGTTACCATCAGCCTAAGACGCACAGATCGGGACCCCCTACCCAAGATCCGCCGGTTTTAACACCGACATTGGTGCTTTCATTGAGAGTTCCTCTGTGTCGTCACTGCAAGGCTCGATGGCTCCTTCAATCATAATCAACAACACGGTCCAGGGTGAGACTTTTCTCCTCGGACAGATCTTCATGTTCGGCGGCTTCACACTGCGGGCCAATTCGCTTGGCCATATAGAGCAGATCGACAGCTATGCTCCTGACCACCAGATCAGGTTCTGAAACCTGAACTACACGGCGGATATCCGTGGAGACTTGATCTTTGACGGATTCGGGCCTGTGCCAGGAGCACCGGACAGTCACGATGAGCATGGCTTGGACCTGCTGTCGGACAATGCTCGGCACATCGCCCCCGCAGTAGCCCCGGACCTAAATCCGGAACAGGCTGCGTTGCCTTAGGACGAAGGGATGGACCCTGCCCCGCAGGCCGCACGCTCATCGGCGGTAGAGCCGAACACATGCCTCGCTTCTAAGGAAGCCTGTGACTCCGGACCCCCGGACTCGTATCCGGTTGTAGGTTCCAGTCCGCGCACTCCCGAGCCCGTCGAGCCTGGTTGGGCTCCGGTAATGGAGTTTACCGCTGCAGATATCTTCCAACACTCACCCTTTGGCGACATGCTGAACTCATTAAAGTCCCTCTCTTTGTCAGGAGGCTCTGGGCCGAACTATGTCCGGCTCGAGCGGGAAGCAGGCAATGAAGGAATTCGCTGCCCACCCACCACCCACTTCATTGCCACGGTCGATGATCTAACCGACGTGCTTGACTTCGACTCCGAAGACATCGACGGTATGGATGACGATGCAGGAGAAGAACATGAACCACCGCTCACTGGGCGGTGGACAACCACCTCCTCCTATGATATATATATATGGTGGATACTCCAAAGGAAACCAATGGTGATGAGGCAACGGAGGATAACCCCTCGGGGAAAAAAGGAAAGCATGGGCGTCGTCAACACCACTCTAAGCCCCGCCACAGTAATACCGACACAGGAGATGAAAACAATCCAGAGGGCGCCAAGGATGGATACAACACCGATCAGCCTGCCTTTAAGCAGGCCGGACTGGCCATGGTGGGATACTTGGAAAGGGACAACTATACGCCCCCTCCGAGGACGAGGTAAGCCTCGGCAATGACGAATCCGGCATGCCTGAAGACCCAGTGGAACAAGTTCGCTTCAAGCGACGGCTCATGGCCACGACAAGGAGCCTGCAGAGGAAGCAACAACAGCTTAAGCTGACCAAGATTTACTCGTGGATAGGTGGACCAAGGTACTGGCCACCGAAAAATACGGACTCGACCGCCCCGACAAAGGGCACACATGACACAACTGGCTACCTCAACCTAAGCAGGAGAACCCAAGGCACATACCCCAATGTCAACACATTACTACGTTCCAAGACAATACGAAGGACACACGAAGAGGCATCCTCAAGCCTCGGCGCAATGGTCATAAACATCAAGTCAGAGAAGCTGGTGCCAAGTCCAGCAACTCCTAGTCCGGTAAGTGGACAAAGAACAGCTCAAGCCTATTCCGCCCGAGCCACACACTTGATCAACCATGTGAAATTCATGGTACTCCTAGGAGGATGGCAAAGCATACCAATAGAGAATGCCGGATCCTCAAAACAAGGCGGCTGGTCGTGTGCGAGAAACAATGAGAGAAGGCGTCTAGTTAAGAGACCCCCTAGAGTATGAAAGTATGGCCGATCGCCCCCGATCACATCAACCATTGCAATTCAATTGCAGTACCTCTGGACCTAGTAGTCCGGGGGCTCCATAACACATAAAGCCCCCGCGGGTATGAAACCACAAATAACATCTTTTAAAAGATGCCAGGTGCAGAGGCCAAGTTTTATTGGCCCACCACTCTAACGGTGGTCTTCGGATCACCACAAACTGTAACGCCAAAGAATAATTCGTCTGCACCTTCCCCTCATACGGTAATTTACCATACGCTAACGGGATGAACCACGTTGACTAGACTCCACGTGGTAAACCATTGGGCCAACACCGTGTGATATAACCACACCTATGGGCAAGGCCGAACCCCGCCCTTAGAGCGGAAATCATACAGCTGCCAGAGTAGCGAGTCGGGCAGGCCTATCAAAATTCTGATATGACAACCAACTATCCGGACACCAACCGAGGAGTCCGTGCTACTTCACGGCATATCGGCTGGGCTAACCAGGGTCCGATCAGGAACCCTCGGACCAGCCACAAGAGGACATTCAGCTGCCTCCAAGTATTTGCCTTTACAGACTAACCTTGACGCAGAACAGGATTGGCGATGTGGAATTGGCCCGGACACACAAGGGCAGGAACATGCATGTGACACCCCCCCTAAAGAAGGCAGTCCGGATTCACTTCAGACCCACTGACAGCCCCTCCAGTCCGGCTATCACAGGTTCCGCCAAAAACACATCTTTTTATAATCATAAATCGCAATCATATGCATAGACATATCATCCTACTACAATGCGTAGACTTAAATAACACTTACCGACTGTCGTTTCTCATCGACGCCTCGTGTCATGCCCGATTATGCTAGGGGCTTCACAGTACGACAATAAAGTCCGACCACCTTCTCGGCCGCTCGGCACCCCGAACTTATAGCACTATATGCATCAGCTCCGAATCATGTCTTGGGTCATTGGTTGGGTTTGCCCGGCTCCCTTATTTTGGTACCTTATGTTCCGTTATATCGGCTAAGGTAGCGCAGGGAGAACTACTGCGATTGTGTCCCGGTTCTTTTGGACGAGCACCTCAGTAGAGAAAGCCGAAAACCGACTGTCATGATACAGCGAGAGCTGGTCAGCTGTTCGAGAGGTTGTAAAATCCTTGAAGATTTATTCCGCATAACGCCATCATAAATGCAGAGTGCGACAGATCGGTCTTCCGATCAGGCGCTAATAGAGCCCCTAGTTCGGGCTTCCGAACACTAGGGGCTGCGCCGACCATACTCGAATTCCTATGGCTAAGTGAGAGTGGTAAAGCCCTATAGTCCGATTGCTTGGTTCGTGGTGAGGAACACCTCCTTAAAAGGACCCAGCCATGGGATAAAGAGTTTTCCGGTATGACCCGAACACCCCTGAATTTCTTTCATGGGGGCAGAAGCCGACGACTGGCCAACTCTCAGTATTTACATACACTAAACAGCCGCACAGGAAGAACAAGTGTTCAAACAAAACATGCAATAAATAATAAAAGTGCCAGTATCCCATATTACAAAGAACGGCACGAATGCCCTTAGGGAAATATAATGTCTTTTGTACACTTATCCGCCGCAAGGCGAGCTCCTTTCAGTACACCTTCGTAGTACAGTTCGGGCTTGCGGTGCTCCTTACCCTCTGGCGGCCCCTCAGTCATCAGCTTCTCCGTGTCAAGCTTCCCCCAATGCACTTTTGCACGGGCAAACGCCATACGTGCACCCTCTATGCAGACCGATTGCTTAACAGCATCAAGCCGAGGACAGGTGCCCACAATCCACTTCACGAGCCCAAAGTAACTGCTCGGAATTGGCTCCGCAGGCCACAACCGGACAACCAAGTCCTTCATGGCTAGTTCGGCCGCCTGGTGCAGTTCGACCAGCTGCTTCAGCTGATCGATAAAGGGCACCGGATAGTTCGGCGCCAAATACTGCGACCAGAAATCCCTCTCCGTAGACTTCCTCTCCTCGGTCCGGTAGAATTGGGCGGCATCTGATATGCTGCAAGGAAGATCCACAAACGCCCCTGGAAAAATAAGAATTTAGCTTGCCGCTTAGAATTCTTCCCATTATCATATACAAATGGCTAAGAATACAGAAGGCCTTACCAGCCGCAACTTTCCGGGCCTCCCGAATGTCCCGCACAACACCTTGGGCTTCTTCCCGAGCATCTTCTGCAGCTTTGAGAGCCTGGGTGAGTTTGGATTCTTTACCTACTAGACTCTACTCCAAGCCCTCGCTTTTCCTCACAGCCTCCTGGAGCTCTCGCTCAGCTGCGATGACCCTGGCCTCGTGTTTCTCATGAAGCGCCTGCTTGGTGGCAGCCTTCTCGTTGGCATCAGCCACAACCTTCTTTAGTGCCTCGTATTCGGCACTCGCTCCTAGGGCATACAATACAAATACTTTTCACAAGGCACAATTACTCATTCGTGCCAAATTCACGACAATATTTCAACATACCTTGCTTGTCCTCCAATTGCTTTTTCACACGGCCAAGCTCCTCCTCGGCCCGCTCCAGGCTCTGCTTCAGTCCGGACACTTCCGCCTTATGAGCGGCCATCTTCTCTGCAGACGCCTGTTTTCACACAAAGGGGTATACGACATTAACAAAGGCTCCTGCAAAAGCAGAGGATTTGATCCCCTGCCTGGCTCTCTTTTTGCCGCCGGACAGTGTATCCGGGGCTACTACTCATATTATGATGATTCCTCAAAGGTTTCTTAGAAAACATACCTCAAAGGCCTTTATAAGGCCAAGGCAGGACTCATTCAGCCCGCTTTCGGCGGACTAAATCTTCTCAGCCACCGCACCCATGAGGGTCCGATGTTCATTGACAATAGATGCGCTCTTCAACACTGTCGATAGACCGCCTAGCAGCTCTGCTTGGACAGAGGATGCTAGCGGGGTAGGCAGGCCTCCCACCATCGAAGGTGGCTGCTCGCTCGATCCTGGAGCCTTAGAGGTCTCCGGGGCCTTATCCGCCCCCGCGTGTCCGGCCCCAGAGACATGCCTCCCCTGGTCCGGGTCTCTTTGAGACGACACCTCGGTGTCACGCCTGGACTTCGGGGAAGGAGCCTCCGGAGGTGTCTCGCTCGCCAAAGCATCTGAGTTCAGTGAATCCTCCGATGAGGATCGTTCGGCGTGAGACCTCGCCAGGCTGTACGAAATATGGCGACAGTTAAAAATACTATACCCAAAAAACCCCGGACGCATATGCGTGTTCGAATTTCGTATACTTACGACTTTTCCAGGGGCTGGGCCCTGGGATCCCACTCCGGGCTGTCATCGGCAGCCGTGGTGGATGCTTCCGGGAGGGAACCTTTCCCCCTCTTAGGCGATTTGGCCTCCAGGGATGAGGAGGCCGTCCTTTTCTTCCCACCTCCAGAGTGAGGCTCGTCCTCCTCTGCTTCCTCCTCCTCATCTTTGGAAGAAGGAGCGTCGCTGGAGTCTTCGGATTTTGCGTCCGAAGGCTCACGGCGACGGACGCTGCTCCGGGTCTTTTTGACCTTCTTGGAGGCCTCTTTCTTTGGCGCCTCGTAAGGCGCTGGGACCAGCATCTTCGTCAGAAGAGGTCCGGCCGGTTCCTCCGGCAGCGGGGCCGGACAATGTATCTGCTCCACCTTTTTTATCCATCCCTGGGGTCATGATAAAGCACGATAAAAATGTCTCCCTCAGGACATGCCAACTGAAGCCTGGATGGACAGAGCGTGGCTATAACTTACCGGGCTTGCAGAATGGGATAATTGATACCCACGGTCCTCGGCGGAGCCTGGCCATGATTTTTCGGACTTAAAGAGCACCTTCCAGATATCCTCGTGGGAGGAATCATAGAGCTCCCGGAGGGTTTGGTGCTCGGTTGGGTCGTACTCCCACAAATTACAGGCTTGGCGCTGGCAAGGGAGAACCAGGCGAACTAACATCACCTGGACTACGTCGACGAGCTTGACGTCCTTGTCGACCACACTCTGAACGCGCGTCTGGAGCAGTGACAGCTCATCGGACAGGACCAGTTCGGTCCCTTCTTGGGCCAGGACGTGAGCCGCAGTGGGGCTCCGGATCTGAACTCAGGAGCTGCGGCCCACTTTTTGCCACGTGGTTCGGTGATATAGAACCACTGTTGCTGCCACTCCTTGACGGAGTCGTTGAAGGCACCCGTCGGCCAAACGACCTTGGGCATCTTGCTCACCATGGCGCCGCCGCACTCGGCGTGCTCGCCACTCACCACCTTCGGCTTCACATTGAAGATCTTCAGCCACAGGCCGAAGTGAGGCGAAATCCGGAGAAAATCCTCGCACACGACAATGAACATCGAGATATTGAGGAAAGAATTGGGGGAAAGATCATGAAAATCAATCCCATAGTAATACATGACTCCGCGAACAAATGGGTGAAGGGGAAACCCGAGCCCACGGACAAAATGAGGAAGAAACATGACTCTCTCGTGGGGCTCCGGAGTAGAGACGATCTGTCCCGCCGGTGGAAGACGATGGCCGATCTTCTTGGCCAGGTACCCGGCCTCTCGGAGCCTGTTGATATCCTTCTCTTGGACGGTAGAGGCCATCCATTTGCCTCCTGCTCCAGATCCGGACATCTTCAAAAAACCCTCTCTTCGATGGAGAGGAGGAATGCTTGGGCGCTAGAGCTCGAATAGAGGGGAAGGGACTAACGGAAGGAGGAGGTGTGGGTAAAGAGGAAGAGACCTTATCTCTTTATAGAGACGGTGAAAGCTTTTTTGCACCTCCCCACTTGCCTGGTGGAACCCGCTCGTTCCCCACTCGCCGCGATTAGCGGTGCAGTTGGATTACCCATGCCCGTATTGATGAGAATCCCACAATAAGGGGACACGATCTCTGCTATGGCAAAACGTGCAGAAGAAACCGCCTCGCAATTTGCGCTATGGCTGGTTGTGGGAAAACGGTTCGAATAATGACCCGACCTTAATGACATGTCACGTGGTCAGAAGATTATGTTTGTGAAATATCATTCTCTCTACAGTGGTATGTGAAGATCATTTTGCAGATCCGGATACGGTCTACAATTACTTTGGAGTATTCGGAGAAGGAACCCGCCTTGCAATACCGAAGACAAGACTGCGCGCCGGACTCATCGTCATTGAAGCCTGGTTCAGGGGCTACTGAGGGAGTCCTGGATTAGGGGGTATCTGGACAGCCGGACTATATACATCATCCGGATGTTGTAGCGTGAAGATACAAGACTCAAGACTCCGTCCCGTGTCCGGATAGGACTCTCCTTTGCATGGAAGACAAGCTTGGCGATCCGGATATTGTGTTTCCTTCCTTTTAACCGACTCCATGTAAACCCTAGCCCTCTCCTGTGTCTATATAAACCGGAGAGGTTGGTCCTGAGAAGGCCAATCACAATTGCAATCATAATCATCATAGGCTAGCTCCTAGGGTTTAGCCTCTACAATCTCGTGGTAGATCTACTCTTGTACTACTCATATCTTCAATATTAATCAAGCAGGAAGTAGGGTTTTACCTCCATCGAGAGGGCCCGAACCTGGGTAAAAATTGTGTCCCTTGCTTCCTGTTACCTACCCGGGATCCACCAGTTTTGACACCGACAGCCTCCATTATCAACATCTACTAGTTTGCCCATGCAACTTACCCACCGATCTCCATACCCAGGTGATGAGGATAGGACTACATTGGATACGACCAAAAATATTGCATACATGTATATTTGTGTGGTGATTTCTATTGCAAACTATGCAATAATTTATTTATGTCATCCAAGACAAAAATACTTCACAAACTTTTGTGCCATGTCTAATTGCAGGTGTATGGGACATTTGTACAATCCACATATGAACATAAGGGAAAAAGATAAGTTTAGGTGTTGTTTAAAAAGTCCTCTCACGTCACTTTTGGGCCAAGAGAAGATTGAGAGTCCAAGTCGCTCACGTTCTGGATTCAGATTCCGACTGCACAGACATACCTGACTAAAAATGCCAAGAACTCTTTCATACAAACTCTGAATTGGGTGATTATTTTTCTGTTGGAAAGTAGATTTTGTGCTCTTTCCAACCCAATTGGATTAACCTTCAAATTCGTTCGGAGCGTTGAGTTATCAATGAAATAATCTGACATTGCAGCAGAATCCGAGTCAAACTACAAGTCCAAAGGTGTTGCATCACCTCCACTTGGGCCCATGAGCCTTGTACGACCTAGGGTTAGTTTTAGGCTGCTTTGGGATGTCCTCCCACCTCCTTGGCCGCCACCACTTTCTCCTATATAAGTAGATCCATCTAGTAGCTTTTTTTGGGGATTTGTTTAGTTAAAAGTTAGCCATTGCAACTTTGTGTATTTCGTTTGTGTCCAACGACCAGGCCAAGAACGCTTACGGATCCCCACCATTATCAATACTTCATTTATATTTGCAATATTCATATTGCATTATCATATTCTTGTTTGTTCTTCAATTGCATGCAGGAATAGACCTTTGTGGTCAGGCTGATCGTGCTTCCAGCATCGTCAGTAACCTCGGGATATTGGTTTAGTGATTGCTAAGGCGCAACATCATGCACGTTTGTAGTCGGATCGTTAAAGTCGGCTCCACCAAATCGATAGTTATCATCTCATCAAAATATCAGGACACCCCGCCTCTATCAAGTGGTATCAGTTTTCAGGTTGCTCGGTGAGAATTTCTCGTTATCCCTAGATTGGATTTATTTTCTTACCTATTATCCAAGAAAAAGCCATAAAAAAGTTAGATCTATTCATTCTTTGTCCTAGCCAGTCTAAACCTTTGCAATTTTCTTTTCTTTTTTTGCATTATTGAATTATCGGTTGCATCGTCGTGTCGAGTTGCTGATCTTAGTGTCTAGTTCGTTTAGAGTTTCGAGTTCTGTTCACATTAGTCACGTCGCCGCTGCATCGTTATCCCTTCCACTGTCCACAACCCCATCCATCAATTTCCTCCACGTGCTACCCATCGTTCATTGTCACAATCATAGTTGAGGTCGTTCACATCTTCGCTTGATCTAATCTGCATCTTATCTAGTTTGTCTTGGAAAGAGGGAGAGAGAGAAAAAAGGCAGAGAGAAAAAAAGTTAAAAAGTCAGAGAAAAAAGGAGAGAAAGAAAAAGGAAAAAGTGAGAGAAAAAAAGATAAAAAAAAAGAAGTTTCAGATCTATCTACAATCAGTCTCATAACTGAATTCGGATTGGAATATGTTTTGCACAGTTTTCAGTAAAACAGACATATCTTTTTCATACGAAGTCCGTCTTGGCTCCACAAGTACTCAAATTAAAGCTAGCAATGAGCCGCATCTGAATAGTTGCAAAATCTTATTTAATATTTGGCGTCTCAAAATCCGCTTCTAAATATGTCTTTTTGCCCTCCGAAGTTCGCGCAGACAGCTTGTTCTAGTTTTTCTGGCCAGTTTTAGAATTCTTTGACTCCTCATATCAATTTGGAATTGAGTGATTCTTTTTGCATTGTAAAGCTTGAGTTAGTAGCATTATTTGAAAAAATTATCAGAAAATTGGCTTAAACGTTTCAAGAGGAAAGTTGGAGAGATAATTGTTGTATATCCTGCCTGGCTGTTGTTTTCATCATTATCTTTACTATCGTTGTGATCTTCACTTATATGTTGCTGTCCAGAGCTACTTCATATCCTTTATTGATGATAGTTGTGCTACGCAGTGACCTCATTAGTGTTCTAGGCTCGCGTCTCTAGTCCGGTCTAGCCTAGGACCAGCACAGTACCGTCGTTGAACGTTTATTCAACATTGCATCTCTGAATTGATTATTGCTAATCTTTTGCTACCATATATAGCCAACCCAACTCCACATATTTCTACACCATGTATATGCATGTTCCCCTGGCAATCGCTTTACTCAATCTTCAGAGTTATTTGACACTGCCGGTTACCTGTCACCACCTGCTGCATGGTAAAAACTTGTAAGATATTGATATTTTCTTTCATGTGAGCGCTTTACCACCACATCCTAGTAGTTCATAGGAACATTATTCTCGATTTTTTTGTTTCTACTAATCATGGCAGGTTCCAGAGTTGTTAGTTCTTGGGCTTCATCGATCGTGGGAGATTTGCCACCACATAAGAAAATACAACAACCGTCACAAGAGGAGCAACAACATCAGAATGCACATAATCAAGTTCATGTTTCCATGCCACCATTTACTGGTCGTTTTAGGCCCGATTTATATATTGAATGGGAGTATGAATAAATGCTATATTTCCTTCTCATAATTTTAATGAGCATAGAAAAGTTAAATCTGCGGTTAGTACGTTAAGTAGCTTTGCTTTAGTTTGGTGGAGCGAACATTGTCAGTTATACCCCGATTATATACCTACTACTTGGGATGATTTAAAACTTCTCATGAGAGATAGATTCGTCGATGTTTGTTATACTCGTGGCATGATTAAAAAACTAGAACATTTAAAACAAGGTAGTGACATCGTAACAAAATATTATGATGATTTACAAACAACCTTGTTGCATACATTTTTAGAAGAATGTGAAGAAGATTTAATGGATAGATTTTGGGGAGGATTAAACCGTGATATTCAGAAGATACTAATTCATGAAGAGTGTTATCCTATGGACTGTTTGTTTCGTCTTGCTTGGAAAGCTGAACAGGAAATAAAGCGACGTGTTTCCCTAACTACTAGTTGTACTATGACAATCAAATCCGTTGTTACCTCCACCATGTGACACATTACCCCTGAGAGTGGCTACATCAGCTGAGTTGGTCATAAGAGGTAATGACAAAGGTACCTATCTTTCACCACTACATGAGAATGAGGAATGCCTTGTCAATTAAAATGCACTATCTGATCAGCTACCCACTACTTTGATCACACCACCTATTTTAGAGGACTATGTTGATATTTGACTTTGCCATGTGATCAAACAACTAAAAGATCAACAATTTCGAGTGGACACATTGAATTAACTGTTAATATGAAAGAACCATGTGAATCAGGGAATAAATCAGAGTTGGATCAAATATGTTTGAAAATAATTGTGCCAATGTTTAATCATTTTGATATGACCTCTAATCTTGGTGATGATTTTGTGTCAAATGACTTATTGCATGTTTGCTTATTTAAGCATGTTGTAGCATGTAAATTTGATGCAAGTAAGGTTTATTCACCAATATTGGGATGGTTTAATGATGAACATTGTCAACCTTTTGAAATGAATAAGAGCATTACTTATATGTGCAAACTGAGTTGCAATATTTTCATGCCTTCTACCTCTTGTGATAATATTTTGGCTTTAGATTTTATGAACTATGAAGGTTACTCATGTATACATGTGTCATATGTGCAAAAACCAAGGGAACTAAAAATGAATGATATATGCATATACAACATGTACACCTTGTCTCTTTTGTTAGCCACATTTCAGATTAAGCAACCCCGAGGACGACTTTGTTTTCAAGAAGGGAAGGATGATGAGGACATGACTACCTTAGATATGACCAAAAATATTGCATACATGTATATTTGTGAGGTGATTTCAAATGCAAACTATGCAATAATTTATTTATGTCATCCAAGACAAAAATACTTCAAAACTTTTGTGCCATGTCTAATTGCAGGTGTATGGGACATTTGTACAATCCACATACGAAGATAAGGGAAAAAGAGAAGTTTAGGTGTTGTTCAAAAAGTCCTCTCATGTCACTTTTGGGCCAAGAGAAGATAGAGTCCAAGTCTCATGTTCTGCATTCAGATTCGGACTACACAGTCATACATGACTCAAAACGCCAAGAACTCTTTCATGCGGACTCCGAATTGGGTGATTCTTTTTTGTTGGACAGTAGACACTACTAGAAAAAGGCTGTTAGTGGCACACCTGTTTTTGCTATTAATGGCGCACCCATGGTGCGCCACTATTATCATGCCACTAGTAATAAATAGTAATGGCGCACCTCTGGTGCGCCATTAGTAATCCAGATAGTAGTGGCACACCACCTGGTGCACCATTACTAACCATACATGTGCGCCACTGGTAAGATGAACAGGTCCGCCACTGGTAAGATGAATAGGTGCACCACTACTAAAATTTTGAAATCTGGATCTGGATTTGGGCTGATTTTGTTTTTTGCAATTTTTTCGAATTTTGTTCTGGATCTGGTACGTTCTTTGTGCCGGGGAGCTGCACATGTGGCTGGAAGTAGAGGAGGGAGGATAGGAGGGAGGAGGAGGGAGGAAAGAGGAGAGGAGGAGAGGAGGGAGGAGGAGGGAGGAAAGAGGAGAGGAGGAGAGGAGGGAGGAGGAGGGAGGAGAGAGGAGAGAGAGAGGAGGAGGAGGGAGGAGGGAGGAGGAGGTCACCGGAGAGGAGAAGGAGGAGGTCACCGGAGAGCCATGAGGAGGAGGTCATCGGAGAGGAGGAGGAGGAGGAGGTCGCCGGAGAGCCGTGAGGAGGAGGAAGGAGGAGGTCGTCGGAGAGCCGTGAGGAGGAGGTCGTCGGAGAGCCGTGAGGAGGAGGGAGGGGCATGGAGGAGGGGAGGAGGAAGAAGAGGTAGATAGAAAAGGGAAGAAGTGATGGAGGGGAGGAGGAAGAGGAAGAAGAGGTAATATATATAGTGGTTGTGGTGTTACATACTTAGTAGTGGCGCACCATGGGTGTGGTGCGCCATTACTAGTTTTGAAATTTCAAAACTAGTAATGGCGCACCACACCCATGGTGCGCCACTACTAACTTTGTTTATTTTTTTGAATTTGGAAGGCGGGAAAATTACTAATGGCGCACCACACCCACGGTGCGCCACTACTATTTTTTTTTTCGATTTTTTTGCCTCTAGATCTTAAAAGCATCGTAATTTTTTTCTGTTAGGTTTTTGAGGATTCTAGAAAACCTATAACGGGCATAGCCTGTCAAATTCGGATGTAACTTTTTGAGTAGATGATTTTTCATATAAAAAACTTTTTCATCGGAGGTCGTATGCATAAGTTACGACTATTTTACCGAAACACGGCGGCCTTTTGCAAAAAAATATTCAAAATTCATGTTTGTTAATTTTCCTAACAACTAGAACACATAACACATGGGCATCTACTTTTTTGAATCTTTTTTGTATCTTTTATTATTATTTTTAAAACCTAAAAGGTGATCCACGGGGGGGGGGGGGGGGGGGGTGTTTGTGTGTGTCAGACGTTAGTAATGGCGCCCCCTCCCTGGTGCGCCATTACTAACCTCACACACACACGCAGGCACACCCCCACCAGACATAGCAATGGCCCACCACACCTAGGTGCGCCACTGCTATGCTACATAGTAGTGGCGCACCTAGGTGTGGTGCGCCATTGCTATGTCTGGTGGGGGGGGGGATGGACCCAAAAAAATAGCAATGGCGCACTGCTCATGTGGTGCGCCATTAGTAAAAACATAACAATGGCGCACCTGATTCTGGTGCGCCACTGTTATATAGCAGTGGCGCACCACCATCATGGTGCGCCATTAATGTCCATATTAGTTGTAGCCATTTTTCTAGTAGTGAGATGTCATGCTCTTTCCAATCCAATTGGATGCACCTTAAAATTAGTCCGGAGCGTTGAGTCATCGACGTAACAATCTAACACTGCAGTAGAAACCAAGTTAAACTACAAGTCCAAAGGTGTTGCGTCACCTCCACTTGGGCCCATGAGCCTTGTACGACCTAGGATTAGTTTTAGGCTGCCTTCCTCCCACGTCCTTGGCCGTCATCCCCTGCTCCTATATAAGTAGATCCATCTAGTAGCTTTTTCCTGGGGATTTGTTTAGTTAAAAGTTAGCCACTGCAACTTCGTGTACTTCATTTGTGTCCAATGACCAGACCAAGACCATTTACGGATCCCCACCATTATGAACATTTCATCTATATTTGCAATATTCAGATTGCATTATCATATTCTTGCTTGTTCTTCGATTGCATGCAGGAATAGACCTTCGTAGTCAGGCTGATCGTGCTTCCAGCATCGTCAGTAACCTCGTGAGATTGGTTTAGCGATTGCTAAGGTGCAACGTCGTGCACGTTTGTAGTCAGATCGTCAAAGTCGGTTTCACCAAATCGATAGTTATCATCTCATTGAAAGATCGGGACAACCCGCCTCTATCACTAGGCCGCCCTGAGTTTCTTAGATGACGCCTGCCAAACGCCCCCTTTCCCACAGATCCCCATCCCCCACTCCAGAGCATCGCAACCTAAGCGCGGCTACGCTTTCTATGGAGCTCGAGGAGCGACTGACCCAAAAGAGGTGTATCGCGGCCTCTTCGCCCGACTTCACCGATGTGGTCGTCAAGGAAGCTGACGACCATTACTGGCCGCATGCACTCAATCAATGGGCCAGAGTATGTGGGTATGTCGTGGATGCCGGCTATGACATCGAGGTCGTTGACAGCGACGGCCTGACGCGGGCTATGTCACAGATTAAGTGGCCCACCTCCAACCCCTCGGGTTCTACCACCATCGATCTCATCCATGACCCTGCCGCTGACCCTGCCGCTGATCTCCTCTGGCTCGCTGTCAAGAATTTGCCATTCTACATCACCATCGAGCCCCTTTTGTCAGTTCTGAAGGACACGTTGTGCGATGCTGGCTTGGGATCCACAACTTCCAAGTCAGACCTCATTGATGGCGACCACGAGGAGGGCACCCTCTCCCGCTCTTCCAAGGGGAAAGAGCCCATCTGCTCTTCCAAGGGGAAAGAGCCCGTCTGCGACATCAGGGAGGGCACCCTACAGCCGTGCTCTTCCAAGGGAAGGAGCCCATCTGCGACAACATGGAGCGCATCCAGGGTCTGTGCTCTTCCCACGGGAACAAGCCCATCTGTGACAAGTGAGGAAACCCATGATTTGTTTTGCCGTGCCTAACCCATGATTTGTTTTGTCGAGTCCCTTTTGTAGTGTAGTGAGAATATGTCCAGCTTTAATTGCTATATTTGGTTGTTTGCAGTATGCCTTGTTTATTTCAGTTGTTCACAATGTGATACTCCATATGTGCAACTATTTACTATGCACTACATTTTCATCAATCCAGTTTTAAACATACCGATAAGAATGCATATATTTGCTTGCTGTTAAGCCTATTATAGCTAGCATATGCGTCTTTTTTAGTTTTTTGATTGTTTGGTTGTTTGTAGTTATCATATGTCTAGTTTCAAGTGCTATCTTTGGTTGTTCGTTGTATGCCTTGTTTATTCCAGTTATTCACAACGTGATGCTCTATATGTGCAAGTATGAACTGTGCAGTTCAATTTGATCAATACCAGTTTGAACAATACCACTACGAATGACTACATTTGGTTACTGCATCTTGTAGTTACCACACCTTTCCATTTTTATTTAACAATAACCAGTGTACTTAGACCGGCATAATACCAGTTGGAATGACTATGTTTGCTTCTTGTTAAATGTTAGGCCTGTTGCAGTTAACACACCTTTCCACTTGTTTTGCTTTACTAGTGTGCCTAAACCTACACACTGAAGCTATCTTTTGGAGATTCTTCTGTCTGCCATGGATATATTTGGTTGATGTTTAGCCTGTTGTGCTTAACATGCCTCTCGATGTACTTACACATGACAATTTTGGGAAGGACTGCTGTTTTTCATCGAGGTTATTTTCATCCCATGGCTTATATATACTCATTGTTCAGGATATCGGTAGGTGGTACCATATAGGCCGGGGGCTGATAAGGAACTAATCAGTGAATCCGACTTTTAACTGAATATATCTGTAACCCATTTATTGTTAGGTTAATTAGGGCCATATGTAATATATCTAAGGCGACATAGCAACATGCACTGTACTGAATGTCTAAATATGCAATCCTAGGCTACATAGCAACAAGGAAGAGTGTTACCTTAATGTTGTGATGATGTATAGATATACGTAGAAGAGCAGCACCAGCAACAACAACACACAACCCTGTTTGGATACTCTAACTTAGCTAGAGGCTAGAGTTAGTTTCTAGCTCATGACTAACCCTGAACTAACTCTAGCCAAAGAGGTGTTTGGATGACAAGCTTAGATTAACAATAAATGCACTAGGAGAACTAGCTTCAATTAGCACCTCTTGGGTGGGATAGTTTTTTTTGGGTGGGTTAGATGCAACTAGCTCAAACTAGCCCTCATGTTTGGATATAGTTTAGGGCTATTTAACCCCAAACTAGCTCAAACTAACTCTAACCCATGGACAACAACAGTTAATCAGCCGATAATTTGTAAACATGCAATAAACTCCTAACGGCCCATAATATAAGATGTTAATTCATCTAATATGTGAGTATATTGGATGTTATAAGATATTTATAAAAGTGTGCTATACTACATCATTGTGCAATTGTTGTTTAACTTCTAATATTAACTTGGTGCTTTTAGGTACATATGTCATTGGTAAAGATCCGTGCTTCGACCCTTTCTGCATATGGGGCATTGAGATATTGATGAACCAGCTTCAAGTGAGGAAGCTGATAAAGATTGTTAGTAAAATGGGTCAAAAGACGGCAATTAAACTATTTGTTTACACTTTATCCAAGACAACTGCAAACTGCAAGATGGTAAGTATTCTTTTTACTGCCCATAATGAGTTGTGTTAGAGGACAATGTCTAAATATTTTTCCTTTGCAGTGGTTCCCAAACAAGTTTACTCAAGATTACCTCTCAAACTACATGATTGGTGGGCATTCAAAGGTTAAAGTATTTCTACCAGAACACGATGATTATCTAGATGTTTTCATGAAGATAGTGAAGGATGGGCGGCTGGCCGTCACAAGGTGTTGGACTAGAGTCGTGCGTGCCTTCTGCATGGAGGAGGGCACAATATGGGCATTCCGCTTCACCTTGTTCAGCAAGTAGAATGTATTTCGCCTCTTTCTTTACCATCTTTAATAGTACAAGCATACAACTGTGGTTCATCATTCTTTATTTGGTGCTTATGTAATTCTTGAACATATGTACCTGTGAATCGAATAATGCATTGGTTGTTTGAACTTGATGGATATGAATAAAGCTATAACATACTTTCAAATTCAAATCCAGTACAATTTGACATGGCAACAATTAAATTATGATGATATTATGCTCTGCAGGTCGTTACGGTACACATGATTGGTAAAACACAAACATTTGTGATATACACCATAATCCGACACGGTTCACAAAGAGGAAACGTGTGCAAGCATGCACACAGTTGCTGTTTGCAAAGCGTGTGTGATGTCAGACAATATCAGAAATGGTGCGGGCAAACTAAATGTTTGTGATAGTTGCCTTATCGTACACGTTTTGCAACCATGAACTATTTCTGATGTGGTATGCATCGTAAATGTTGCACCACAGAATAGTGTGTGCGATAGTTGTCATGTACGATGATGTTACGACGGTCCAATGTTTCATAATCCTATCCGACACTCGTACAACGATTATGTAATCTTCTTAATTAGTTATCACATACGGTTCAGGAAAAGTTAATGTGTGTGATTGTCTGCTTATCATACACGTTCTATAATCGTGAACCATTTGTGATGGGTCGCACATCGTAAATGTAGCACCACAGAATATCGACTGTGATGGCAATGCAAGCACAAACGAGTTGCAAGGATGGAGCGTTTGGGGTATTCGAGATATCAGAAACTGTTTTATATGGACAACTGGATGCATCATGGCTCCCTATCCCCGACGGTTTTTGTGTCGTGTGGGAAGGACCCCCCTATCGCAGTCACTCACTTGGCGACGGTTCCAAATGCCATCATGGAAAGGGGTTAAAAACCGTTTGTATATCACCTCGATGTACCAGTGATCATCTCCAGAGAGGCTTCACACCACCCAGCTCAAAATTCCTTAGGGATTTCCTTAACTTCTTCAACCCCCGTCCCAAGACATCGGTCCAAACTTAGTGACCAACTTATGACAGATTCAAGTATTTTGCGAAGTCTATCTTTAGATGGACCTAACTGTCACTCTTTTCTGGGAGTTCTTTTATATCAATCATCAAACAAAATGCGTCGATGGCCCTAGCACCAAACTTGGAGGGGTATCAATCCAAAGACGAAAAAATTGTCCTTTCCTAGAAGCCAAGCTAGCGAGTCATCTGAAGGATGGAACAAGGCATGGTTCTACTACAAGAACACCGCCCCCGTTAATGAAAACCCGTTGCCGGGTTATAGGCCAGATCGTCTGGATGCAACCATCACCTTTCCGGGTTGGGCTACCGACGAAGAGCTACAACAAGTCGCCCCCTTCTATCCCAGACTAAGGTCTTTGAAGGCAAATGATCACCAGAATTGTTTTGATCCGCTGTTGGATCAGTTGGAGGATTTAACCATTAAGTCAGAGGAATGACTTAATGTGCAATTACACTGGCGAGTTAAATGACGTGCAACGCTTTAGTCAAGTTGATCTAACTATTGCTGGAGTTAATAAAGCCACCAAGAAATTACTGGGTGAGCCTCAAGAAGCTTGCAACAAAACTGGGCTTGCTCTCTTTTATTTGAAGAACCCTATGCCCCTAGTGATACATCTCCAATGTATCTATAATCATTGATTGTTCCATGCTATTATATTATTTGTTTTGGATGTTTTATATGCATTAATATGCTATTTTATATTATTTTTGGGACTAACCTATTAACCTAGAGCCCAGTGCCAGTTTCTGTTTTCCTTGTTTTTGAGCTTCGCAGAGAAGGAATACGAAACGGAGTCCAAACAGAATAAAACCTTCGCGATGATTTTTTTGGATTAGAAGACACCCAGGAGACTTGGAGATCAAGTCGGAAGAGCCACGAGGCGGCCAGAAGGGGGGGAGGGCGCGCCCCCTGCCTTTTGGGCCCCACGTGACTCCACCAACCTACTTCTTCATCCTATATATCCACATATATCCCCAAACCACCAAAAGCATCCACGAAAACACTTTTCCACCACCGCAACCTTCTGTTCCCGTGAGATCCCATCTAGGGGCCTTTTCCAGCATCCTGCCGGAGGGGGATTCGATCACGGAGGGCTTCTACATCAACTCTATTGCCCTTCCGATGAAGTGTGAGTAGTTTACCTCAGACCTACGGATCCATAGCTAGTAGCTATATGGCTTCTTCTCTCTCTTTGATTCTCAATACCATGTTCTCCTCGATGTTCTTGGAGATATATCCGATGTAATCTTCTTTTGCAGCGTGTTTGTCGAGATCCGATGAATTGTGGATTTATGATCAACTTATCTATGAATATTGTTTGAATCTTCTCTGAATTCTTATATGCATGATTTGGTATGTTTGTAATTATCTTCGAACTATCGGTTTAGTTTGGCCAACTAGATTGATTTTTCTTGCAATGGGAGAAGTGCTTAGCTTTGGGTTCAATCTTGCGGTGTCCTTTCCCAGTGACAGTAGGGGCAACAAGGAACATATTGTATTGTTGCCATCGAGGATAAAAAGATGGGGTTTACATCATATTGCTTGAGTTTATTTCTCTACATCATGTCATCTTACTTAATGTGTTACTCTGTTCTTTATGAACTTAATACTCTAGATGCAGGCAGGAGTCTGTCGATGTGTGGAGTAATAGTAGTAGATGCAGAATCGTTGCGGTCTACTTGACACGGACGTGATGCCTATATTTCATAATCATTCCTTAGATATCGTCATAACTTTGCGCTTTTCTATCAATTGCTCGACAGTAATTTGTTCACCCATCGTATTATTTGTTATCTTGAGAGAAGCCTCTAGTGAAACCTATGGCCCCAGGTCTATTTTCCATCATATAAGTTTCCGATCTACTATTTTCCATCATATAAGTTTTCGACCTACTAGTTTGCTATCTTGATTACTTCATTTATCAGTGGCACTAGGGTCGGGCAGGTGGCAAGCAAGGTGTACAGTGCATCACAAGGATAGAGGCGGGGGGGGGGGGGTGCTTAGACTGGGGTGCTGAAGCTGGCTCTTTCAGTCCCTATCTTCCCCCCTGGTGTTTCTGTGGTAGATTTTGGGTTGTAATCCAAACTTGGTTGAGCTGGGGCGCGTCCCCCTAACCGCCTAGCTTATGTGGCGAACTTGTCTCCTGCTAGTAGTTAGTCCGTTCTAGTAGTAGTTGCATAACTTTTCATTTACACTGAGATGTTGTCGGATAATGGTTCTCTATGGTTGGGTTTCTTTAATGAAATCGTAGGAAACACTCTCTTTTGATAAAAAATCAATGGGATTAGCGGTGCCAAAACATTGCCTCAAATTAATAGTGCCACTACATTAAGGTGCAAAATAATAACATTACTGCTTTATCATGCCAGTGCCAAAACAGTAGCACAAGAGCAGAGTCAACATACAGGATCTTGGGCAAATGGTCAGACCAAAAAGAACATACCTCGTGATGCAAACCATATCTGCAGTCAACGCCGTCGTAGAAGGGATGACACCAGTCACCAACATGAATGATTTAATTCATGGGACCTTTTTGTGCAATTCACCTAAAATGAAATGTTTGCTTCATGTAGTTAGCAACTAATTGGTCCCATGAGCTAGCAGCTTCTTCTTCATTAGTTTCAATAAAGTTGAGCAACATCAAGGTTGATCGTGAAGCTCGTGGAATGTTCAACTATAATTTTGATATCATTTTGTGCAGTTCAACTAAGATCAAGCATGAAATGTATATCTCTGTTTGCACAAAAAGGTGGAAAGGAGGTTGAGTAACAAGTGATGAAAAATAAAACAAATGAAAAGAAGCATGTTCCTTATCTAAATGGTGATCCTACAAGGACAGTAGCAATTTCTAAAGCAGCAGCATTGCTAGAAATTAGTCTGGGAATTAAGATGAACTATGACAATTGTCAAATACGACATTACTTTAATGGTGCCATTGCTTCATTTTATCAGCAACATTAAATTAATAGTTGCTAAAGAGTTGGTATTTGGGCACGGGAGAGTAGGCAGAATAGGACAGTTGCATTTCTAATGAAAAGAAGCAACTTATCTTAATGGAAAATATAGTAGGACATGAAAAATAGTGCCATTGATTCATATTAGTGGAGGCATTACATTGAAAACAACATTGGTTTACCGTGTCCTTACTTTAACAGTGGGACTACTACATTTTACCAGTGGCATTACATGAGACAGGCTCGGGGCAACAAACATCCAAACATGATATCTGGGATGGTCCTTTTTTTGTTCGATATAGCCACCTTTTACCGTGTGAGGCCATCAAATCTAGTGCTGGACATACTCTGTTGACTTGTCCCCCAGTCCCCATGTTCTTTCCTTTTCCGGCCAATAGATTGGTTTATATCGAGTTTGTACTGTGTTTCCCTTTATTTCCCTATTAGACAAAGAGACCAGTTGGATTGCCAGTCTCAGCTACTTTTCACCCCCATTATTTCCTCTTTCGACCAAGTCCTATATTCACGTAACAAATCTCCCCCACCCCACCCCCTTTCTTCCCTGTTTGAACCAAGTAGTATGAGATTCGATTGCATGAAGTAGTAATACTAGATTTGACTGCATGAAGTAGTTTTACTTCTTAACAGTAAAAATTTGGGTGGTTTTCAAACAGCCGATCGATCCTATCTACGAGGGCCCCCGAAAAAGTAGTAAAATATAGAAATGCAGCGACGTGAGGAGCTGGGGCAGTAGAGCATGGTCGGTTTCAAAGGAAGTTATACATGAGGGTCGCCGGGATGACACTAGGTCGGCGGTGGGAGACTGGATCTTCCCACACTATGATAGCTAGGAAGGAATCAGAGGGCCTCCCTAGCAGGCGCTGCATGGGAGAGTATGGCAAGGCATGCTGACCAGGACGCACTGATACGTCTCCAACGTATCTATAACTTCTGATTGTTCCATCATATTATTTTATCTATTTTGGATATTTTATATGCATTAATATGCTATTTTGTATTATTTTGGGGACTAACTTATTAACCTAGAGCCTAGTGCCAGTTTCTGTTTTTCCATGTTTTTGTGTTTTACAGAAAAGGAATATCAAATGGAGTCCAAACGGAATAAAACTTCCGCAATGATTTTTCTTGGACCAGAAGACACCCAACAAACTTGGAGAGGGGACCATAAGAGTCCTGAGGGCTCCACAAGCCCTCAGGGCGCGCCCTAGGGGGTGCGCCCCCTAGCTTGTGGGCCCCACGGGACTCCAACCCTAATCATTGGCCTATAAATTCCCAAATATTCCCAAACGACCAGAAGCGTCCACCAAAATACGTTTTCACCGCCGTAACCTTCTGTTCTCATGAGATCCCATCTTGGGGACTTTTCCGGCACCCTGCCAGAGGGGGATTCGATCACGGAGGGCTTCTACAACAACTCTATTGCCCTCTCCGATGAAGCGTGAGTAGTTTACCACAAACCTACGGGTCCATAGCTAGTAGCTAGATGGCTTCTTCTCTGTCTTTGATCCTCAATACCATGTTCTCCTCAATTTTCTTGGAGATCTATCCGATGTGATATTGTTTTGCGGTGTGTTTGTCGAGATCAGATGAATTGTGGATTTATTTCAATTTATCTATGAATATTATTTTAATCTTCTCTGAATTCTTATACGCATGATTTGATATCTTTGTATTTCTCTTCGAATTATCGGTTTGGTTGGGCCAACTAGATTTGTTCTTCTTTCAATGGGAGATGTGCTTAGTTTTGGGTTCAATCTTGCAGTGTCCTTACCTAGTGACAAAGTAGGGGCAGCGAGGCATGTATTGTATTGTTGCCATCAAGGGTAAAAAGATGGGATTTTCATCATATTGGTTGAGTTTATCCTGCTACATCATGTCATCTTACTTAAGGCGTTACTCCATTCTTATGAACTTAATAATCTAGATGCATGCTGGATAGTGGTGGATGTGTGGAGTAGTAGTAGTAGATGCAGAATCGTTTCGGTCTACTTGACATGGACGTGATGCCTATATTCATATTCATTGCCTTGAATATCGTCATAACTTTGCGCTTTTCTATCAATTGCTCAAAAGTAATTTGTTCACCCACTGTATTATTTTCCTTCAAGAGAGAAGCCTCTAATGAAACCTATGGCCCCCGGGTCTATTTTCCATCATATATTTTCAAATCTATAAACCAAAAAACGTAAAAATACCTTGCTGCAATTTATTTGTTTTTTTACTTTGTTTTATGTTTCTGTAATCTTTAATATCTATCTCTATCAGGTCTCATCCTTGCAAGTGACCATGAAGGGATTGACAACCCCTTAATCGCGTTGGGTGCAGGCGTTTGATTGTTTGTGTAGGTGCATAGATTGGAGACTTGTGTGTACCTCCTACTAGATTGATACCTTGGTTCTCAAAACTGAGGGAAATACTTATCTCTACTTTGCCGCATCACCCTTTCCTCTTCAAGGGAAAAACATCGCAAGCTCAAGAAGTAGCACGCGCCGGAGGTGGGTCAAAGCCATCACTGAGGGCAACTGTGTGAATGTTGCACCTTCTCACCTCCCCCGGCGCAGGGAATCCGGCCGAATCTATGACCAATGGTGAACAGAGAGAGCGTGTGGCCACCGTTTGTCGTGTTTAAATTTGGAGAGGATGAGAGAGTGTGAAGATAACAACACTAGCAAGTAAGTGCGGAGGCTCCTACCTATATAGTGGAGTAGTTTTCATTTTTCTACCGGGGACAGCTTGACCTCGTCAATGACTGTCGAGAAGTCTTCATGCACGTCCCCCGGAGGCGCAGTTGTCGTCATTTTGATCTGAAGCACCAGAATAACATAACACAAAGAATGCCACATGAGAAGAAACCATAACCACACTGACCCAAGGATACAACATGAATCTACACTAGAGATCTGTGGACTACGTCCCGATGGACAAACTAGACCAGGATCAAAGCTCAAATTAAAGATAAACTCATAGAAAATGGGTCAATCGATAGATGTCCTAATTAACATAGCCGACTTGACCTAGATGGCAACCAAGTAGTCTTCGTCCATGTGCCCCCAATGACCAGCGGCTTGGAGGAACACAGTTGTCACTGTTTAAACCTCGCAGTGATCCGAAGCACATGACACCTAATATTGCAAGATGACAAGAACCTAACCACCCCAAAGGAGATGACAAGAATCTACGCTGACGCTAGAGTTCCATGTACTATGTGTAGACGAATGACCTCAAGGAGGATCGGAGCCCAGAAGACAAACTCGGAGAAGAAGCACCGACATTTGCGTGAGCTCTGTGCGTGCCAGGACTAAAAAACCCTAACATGAACTAATAACCCGAGTGGAGGGACTAGGATTCCCCTCCCCACCACCGGTCGATGGAGCGGTGGGAAGAGGGGAGGGTCAAATCCATGGGGTCACCGGTGAAGCATGGAGGGGAGAGGTTGCCCTAGCAGCCTATGGTGACTGGAGTAGATTTGTATTTATATCGAAAATGGATTCAAATTTTATTGCTAATGTAATATACCTGGTGCTCCCTTTTTTCTAGGATTTCTTATCAGAACTACAACCCTGTACAATACAGCCTACACGATATGTAGACGATAGCCAATCCAGCCGTGTGCTGGAGTATGGTCACATGCATGGACGAATTGATCACCCGTGTCATGCAAGGATCATCCATGCACCGACATGTGTACATCACTGTGTTGGGGAATGTTGCAGAAAATTAAAATTTTTCCTACGGTTTCACCAAGATCCATCTATGAGTTCATCTAAGCAACGAGTCAAGGGAGTGAGTTTGCATCTACATACCACTTGTAGATCACGTGCGGAAGCGTTCGAGGGAACAGTGATGATGGAGTCGTACTCGACGTGATTCAGATCACCGATGACCAAGTGCCGAACGGACAACACCTCCGCGTTCAACACACGTACGGAACGGGCGACGTCTCCTCCGTCTTGATCCAGCAAGGAGGAAGGAGAGGTTGAGGAAGACAGCTCCAACGGCAGCACGACGGCGTGGTGTTGGTGGAGAAGCAGTACTCCGGCAGGGCTTCGCCAAGCACGTGACGGAGGAGGTGAGGTGTTGGGGAGGGGAGGGGCTGCGCCTTGGGTTGTGTGTTGCAGCCCTCCCCTCACCCCTCTATTTATAGGGGAAGGGGCAAGGGGGGCCGGCCCCTCTAGATGGGATCTAGAGGGGGGCGGCGGCTAGGGAGGGGGGACTTGCCCCCCAAGCAAAGGGGGCGCCCCCTCTAGGGTTCCCCCCATAACCCTAGGCGCATGGGCCCAAGGTGGGGGGGCGCGCCCAGCCCTCTAGGGGCTGGTTCCCTGCCCCTTGCGGCCCATGTGGCCCTCCGAGAGGGGTGGCCCCTCCCGGTGGACCCCAGGAACCTCTCCGGTGGCCCCGGTACAATACCGATATGCCCCCGAAACTTTCCGGTGTCCGCATGACAACTTCCCATATATAAATCTTCACCTCCGGACCATTCCGGAACTCCTCGTGACGTCCGTGATCTCATCCGGGACTCCGAACAACTTTCGGTAATCACATACAAGTCTTCCTAATAACCCTAGCGTCACCGAACCTTAAGTGTGTAGACCCTACGGGTTCGGGAGACACGCAGACATGACCGAGACGGCTCTCTGGTCAATAACCAACAGCGGGATCTGGATACCCATGTTGGCTCCCACATGCTCCTTGATGATGTCATCGGATGAACACGATGTCGAGGATTCAATCAACCCCGTATACAATTCCCTTTGTCAATCGGTACGTTACATGCCCGAGACTCGATCGTCGGTATCCCAATACCTCGTTCAGTCTCGTTACCGGCAAGTCACTTTAGTCGTATCGTAATGCATGATCCCGTGACCAAACACTTGGTCACTTTGAGCTCATTATGATGATGCATTACCGAGTGGGCCCAGAGATACCTCTCCGTCATACGGAGTGACAAATCCCAGTCTCGATCCGTGTCAACCCAACAGACACTTTTGGAGATACCTGTAGTGCACCTTTATAGTCACCCAGTTACATTGTGACGTTTGGTACACCCAAAGCACTCTTACGGTATCCGGGAGTTACACGATCTCATGGTCTAAGGAAGAGATACTTGACATTGAAAAAGCTCTAGCAAAACAAACTACACGATCTTGTGCTATGCCTAGGATTGGGTCTTGTCCATCACATCATTCTCCCAATGATGTGATCCCGTTGTCAATGACATCTAATGTCCATAGTCAGGAAACCATGACTATCTATTGACCAACGAGCTAGTCAACTAGAGGCTCACTAGGGACATGTTTATGGTCTATGTATTCACACATGTATTACGATTTCCGGATAATACAGTTATAGCATGAATAAAAGACAATTATCATGAACAAGGAAATATAATAATAACCCTTTTATTATTGCCTCTAGGGCATATTTCCAACAGTCTCCCACTTGCACTAGAGTCAATAATCTAGTTACATTGTGATGAATCGAACACCCATAGAGTTCTGGTGTTGATCATGTTTTGCTCGCGAGAGAGGTTTAGTCAACGGATCTGCGACATTCAGATCCGTATGTACTTTGCAAATATCTATGTCTCCATCTTGAACATTTTCACGGATGGAGTTGAAACGACGCTTGATGTGCCTGGTCTTCTTGTGAAACCTGGGCTCCTTGGCAAGGGCAATAGCTCCAGTGTTGTCACAGAAGAGTTTGATCAGCCCCGATGCATTGGGTATGACTCCTAGGTTGGTGATGAACTCCTTCACCCAAATTGCTTCGTGCGCTGCCTCCGAGGCTGCCATGTACTCCGCTTCACATGTCGATCCCGCCACGACGCTCTGCTTGCAGCTGCACTAGCTTACTGCTCCACCATTCAACATATACACGTATCCGGTTTGTGACTTAGAGTCATCCAAATCTGTGTCGAAGCTAGCGTCGACGTAACCCTTTACGGCGAGCTCTTCGTCACCTCCATAAATGAGAAACATGTCCTTTGTCCTTTTCAGGTACTTCAGGATATTCTTGACCGCTGTCCAGTGTTCCTTGCCAGGATTACTTTGGTATCTTCCTACCAAACTTACGGCAAGGTTTACAACAGGTCTGGTACACAGCATGGCATACTTAATAGATCCTATGGCTGAAGCATATGGGATGACACTCATCTCTTATTTATCTTTTGCCGTGGTCGGGCATTGAGTCGAGCTCAATCTCACACCTTGCAATACAGGCAAGAACCCCTTCTTGGACTGATCCATTTTGAACTTCTTCAAAATCTTATCAAGGTATGTGCTTTGTGAAAGACCTATGAGGCGTCTCAATCTATCTCTATAGATCTTGATGCCTAATATATAAGCAACTTCTCCAAGGTCCTTCATTCAAAAACACTTATTCAAGTAGGCCTTAATGCTGTCCAAAAGTTCTATATCATTTCCCATCAAAAGTATGTCATCTACATATAATATGAGAAATGCTACAGAGCTCCCACTCACTTTCTTGTAAACGCAGGCTTCTCCATAAGTCTGCTTTACGCCAAACGCTTTGATCATCTCATCAAAGCGAATGTTCCAACTCCGAGATGCTTGCACCAGCCCATAAATGGATCGCTGGAGCTTGCATACTTTGTTAGTATTCTTAGGATCGACAAAACCCTCCGGCTGCATCATATACAGTTCTTCCTTAAGATGCCCGTTAAGGAATGCCGTTTTGACGTCCATCTGCCATATCTCATAATCATAGTATGCGGCAATTGCTAACATGATTCGAACGGACTTAAGCTTCACTACGAGAGAGAAAGTCTCATCGTAGTCAATCCCTTGAACTTGTCGATAACCCTTAGCGACAAGTCGAGCTTTATAGATGGTGACATTACCATCCGCGTCTGTCTTCTTCTTAAAGATCCATTTGTTTTCTATCGCTCGCCGATCATCGGGAAAGTCAGTCAAAGTCCATACTTTGTTTTCATACATGGATTCTATCTCGGATTTCATGGCTTCTAGCCATTTGTTGGAATCTGGGCCCGCCATTGCTTCTTCATAGTTCGAAGGTTCACCGTTGTCCAACAACATGATTTCTAGGACAGGGTTGCTGTACCACTCTGGTGCGGAACGTGTCCTTGTGGACCTACGAAGTTCAGTAGCAACTTGATCCGAAGTACCTTGATCATCATCATTATTTTCCTCTTCAGTTGGTGTAGGCATCACAGGAACATTTTCCTGAGCTGCACTACTATCCTGTTCAAGAGGTAGTACTTCATCGAGTTCTACTTTCCTCCCACTTAGTTCTTTCGAGAGAAACTCTTTTTCCAGAAAGGATCCGTTCTTGGCAACAAAGATCTTGCCCTCGGATCTTAAGTAGAAGGTATACCCAATGGTTTCTTTAGGGTATCCTATGAAGACACATTTTTTCGACTTGGATTCGAGCTTTTCAGGTTGAAGTTTCTTGACATAAGCATCGCATCCCCAAACTTTTAGAAACGACAGCTTAGGTTTCTTCCCAAACCATAATTCATACGATGTCGTCTCAACGGATTTAGACGGTGCCCTATTTAAAGTGAATGTAGCTGTCTCTAGAGCGTATCCCCAAAATGATAGCGGTAAATCGGTAAGGGACATCATAGATCGCACCATATCCAATAGAGTGCGATTACGATGTTCGGACACACCGTTACGCTGAGGTGTTCTAGGCGGCGTGAGTTGTGAAATGATTCCATATTTTCTTAAGTGTGTACCAAATTTGTGACTTAAATATTCTCCTCCATGATCCGATCGTAAGAATTTTATCTTTCGGTCACATTGATTCTCTACTTCATTCTGGAATTCCTTGAACTTTTCAAAGGTCTCAGACTTGTGTTTCATCAAGTAGACATACCCATATCTACTCAAGTCATCAGTGAGAGTGAGAACATAACGATATCCTCCGCGAGCCTCAACGCTCATTGGACCACACACATCGGTATGTATGATTTCCAACAAGTTGGTTGCTCGCTCCATTGTTCCGGAGAACGGGGTCTTGGTCATTTTGCCCATGAGGCATGGTTCGCATGTGTCAAATGATTCATAATCGAGAGACTCTAAAAGTCCATCAGCATGGAGCTTCTTCATGCGCTTGACACCAATGTGACCAAGGCGGCAGTGCCACAAGTATGTGGGACTATCGTTATCAACTTTACATCTTTTGGTATTCACGCTATGAATATGTGTAACATTACGTTCGAGATTCATTAAGAATAAACCATTGACCATCGGGGCATGACCATAAAACATATCTCTCATATAAATAGAATAACCATTATTCTCGGATTTAAATGAGTAGCCATCTCATATTAAATGAGATCCAGATACAATGTTCATGCTCAAACTTGGCACCAAATAACAATTATTGAGGTTTAAAACTAATCCCGTAGGTAAATGTAGAGGTAGCGTGCCGACGGCGATCCCATCGACCTTGGAACCATTCCCGACGCGCATCATCACCTCGTCCTTCGCCAGTCTCCGCTTATTCCGCAGCTCCTGCTGTGAGTTACAAATATGAGCAATGACACCGGTATCAAATACCCAGGAGTTACTACGAGTACTGGTAAGGTACACATCAATTACATGTATATCAAATATACCTTTAGTGTTGCCGGCCTTCTTGTCTGCTAAGTATTTGGGGCAGTTCCGCTTCCAGTGACCCTTCCCCTTGCAATAAAAGCACTCAGTCTCAGGCTTGGGTCCATTCTTTGACTTCTTCCCGGCAACTGGCTTACCGGGCGCAGCAACATCTTTGCCGTCCTTCTTGAAGTTCTTCTTACCCTTGCCCTTCTTGAACTTAGTGGTCTTATTGACCATCAACACTAGATGTTCTTTCTTGATTTCAACCTCTGACTTCAGCATTGAAAATACTTCAGGAATGGTCTTCACCATCCCCTGCATATTGTAGTTCATCACAAAGCTCTTGTAGCTCGGTGGGAGCGACTGAAGGATTCTGTTAATGACCGCCTCATCCGGGAGGTTAATGTCCAGCTGGGACAGGCGGTTGTGCAACCCAGACATTTTGAGTATG
The DNA here is from genome assembly GCF_018294505.1 of Triticum aestivum. Taxonomy (NCBI): domain Eukaryota; kingdom Viridiplantae; phylum Streptophyta; class Magnoliopsida; order Poales; family Poaceae; genus Triticum; species Triticum aestivum. The sequence continues at coordinate 388,498,711 of NC_057810.1, read as the reverse complement.
TGCTCACTGACAGAACTATTTTCCTCCATCTTACAACTATAGAACTTGTCAGAGACTTCATATCTCTCGACCCGGGCATGAGCTTGGAAAACTAGTTTCAGCTCCTCGAACATCTCATATGCTCCGTGTTGCTCAAAACGCTTTTGGAGCCCCGGTTCTAAGCTGTAAAGCATGCCGCACTGAACGAGGGAGTAATCATCAGCATGAGACTGCCAAGCATTCATAATGTCTTGGTTCTCTGGGACGGGAGCGTCACCTAGCGGTCCTTCTAGGACATATTGTTTCCTAGCAGCTATGAGGATGATCCTCAGGTTCCAGACCTAGTCCGTATAGTTGTTGCCATCATCTTTCAGCTTGGTTTTCTGTAGGAACGCGTTGAAGTTCATGTTGACATGAGCGTTGGCCATTTGATCTACAAGACATATTTTGCAAAAAGTTTTAGACTAAGTTCATGATAATTAAGTTCATCTAATCAAATTATTTTAATGAACTCCCACTCAGATTAGACATCCCTCTAGTCATCTAAGTGTTACACGATCCGAGTCGACTAGGCCGTGTCCGATCATCACGTGAGACGAACTAGTCATCGTCGGTGAACATCTCCATGTTGATCGTATCTTCCATACGACTCGTGTTCGACCTTTCGGTCTCTGTGTTCCTAGGCCATGTCTGTACATGCTAGGCTCGTCAAGTTAACCCTAAGTGTTCTGCATGTGTAAATCTGTCTTACACCTGTTGTATGTGAACGTAAGGATCTATCACACCCGATCATCACGTGGTGCTTCGAAACGACGAACTTTAGCAACGGTGCACAGTTAGGGGGAACACTTTCTTGAATTTATTATAAGGGATCATCTTATTTACTACCGCCATTCTAAGTAAACAAGATGCATAAAACATAACAAACATCACATGCAATTATATAGTAGTGACATGATATGGCCAATATCATATAGCTCCTTTGATCTCCATCTTCGGGGCTCCATGATCATCTTCGTCACCGGCATGACACCATGATCTCCATCATCATGATCTCCATAATTGTGTCTTCATGAAGTTGTCACGCCAACGACTACTTCTACTTCTATGGCTAACGCGTTTAGCAATAAAGTAAAGTAATTGACATGGCGTTCTTCAATGACACGCAGGTCATACAAAAAATAAAGACAACTCCTATGGCTCCTGCCGGTTGTCATACTCATCGACATGCAAGTCGTGATTCCTATTACAAGAACATGATCTCATACATCACAATATATCATTCATCATTCATCACAACTTCTGGCCATATCACATCACATGACAATTGCTGCAAAAACAAGTTAGACGTCCTCTAATTGTTGTTGCATCTTTTACGTGGCTGCAATTGGGTTCTAGCAAGAACATTTTCTTACCTACGAATAACCACAACGTGATTTTGTCAACTTCTATTTACCCTTCATAAGGACCCTTTTCATTGAATCCGCTCCAACTAAAGTGGGAGGGACAGACACCCGCCAGCCACCTTATGCAACTAGTGCATGTTAGTCGGTGGAACCGGTCTCACGTAAGCGTACGTGTAAGGTTGGTCCGGGCCGCTTCATCCCACAATATCGCTGAAGCAAGATAAGACTAGTAGCGGCAAGCAAGTTGACAAGATCTACGCCCACAACAAAATTGTGTTCTACTCGTGCAATAGAGAACTACGCATAGACCTAGCTCATGACGCCACTGTTGGGGAACGTTGCAGAAAATTAAATTTTTTCCTACGGTTTCACCAAGATCCATCTATGAGTTCATCTAAGCAACGAGTCAAGGGAGTGAGTTTGCATCTACATACCACTTGTAGATCGCGTGCGGAAGCGTTCGAGGGAACGGAGATGATGGAGTCGTACTCGACGTGATTCAGATCACCGATGATCAAGTGCCGAACGGACAGCACCTCCGCGTTCAACACACGTACGGAACGGACGACGTCTCCTCCGTCTTGATCCAGCAAGGAGGAAGGAGAGGTTGAGGAAGACAGCTCCAACGGCAGCACGACGGCGTGGTGTTGGTGGAGAAGCAGTACTCCGGCAGGGCTTCGCCAAGCACGTGACGGAGGAGGTGAGGTGTTGGGGAGGGGAGGGGCTGCGCCTTGGGTTGTGTGTTGCAGCCCTCCCCTCACCCCTCTATTTATAGGGGAAGGGGCAAGGGGGGCCGACCCCTCTAGATGGGATCTAGAGGGGGGCGGCGGCCAGGGAGGGGGGACTTGCCCCCCAAGCAAAGGGGGCGCCCCCTCTAGGGTTCCCCCCAAAACCCTAGGCGCATGGGCCCAAGGTGGGGGGGGGGGGGCGCCCAGCCCTCTAGGGGCTGGTTCCCTGCCCCTTGCGGCCCATGTGGCCCTCCGAGAGGGGTGGCCCCTCCCGGTGGACCCCCGGAACCTCTCCGGTGGCCCCGGTACAATACCGATATGCCCCCGAAACTTTCCGGTGTCCGCATGACAACTTCCCATATATAAATCTTCACCTCCGGACCATTCCGGAACTCCTTGTGACGTCCGGGATCTCATCCAGGACTCCGAACAACTTTCGGTAATCACATACAAGTCTTCCTAATAACCCTAGCTTCACCGAACCTTAAGTGTGTAGACCCTACGGGTTCAGGAGACACGCAGACATGACCGAGACGGCTCTCTGGTCAATAACCAACAGCGGGATCTGGATACCCATGTTGGCTCCCACATGCTTCTCGATGATGTCATCGGATGAACCACGATGTCAAGGATTCAATCAACCCCGTATACAATTCCCTTTGTCAATCGGTACGTTACATGCCCGAGACTCGATCGTCGGTATCCCAATACCTTGTTCAGTCTCGTTACTGGCAAGTCACTTTACTCGTACCGTAATGCATGATCCCGTGACCAAACACTTGGTCACTTTGAGCTCATTATGATGATGCATTACCGAGTGGGCCCAGAGATACCTCTCCGTCATACGAAGTGACAAATCCCAGTCTCGATACGTGTCAACCCAACAGACACTTTCGGAGATACCTGTAGTGCACCTTTATAGTCACCCAGTTACGTTGTGACGTTTGGTACACACAAAGCACTCTTACGGTATCTGGGAGTTACATGATCTCATGGTCTAAGGAAGAGATACTTGACATTGAAAAAGCTCTAGCAAAACGAACTACACGAATTTGTGCTATGCTTAGGATTGGGTCTTGTCCATCACATCATTCTCCCAATGATGTGATCCCGTTGTCAATGACATCTAATGTCCATAGTCAGGAAACCATGACTATGTATTGACCAACGAGCTAGTCAACTAGAGGATCACTAGGGACATGTTTATGGTCTATGTATTCACACGTGTATTACAATTTCCGGACAATACAGTTATAGCATGAATAAAAGACAATTATCATGAATAAGGAAATATAATAATAACCCTTTTATTATTGCCTCTAGGGCATATTTCCAACACACTGCTCCAGTACTATTGCTCATCTCTCTCTCTCTGTCTCTCTCTCTCTTCTTTAACTCAGACAACTTGCATGGATGGGGGAGTGTGCCTATGGTTAGTTCTCAGTTGTGGTCCTACATGTGTGTGCAAACACAATATAACGCGCGTTCCATTCGGTGAGCAGTGTGCCAGACCGACTGACCGTCTAGGATGCGACAGGAATGTGACGGGTGTGCTTTATACATGTGTACTGCCTTTTTCTTCTGGCTTTGCTCCATGGTGCAATCTGTGGTTGCAGAATTATATTCAAAACTCGAGAGCTGGGCTTTTGTCGCACGTAGATGGGACAGTTCCGCCTAATCGGTTCGATAGAGAGGCGAGAAGATGAGGGAGTATGGGATTGAACTACTACTGCAAACATTGGGCTGTGTGATTTGACGACTCGTTACTGCTGGACAGGTGGGGCCCTGTGATTTGACAGACCATTATCATTATTACTGCGGTGCTCCGACTGGGGTGAGTCTTGCCTGATCCCTCCATGGTATACAGGTGCTAAGAACAAGTACAATACAATAATGGGCTTATAGCCCTCTTACATGGCACTTTTGCTTATATGTCGAGGAGAGAGACATGGAAAAATGGTTGGAGTGGGCTCTTGTGCAAGACACTAGCTACTTAATCCTTGGCAAATGCAATAAATACTACGAAGAAATAGATAGAGAGAAGTAAAAAAATACTCTTATAGCCAAACTTATAGCTAACCTTGTTGTATGAGTGACTATAAGTGATGACTATATATGACATGCCAACATCACATAGCCTAACACACCTGGACGGAGGAAGTAGTTTCGTGCATGCGAAGTAGGCAAAAAAACCTGCCCATTTATAGCCGTGTGAAATGTCCAAGGGTGCGACCGCGAGAGCAAAGTGATGGTCTATGACGCCCCCGATTCAATCATACACTAATCATGCATGCAAACGTGTACGATCAAGATCAGGGACTCACGGGAAGATATCACAACACAACTCAAAAAACATAAATAAGTCATACAAGCAACATATTACAAGCCAGGGGCCTTGAGGGCTCGAATACAAGTGCTCGATCATAGACGAGTCAGCGGAAGCAACAATATATCAGTACAGACATAATTTAAACAAGTTTGCCTTAAAAAGGCTAGCACAAACTGGGATACAGATCGAAAGAGGTGCAGGCCTCCTGCCCGGGATCCTTCTAACTACTCCTGGTTGTCGTCAGTAGCCTACACGTAGTAGTAGGCACCTCCAGTGTAGTAGTCATCGTCGACGGTGGCGTCTGGCTCCTGGGCTCCAAAGTCTAGTTGCGGCATCTGGGAAGAAGAGGAAAACGGGGGAAAAGAGGGAGCAAAGCAACCGTGAGTACTCATCCAAAGTACTCGCAAGCAAGGAGCTACACTACATATGCATGGGTATATGTGTAAGGAGGCCATATCAGTGGACTGAACTGCAGAATGCCAGAATAAGAGGGGGATAGCTAGTCCTATCGAAGACTACGCTTCTGGCAACCTCCGTCTTGCAGCATGTAGAAGAGAGTAGATTGAAGTCCTCCAAGTAGCATCGCATAGCATAATCCTACCCGGCAATCCTCCCCTCGTCGCCCTGTGGAAAAGCGATCACTGGGTTGTCTGTGGAACTTGTCTGGGTGTGTTTTATTAAGTATCCGGTTCTAGTTGTCATAAGGTCAAGGTACAACTCTAGGTCGTCCTTTTACCGAGGGACACGACTATTCGAATAGATTAGCATCCCTACAGGGGTGCACCACATAACCCAACACGATCGATCCCATTTGGTCGGACACACTTTCCTGGGTCATGCCCGGCCTCGGAAGATCAACACGTCGCAACCCCACCTAGGCACAACAGAGAGGTCAACACGCCGGTCTAAATCCTATGCGCGCAGGGGTCTGGGCCCATCTCCCATTGCACACCTGTACGTTGTGAGGGCGGCCGGAAGCAGACCTAGCCCCCTAATACAAGAGCAGGAGTTCCAGTCCAATCCGACGCGCGCCGCTCCGTCGCTGACGTTAAGAAGGCTTCGGCTGATACCACGACGTCCAGCGCCCATATCTTTCCCACATAGTTGGTTAGTGCGTATAGACCAAATGGCCAGACTCAGATCAAATACCAAGATCTCGTTAAGCGTGTTAATTGATGTAACCACAGACACCGACTAGGGCAAGGCCCACCTCTCACCTAGGCGGTCTCAACCCGCCCTGTCGCTCCGCCACAAAGATCCACATAGAGGGCCGTCGGGACAAAGGTCCTTTCAGCCCCCAATCCGTGAATCACACGCGGGCACTCAACGAGCCGACCCGACTTTAGTTACCATCTGTATAGTATGTATATATTTATAGTATATACCCGTGATCACCTCCCATGTGATCACGGCCCAATAGTATAGCAAGGCAGACTGGCAAGAATGTAGGGCCAATGATGATAAACTAGCATCCTATACTAAGCATTTAGGATTGCGGGTAAGGTATCAATGACTGTAGCAACAATGACAGGCTATGCAGCAGAATAGGAGTAACCGAACAGTAACATGCTACACTACTCTAATGCAAGCAATATAGAGAGGAATAGGTGATATCTGGTGATCAAGGGGGCGCTTGCATGGTTGCTCGGGCAAGAAGGAGGGATCGTCAACTCCGTAGTCAAACTGGGCAGCAGCAGCGTCGGTCTCGTAGTCTACCGGAGAGAAGAGGGGGAAGAAACAATGAATATCATGCAAACAGATGCATATTGATGCATGGCATGACAAGTAACGAGGCTAGGTGTGCCCAATCGCGGTAGTAGGTGATACCGACGAAGGGGGAAAATCATCCGGGAAAGTATTCTCGGTGTTTCGCGTTTTTAGGCAGAGGTACCGGAGGGGGAAAGTTGCGTGTTCGATATGCTAGGGGCATGTGGTGGACGAACGGGTTGCTTATCCGGATTCGTCTCGTTGTTCTGAGCAACTTTCATGTAGAAAGTATTTTCATCCGAGTTACGGATTAAAAGATATGATTTTCAAAAGAATTTATTAATTTCTGGAATTTAATTAATTATTTAAATGAATTCGAAATTGGATTTATGACATCAGCATGATGTCATGCTGACATCATCAGTCAACAGGGGTTGACTGGTCAACCTGACCAGTGGGTCCCGTCTGCCATTGACACATCACCCTAACTAACAGATTAGTTAGGTTAATTAGATATTTAGGTTAATCAAGTTTAATTAGTTCAACTAAACATGATTAATTAAGTTAATTATTTAGTAATTAATTAATTAATTATTTTTATTAATTATTTTTTTATTGTATATTATTTTTTAATTCTTTTACTATAAACCGTTCTGTGGGCGGGGCCCATATGTCATAGGCCCCAGGGGCCTTGCGGTTCGGGCGCCGCAGTTAACGGGCGCTGGGCGCACGGGCGTGGGCGCCCGAGCCTGGTCAGGCGTGACCTAGGCGAGGCCAACGGCACGGTCGCCAGACAGGGGAGGCGGTGGAGGCCAGCGGGGGGGAGGGGGGGCATAGTGAGGCCGCAGCGGCAGGCGGACCAGAGGCGGGGCGAGGACAGTGGCCAGGGCGGCCGCGGTGGCCTGCCGGCGTGTGGCGGAGAAGAACTGCGGGGCTGACCCGCGGGACGGGCGAGGGGCCGAGCGGGGTCACGTCGGCGACAGCGGAGCCGCGGGGAGAGGCCACGGCCGTGATCGTGTGCGCATAAGGGAGAGAGGAGGAGAGGGGGAGCTAGCAGCGGCACCGGTGAGCATATTAGCGGGCAGATGTACGAGCGGGAGGGACCGCAGGGGGTGTGTGCGCGAGCGCACGCTGTCGGCCACGGTCGGGCGCGACAGAGAACATGCGACACGCGAGCGCGGGCATGCACGCGCGTGAGCTGCTGTGACCGCAGGGAAAGGAGGAAGGGGGGCCTCACAGGGTGGTGTAGGGGTTCGGGCAGCGGGGGTTGAGGAGGAAGACGAAGACGATCGGGCGGAGCGGGAGGCAGGCCAGTGGGGAAGTCCGGCGAGGCGGCGTGGGCTCCTGGCGGTGGCGGGCGACAGCGTCGGTGGCCTCCTCCTCTCGATCCCGATCCAATCGGGAGAGAGGGGGGCAGAGATATTTTGCGTGGAGGGGACTGGGGTGTCGGTGGCAGTTCACGTTTCTGGGGGGGGGGGGTGGTGGATAAGGAGAGTGGGGGGAGTGGCCGGCTGGGCCTGGTGGGTTGGCCCAGTGGGGCTGATGGCCTGATGGGCCGGAGCCCGAGGGTTCCTCCGTTTGTTTGTTTTTTTTTCATTTTTGTAATTTCTTTCTTTTATTTATTTTTCTTTTATGTTATATTCAATTTAAAGCACTTAGGCACTTTGTAAAATTATGTTTTCTTCACTATAACTACCTAAGTGATATTAGGCACTACCCGAACATTTTTGTTATAACTTTTGAAAACTTTTATTGTTGACATTAATTTGAATTTGAATTTTGAAACGGTTTCGAAATAACTCGAGTTTATCAACAGTAACCGAGGTGACGTGGCACCATTAGCAGAGGTTCACTGTAGCTTAATTATCCGGGCGTCACAATTCTCCTCCACTACAAGAAATCTCGTCCCGAGATTTAAGAGGGGAACTAGGGGGTAAGGTCTGGTTACAGAATTCTAACGATTCTTCTCGTTCTTGGTTGCTCTTCTCGAAGTGGTCGATCCATTACATTGATGTCTTCATTTTTCTGCTTCAGGTCATTAAGATGAAGTCGACATCCTTTCTCCCGAAACTCCATCGTACTTACGAAAGAATAAATGGGGGCATTCCGGGAGAACAGACTTCTGCAAGGTTGACTATCTGGTCAATAATATTGAGGAAGGTGGCGGAAGTGACTCTCGAATTGAAACTTATGAAAATATCGAGAGCAATGTAAGGAGGTATCATGGGAAGTTTCGAGCGGGCAGGCAATCGTTCGATGCCTGAAACAAAGTGTGAAAGGGGTCTAGAGCAATGGGAATAAGTATTGTGTCCGATATCAGACCTGAAGGTGGCTCATGAATTACATACGAGGCCACGCGCGAGGAATAACCTTCGGAACAGAGGGTGTACAGGAGATCAGGTTTCAATCCTGTGAAACTGTGGGTTATGGGCCCACCATGAGGGTTAAAAGTAGGAAGGGTGGAGACGTCTTGCGTGATCATGTAAGCAAGGCATGTCAGAGGATAGCCTGTCATTTATGTCAGCAACAACATCGGTAGCAAGGGCGAGGGACGAAGAGAACCATTTTCCTATTCGTCGAAACGAGGCGGACCAATAGGCAAAGTTCTCGTCCATCGGTGGTTACCAGAATATCATCAACAATAGCAACACGGTCTTACTGACCGAGTTGTACACCACGGTGTTTACATAAGCAGGGATATATTACTGCTTATGCCATATTGATCACAGAAAGGTTAAACAAAACAATGGAAAGGAAATTATGTTTATTAGATTAAACAAAACAATGGAAGGGAAAATGTGTTTAAACACATATTTCAGGGGTATATCCTTCCCAAGGACAAGCGGAGCATGATATCCATGACAGGATATTATGTAGAAAATCCTCTAGGTGAGGGGAGAGAAATTTCATGACATTACCCATACAATGGTGTTTGCATAATTGAGCAGGAAACATTTAGCATTGGGCTTCAAATGTTCTTGTTGAAAATCAGAGTACAACCGACATGCTTCGAGATAGCATTGACAAGGTCATCAGGTGAAGATCAGACTTTGGAAACACAAAGGATCCATCAGGAACAACTTGTAGAATAAGTCTTACAATTTCCTCACGGAAGAATGACTAATTTGCTAAAAGGAAGAACTATAACAATAGGCCCTCAGGTCAAGGGTGCTAGGCATGACATCACCTTACCGGGCCATATAAAGACCAATGCTATGACTCTAGGAAAATGTCCCAACCATCATATCCGACCGAGATTCAGATCTGATTGGTGTCAGGATACCTCAGGCTTAGGATACCTGAGAAGAAAAGGTGCATCACAAATTGACGAGAAGACATCATAAGATTCTCGGGAAATGAACCATGGAAGCAAGTTCCGAAACAAGAGTTCATCATTAAATCAAGGAGAGGGTTAGGAGGTGGCTGAGGGACTCAGTGACAATTCATTGAGATTCCCAAAAGATGGATTTCCATAATTATCTGAGCAAGGAGATAACACTTGTCAGATCAAATGATATAATGATGTATGCTCGAGGAGAACATGCACGAGTAAACATTGGTTGAAAGGTGCACCCGAAATATGGGCATAGGTACATGATTAATGTTTAGAATGGTGATTCGATATCCAATGGTCTAAGAATGAAATGTTGACCATAATCTTCAAAGCAATATGGTTGCTAGAAGGGCAGAACCCAAACATCACCGATCGAATCAACACGGGGACCAAGAAAGAATGGTGATGGTGAGAAGTATCACTATACTAAGAATTCTTAAGAGGTGGAGTAATTCTCACCACATTCTTGACAAAAGAGATGGTAATACTCCAAGCTAATTAAGAACAAAGGCTGGATAGCAAGGAACTCAAGGTATAACATAGAACACGAACAAGTTTGTGTTGGAGGGGAGGCATTAAAGTGGTCGATGACCACACAAATCTTCGAAGGCAAGGATGGTATTTCTCATCATGAATTCAATTGATATCCAGGAAGGAGTCAAGATGTTGATGATGATCATGACAAATTTTGTCGAGAGGCTCCACAAAGATGTAATAGATCGACGATGACATCAAGTCAAAGGAATGATGAAGCGAAAGGTTAATGGAACCGAGGGTACGACACAAACTCAAAAGCAAGCTTGTTGTTCAAGGCAAAATGATTCGACGAGGAAGATCAATTGTAAGATTAGCTCACCGTCAAAAATTTTGCTCTGGGAAGAAGGACCCGGTAGCACAGTTAAAATTTGGCATGATAACGATATAGCCAATCAGGCTAGGAATGGCGTGATCGGGTACAAACTCGTACTTAAGGAATATTATCAAGAGTTGTTGAACCGTAGTGTAGACTCGATTCAGTTATCGGTGTCTTTGAGTGTTTAATAACTCAGAGCCCATCAAAAACTGTAATCAGTGAGAATGTAGTACTTGATGAAGAACTTATAAGAAGTTATGCAGTTCCAAGATAATCTCGAGATACCAGGGGGTAATACTCAACAGCAGATCAAAGTAGAGGTTGGACCGGGGTATTGATCCACAGAAGACAAGTGCTTGAATTTACACGAGAATTGGTATTTAAGGGAGAACATGGTCGGAACCAAGATTGCATAAAGGCCAGATCCCAAATATAAGATGAACTTATACCAAAGGAATAATTAATTTAAGAGAAGCTTTAATGATAAGATCTACATCGTGTCCATGGGCATGAACACAAAGGTTCAAGGTCGACTCACACTTCCTCAATGTATAACCTTCCATTCACTTCTCATTTTTCGGAGAAGTTGTAATGTTTAAATTTTATCTAGCAAAACACCAGAAGAGTATGACTCGTGAAAACTTTCGAGTTCACACATATTAAGGAAGGCATAGGTTCAACCCATCAAGGCATCTTAGGAACATGTACCATTCAGGGGTAAATAACTCAAGCTCGGAAGTAGAGCATGGTTGAGGAAGCAGAGGATACAGCTTACCAAAGGCATTATGTATCCGAGGAAAGGCTCACAAGGTTATTGAGTATGAAGGACGATGTCGGATAAAACTCATCAAAGGATCCAGTGGTCCACGAGGGACCTGATGTGAGTAATGCTACTCAACTAGAAGAAGAAAGAATGCAAGGAGATCAGATTATAGAACATCTGAATAATTCGATGCTTAGGTAACAAAGGAATTATGATTTCCAAAACAAAGGATCAGAAGCAGATGCTCTGATCAAGGATGGATAAGTTGGATAGACCAGAGGCACAATTGACAACAAATAGTTTGGTCGAGAACCAGCTCATGTTCAAAATGACATCTGAGCCAGAAAGATAATTTAGAAGGGTTGATAGATGATTGTGTGCATTCACACACATGTTGAATCAATAGGGTCAAAATGTCAATCACAAGGATTTTAATGGTTATTGCTAGACAAATGGAATTGTCCAGATTGCAAGCAGACAAGTATTTGCAGAGCAATAGTTGGCAGAGAATTACCGGAAGATCAGGTAACATCTTAATGTATCTTGTGCATCGTATGAACAATGGGGGAAGAACGGATACTCGAAAGTGCGAGGAATTATCCGTAGGGAGTATTCATGAGGCAAGAACTTCAAGGCAGTAAACACAAGGATTCTCGGAATATCCAAAGTATTTCAGGGTATTTTGTAATAACAACAACAATTGGAAGTGAAGTTATGGACGACAAGTGTATGTAGTTTTCCATAGGGATTTATCGGTGGTACAAAATTGCAACGGTGAAGGGCACAAGGGTCTTGGGGAAACATCGGAGAGTATCTTCAAAATATATTGGTGCAGCAGGCGATCATCTGGACTGAAGGGGCTCTCCGGAAGGAAAGTAGTTCTGAGAACCTAAAGTCAGATTTAGTAAAATCATTTAACCCGAATAGAAAAGAGATCAGAGTCCCAGAGTATAGACGAGGAGTAAAAGATCCTAATACCAGCCAATGGCGACGTGGGCCCATGGACTACATAGCCATGTTAGTAAAAAGTTTTGCAATGTGTAGACTCAACTTCGGCCAAGGAGTGTGGAAGGGGGATTCCTACAAGCAGTCGGCTCTGATACCAACTTGTGACGCCCCCGATTCAATCATACACTAATCATGCACGCAAACGTGTACGATCAAGATCAGGGACTCACGGGAAGATATCACAACACAACTCTAAAAACATAAATAAGTCATACAAGCAACATATTACAAGCCAGGGGCCTTGAGGGCTCGAATACAAATGCTCGATCATAGACGAGTCAGCGGAAGCAACAATATCTGAGTACAGACATAAGTTAAACAAGTTTGCCTTTAGAAGGCTAGCACACACTGGGATACAGATCGAAAGAGGTGCATGCCTCCTACCTGGGATCCTCCTAACTACTCCTGGTCATCGTCAGCAGCCTGCACGTAGTAGTAGGCACCTCCAATGTAGTAGTCGTCATCGATGGTGGCGTCTGGCTCCTGGGCTTCAAAGTCTGGTTGCGGCATCCGGGAAGAAGAGGAAAATGGGGGAAAAGAGGGAGCAAAGCAATCATGAGTACTCATCCAAAGAACTCGCAAGAAAGGAGCTACACTACATATGCATGAGCATATGTGTAAGGAGGCCATATTAGTGGACTGAACTGCAGAATGCCAGAATAAGAGGGGGATAGCTAGTCCTATCGAAGACTACGCTTCTGGCAACCTCCGTCTTGCAGCATGTAGAAGAGAGTAGATTGAAGTCCTCCAAGTAGCATCGCATAGCATAATCCTACCCGGCGATCCTCCCCTCATCGCCCTGTGGAAAAGCGATCACCGGGTTGTCTATGGAACTTGTCTGGGTGTGTTTCATTATGTATCCGGTTCTAGTTGTCATAAGGTCAAGGTACAACTCCGGGTCATCCTTTTACCGAGGGACACGGCTATTCGAATAGATTAAATTCCCTGTAGGGGTGCACCACATAACCCAACACGCTCGATCCCATTTGGCCAGACACACTTTCCTGGGTCATGCCCGGCCTCGGAAGATCAACACGTCGCAGCCCCACCTAGGCACAACAGAGAGGTCAGCACGCCGGTCTAAATCCTATGCACGCAGGGGTCTGGGCCCATCGCCCATTGCACACCTGCATGTTGCGAGGGCGGCCAGAAGCAGACCTAGCCCCCTAATACAAGAGCAGGCGTTCCAGTCCAATCCGGCGCGCGCCGCTCCATCGCTGACTTCAAGAAGGCTTCGGCTGATGCCACGACGTCGAGTGCCCATATCTTTCCCACGTAGTTGGTTAGTGTGTATAGACCAAATGGCCAGACTCAGATCAAATACCAAGATCTCGTTAAGCATGTTAATTGATGTAACGGCAGACACCGACCAGGGCCAGGCCCACCTCTCACCTAGGCGGTCTCAACCTGCCCTGTCGCTCCGCCACAAAGATCCACATAGAGGGCCGTCGGGACAAAGGTCCTTTCAGCCCCCAATCCATGAATTACTCGCGGGCACTCAACGAGCCGACCCGACTTTAGTTACCAACTGTATAGTATGTATATATGTATAGTATATACCCGTGATCACCTCCCGTGTGATCACGGACCAATAGTATAGCAAGGCAGACTGACAAGAATGTAGGGCCAATGATGATAAACTAGCATCCTATACTAAGAATTTAGGATTGCGGGTAAGGTATCAATGACTATAGCAACAATGACAGGCTATGCAACAGAATAGGAGTAACCGAACAGTAACATGCTACACTACTCTAATGCAAGCAATATAGAGAGGAATAGGCGATATCTGGTGATCAAGGGGGGGGGGGCCTTGCCTGGTTGCTCTGGCAAGAAGGAGGGATCGTCAACTCTGTAGTCGAACTGGGCAGCAGCAGCGTCGGTCTCGTAGTCTACCGGAGAGAAGAGGGGGAAGAAACAATGAATATCATGCAAACAAATGCATATTGATGCATGACATGACAAGTAATGATGCTAGGTGTGCCCAATCGCGGTAGTAGGTGATGCCGACGAAGGGGGAAATCATCCGGGAAAGTATTCCCGGTGTTTCGCGTTTTCAGGCAGAGGTACCGGAGGGGGAAAGTTGCGTGTTCGATATGCTAGGGGCGTGTGGTGGACGAACGTGCTGCGTATCCGGATTCGTCTCGTCGTTCTCAGCAACTTTCATGTAGAAAGTATTTTCATCTGAGTTACGGATTAAAAGATATGATTTTCAAAAGAATTTATTAATTTCTGGAATTTAATTAATTATTTAAATTAATTCAAAATTGGATTTATGACATCAGCATGATGTCATGCTGATGTTAGCAGTCAATAGGGGTTGACTGGTCAACCTGACTAGTGGGTCCCGTCTGTCATTGACACATCACCCTAACTAACAGATTAGTTAGGTTAATTAGATATTTAGGTTAATCAAGTTTAATTAGTTCAACTAAACATGATTAATTAAGTTAATTATTTACTTAATTAATTAATTAATTATTTTTTTATTATATATTATTTTTTAAATTCTTTTTTATAAACCGTTCTATGGGCGGGGCCCATATGTCATAGCCCCCAGGGGCCTTGCGGTTCGGGCGCCGCAGTTAACGGGCGCTGGGCGCACGGGCATGGGCGCCCGAGCCTGGTCAGGCGTGACACAGGCGAGGCCAACGGTGCGGTCGCCGGACAGGGGAGGCGGGGGAGGCTAGCGTGGGGGGGGGCACAGTGAGGCTGCAAAAGCAGGCGGACGAGAGGCGGGGCGAGGATAGTGGCCAGGGCGGCCGCGGTGGCCTGCCGGCGTGTGGCGGAGAAGAAGTGCGGGGCTGACCCGCGGGACGGCGCGAGGGGCCGAGCGGGGTTACGGCGGCGACAGCGGAGCCGCGGGGAGGAGGCCACGACCGTGATCGTGTGCGCGCAAGGGAGAGAGGAGGAGAGGGGGAGCTTAGCAGCGGCACCGATGAGCATATCAGCGAGCAGATGCACGAGCGGGAGGGACCGCAGGGGGTGTGCGCGCGAGCGCGCGCTGTCGGCCACAGTTGGGCGCGACAGAGAACAGGCCACACGCGAGCGCGGGCGTGCACGCGCGTGAGCTGAGGTGACCACGGGGAAAGGAGGAAGGGGGGGCCTCACAGGGTGGTGTAGGGGTTCGGGCAGCGGGGGTTGAGGAGGAAGACGAAGACGACCGGGCGGAGCGGGAGGCAGGCCAGTGGGGAAGTCCGGCGAGGCAGCGTGGGCTCCTGGTGGCGGCAGGCGACGGCGTCGGTGGCCTCTTCCTCTCGATCCCGATCCAATCAGGAGAGAGGGGGGCAGAGATATTTTGCGCGGAGGTGAGTGGGGTTTCGGTGGCGGTTCGCGTTTCTAGGGGGGGGGTGGATAAGGAGAGTGGGGGGAGTTGCCGGCTGGGCCTGGTGGGTTGGCCCAATTGGGCTGATGGCCTGATGGGCCGGAGCCCGAGGGTTCCTCCATTTGTTTGTTTTTTTTCGTTTTTGTAATTTGTTTCTTTGATTTATTTTTCTTTTATGTTATATTTAATTTAAAGCACTTAGGAACTTTGTAAAATTATGTTTTCTTCACTATAACTACCTAAGTGATATTAGGCACTACCCGAACATTTTTGTTATAACTTTTGAAAACTTTTATTGTTGACATTAATTTGAATTTGAATTTTGAAACGGTTTTGAAATAACTCGAGTTTATCAACAGTAACCGAGGTGACGTGGCACCATTAGCAGAGGTTCACTGTAGCTTAATTACCCGGGCGTCACATGGTCGTGGTAGGCGCGACCATGATACATGCTGTTGACAACCCTTGGATCTGAGATTGAATGTTGCATGCTAAGTTACTGAAAATTATAGAATAACCCTCCAGGATAGGATATTCACCCATAGGTATAGAATCACACCATGCAACCGTTTGATCTCAGATCCAAGGTCTCTTGGAAGCCCGTATCATGGGAGCATGGAAAGCTTCTTATCAAGTGTAATTTTCCCGATGCCTTGCGTGCAAACATGCAGATGCTATACTGTCAGGCCTACAAAGTGGGTCTAGTAGACATGACATCTAATTGGGCCCCCATAGTACTATGCATGAAGCCATTTATTCACCGGGCAAGCCACTACCCTACCGTTCGCACGCCCCACTCAACATTTTTACAATCGGAAAACCGCTAGTAGTTCGCTCCTACTCGTCCCCGACCGACCTTTAACATTACGGCAATTTGCTCCTAGTCATCCCGTCCTTTCACATTACAGCAGTTCCACTAATCCTAACCCTCCTCCAAAATCCATGGCGTCCCAAATCTCCATGATCAGCGGTGAGTACAAGGTCAGAACCATCACCGGCGATGAGTTCGACATCATCTACACCCGTTCTTCTGCAACGGTGAAAGGATGCCTTGCTCGCTTCAAATGCATGTTCAAAAATTCAGATGGTGTTGAGTGGGTTGCTGGGCTATATGTTGAGTACACCACAGTCCTGGGAAAAGAGAACAATATAAAGGAGGAAGAGAAGAAGAAGACCGCCGTGATCTAGGTTTGCGTGCATAACTTGTGCTTGGTCTACCACATATGCCATGCCGATGTTAAGTGCAAGGATTTTAAGAACTCCCTCGCGGACGATAGAGTCAAATTCGTTACTATAGACTTTCATAACGACAAGGAAGTCCCGGGTCAGATAGGCCTTGCTGTAGGCCAGCCCTTCGACCTCCAGAAGAATAGGCCGGTGTCCTCCCATCAGCCTTCAATGCTGACCCTCGCAGGAGCCATGGTTGATCCTTTGTACGGTAAACACATGAAACCTCACCACAAGTTTCATCTTGCATGGAAGTGGAATGAAATAGAAAAAGATCACATCGAGTATGCTAAAATGGATGCCTACCTTTGTTTGAATATCTTCAAGGGTTGGATGAAGAGCGAGATCCTAGTGTGTGGTTCAAGCAAAGAAGTATCGGCCAAGAGGAGGAGGGACACGGATGAAGTCTAGGACGTGGACGAGGAGTCCGAGTAAGGTGGCAATGTCATTGCTCATAGTGGTTCTAGTGTTGTGTCTACCGGATTAGTTGCTTAGTTTAGTTTCAGGGTGCTTAGTTTTATTTCAGGGATGTGTTCTGCTGAGCCCCCAGCAGAACTATGTTATGTTCTTTCTTGTTACTTTAACTCTTCAGTACTTACATACTGGTATTTCTTACAGTTCATCTTGTAGTTGGTAGTACTACCACTCGTTTCTTCACATTATATACGTACTATATATGACATGGCCAACATCATATAGCCAGCAGTTGGCTATACAATTAACCATGCTCTAAGCACGCCACATATGCAAAACACTTAAATGAGATAAGTAATTCTTAAAAAAACTTAAATGCGAGAATTTTACCCAAAGCATGAAGGAGTTTAATTGTCAAAAAATTAAATAGGTATGCTAATTTCTTTAATAGACTTTAGCACCCCATCTAAGCACGTACTAGCTTTTTTAATAGTACTATGCATAATTTGGCGATGAGCGCTCTGTATATGTACCACATTTTTTTTAATTTCATCTTGTTAGTTTTGCTCCATGGCGTAGTCCATTGACACTACTACTATACAAAACTACATTTAAAAGGCGAGGGCGGGGCAGTCTCGCCTGGTCGGTTTGACAGAGAGGCGATGGCCTTTGTGATTTGACGGCTCATTACTGCTGGAAGGTGAGGCCTTGTGATTTGCCTTCTCGTATAATTGTTGCCGACGACCTGAGGAGGACCAAAGAATTGTGTGGTATACTCTAGTTTTCCACTGGAGTACTAGTACGACGGAGTAGCGCAAAACACATCAGGCTAGTGTGATATGGCGATAAAAAATGATCTAATTTGCTAGTCATCGATCCCGTGGTGCCGCTCATCCTTAGCATTGTTCTATTTGTGCCTCCTAGAGAACATGACACATGCGGGGAAACACCCGAAGCAAAAGAAGAATCACAGGAGCAAAAGAAGAAGGAAGATTGCCCCCCGCCCCAAAAGAAGGAAGACGCAGATAAAAGTCTGGGGCGCTGCTCTCTACTTCATGAAGGGTTCCTAGCCGCAGAGTCCTAACTACTTCTTCATCGCCTCCACGAGCTTCATCTCCTCATGCCTCTCCTCCACCCTCTTCTTCATTATGTCCATGATGCAGGATTCTGAAGGCAAGCGTTCTTGATCTCTTCCACGGCCGCATTACGTTGCTTGACAGCAGTCGGTAGCTCGATGCGGAGCTTTGCCATGCCCTCCTTCTATTCCATGATGAGGGCCTTCAACATCTTCACCGAGGAACTCCTGTTCTCATGTATCTTCTTCCAGCCGGCGTTCTCCTCCTTTAGTAGGTCAAGCTCATGGTGGAGCTTTGCCTTGTCGTCCATAAGTTGCAGGATTTCACCGGTCGCCTTCTTACCTGAGGCAATGCTCTCCTTCAGTAGCTTCACCAAGCCGTCGGTCAACTCCTTCTGCTTATTGAGCTGAGCGGGCATGTTGTCGAGGCTCTCCTTCAACAGCTTCACCAAGCCATCGGTCAACTCCTTCTACTTATTGAGATGAGCGGGCATGTCGTCAAGGGATAACGACTCCATCACCGTGAGCTCGACATGTTTGCCTCCATGACTAGTGCGCTCCTGGGAGCACTCGCCTACCCATGAGAGATCTTTCAAGGCCTCTGCGAGGCGGCAAGCCCTCTTTTTTTGTGGCCTTGGTCGCCGCTACCTTGTTAATAGTAGTTCTTGACCTAGAGCTCTGCACACCGGCCATGGCAAGGACGGACGAACAAGAAAGACTTATGAGGAGGAAGGTACAATACAAAAAACCACTTCCGTGCTAATACATGTTTGTCACAGTAGGTCACGTTTTCTGTCATGCATGTACACCCATGACAATTTTACGACAGAATCAAGGTAGTCATACATGTGATGTCGTAGTAGTGTTCCATGACAATACCAAAATTATCATCACAGAAGTGTTCACTTCCATGAAGATAAATGGTGTTTCATGGAAGTGCTTTCGTCAAGGGTAACCGACATGTGGCATCCACCATAACGGGTCATCGTTAAGCTATCGGGTTCCGGTTTGGATTCGATAACCTGTTAATAGCCCCGACTAATGGGGATTTTCCTCATATGATTACAACCCATTGTAACTTCCGGCCCATGTATGTCCTATGATGACCTTCGGCCCATATGAGGTCCTTTGTAACTCTGGGCCCATTAAAGGCCTGTGGTGAAACTTGCCCATGATGAAGAGTGCATCGCTTTATACCCATTAACAACCCATTATACTATTGGGCCGTTTCCATCCTGTTATATCTTTCGGCCTTCTAAGGGCCCATTTATTCTTGGGCTCATTTCCAACATTCGGTTACTTCTGGTCCATTACTAGCCTATTCCACTTGTGGGCCAAATTCAGCGCGTGGTTATAGTCGGCCCGTTTGTAGCCTGTTAATCAGTTGGCCCATTTTCATAGCATCATCAAATATGGCCCGTTATGCCTGTCCATTGAATTAAGCCTATTATATGTATCGGCCTATTAACGGCCCATTATGGTCGGGCCATAAACAAACGATTTCCTCTCTAGCCCATTTACGGCCCATAATGCGTCCCATTATTGGTCCACGAATAGTACGTCCCATGTTTAGCCAATTGATCATATGGCCCATAGAAGGCCCATCGATTCTATGACCCGTAGAAGGCCCATGGATCCTACGGCCCATAGGAGGCCCATGGTCACTACGTCATGTAGCAGGACGATGGTTACAATGGTCCGTATGTTGCCCATGGTTATTGTGGGCTAGTTTTAAAAAATATTTTATTGTGGCCACTAGTAAACTGCGGAAAAAGAACTGCAGTGACTCAACCAAACAAATAAACAAGACAATAAGGAAATAAATAAGCAAGAAACTTATGCTAGGCTATTACAGCTATTACACATTAGGCATCAAAGTTCGCCACCAGTGCAAATATAGGGAACAAAGCAGCATATTACATACACTGGTCGTCTAAATTAGCCACCAGTGCAAATAAATGCGGCTAAGAACCAAGTCCTTAACTGAAACAACCTCAGAAGAGCTCAAGAAATGTTATCCTGGGTATCCACCATGCTAGCAATATGCTTAGAAAGCTTCTAGCTTTCTCCTGTTTGGCGCTAAAATCCTCCAATGCTTGCTGTTGCACTAGAAAGTATGCATCTGAATTCTCCAGGGACTTCCTTAGTCCTGTGGCTTCTTGTTGTGGAACAACTAATCGATGTCTTTTAGCTTGTAGTTGAGACTCAAGAAACCGAACTGATTCATACAATGAGTTCAAAGAGCTTGTGCCAGCGGTAGTGGCCAGTAACTCGAATACTACATCAAGACAAGACTTTGGGGTTGTCTCACTGTCTTCAAGATAGTTTTCCTTAGCTGTTTTATTAGCTTCGTTGGAGACCAACAAGGATGTCTCACTATCCTGAATCTTATCTGCATTACTTCCTTTACCATTGCTTAATAAGGTACTCTTCCCCAATATTCGCTACAAAACAATACACTTCCGTGATGATACATGTTTATCATAGTAGGTCATGTTTTCTGTCATGCATGTACATCCAAGACGATTTTATGACAGAATCAAGATAGTCATACCTGCGCTGCCATAGAAGTGTTCCATGACAATATCAAAATTATCATCACAGAAGTGTTCACTTCCATGATGATAAATGGCACGTCATGGAAGTACTTTCATCAAGGGTGGCCGACACATGGCATCCACCGAAACGGGTCGCCGTCATGCTATCGGGTACGGTTTTGGATCCGATAACCCGTTAACAACCCGGACCAATGGTTTTTTTCCATGTGTAGAATTCTCACTGGCCGTAGAAACCACATGTCAGCACTTCAAAAGGATAAATGTCAACCGCCCAATGGACAGGAGGCACCTATTGTACGTCGGCACGTGGCAAGGACCAACAATGGCCCATTTATGTTAAAAAGGCTAGCCCAGTAAAAATTAGCGGACTGGCCCATTAACGGCCTACTAGTAGATGACCCATTCACAGTTAAGGCACGTTCCACTAGTGTCAAATCGGCCCATCAATGGCTCGTTCTAGACTTGTCATCATTGCGACCCATGATAACTTCTGGCCCATTAAAAGTCTGCTAGGTATTTGGGCCGGATTACGGCCCGGTGTGTTTCCAACCTGTTAAAGGTCATGCTTCATTTGGGCCCATTTATTGGCAATTGAAATTTTCAGCCCATAAACGACCATGAATAAATTGGGCCATATTCGGCCATGTCTGACATTCGGCCAGTTAGAGGCCCACTGTTGATTTGGGCCACTTCCAACCTATTGTGATTTTCGGCCTGTTAACCTCGGACGAAATCCATGGGCCATATGTAGCCCAACGTCACATCGGGCGTATTAACGGCCCATATAAAACTGATACTAATCAAGCCCGACCACAATTCCGGCCTGGTAAAGGCCCGCGTAGTAGGTCGGCCGATTTACGACCCGTCTTTCGGCTTGTGAACGATCCGCGTTGTAAATGGGCCACCAGGAGCTGCGTTATATTTCGGCCTGCTAATGACCATTGGTTACTTGGCACAATCAGGGCCCAATCTCACTTTCGGCCTATTAAAGGCCCATGTTATTTATGGGTTTGAGATATTTACACATGTTAACGGCCTGTTGTTCCTGAGGGCCCAAATTATGTTTAGGCCTGTTAAAGGCCCATTGTGGGCACATGCCTACTAAAAAAAAGAAAGCTTATGCTGATTTAGGCCCAGATATGTTTGGTGGGCTACATGCAAATTACGACCTATACTTGTTTTTAGCCTGCTACGTCTTGATCTTGCCTTGGTTTTCCTTGAAGAGGAAAGGGTGATGCAGCAATAGTAGCGTAAGTATTTCCCTCAGTTTTTGAGAACCAAGGTATCAATCCAGTAGGAGGCTACTCAAAAGTCCCATGCACCTACACAAACAAACAAGAACTCGCAACCAACATAATAAAGGGGTTGTCAATCCCTTCAAGGCCACTTGCGAAAGTGAGATCTGATAGAGATAATATGATAGATAAATATATTTTTGGTATTTTATAATATAGATAGAAAAAGTAAAGATGCAAATAAAAGTAGATGGCAAACTTATATGATAAGAGATAGACCCGGGGGCCATAGGTTTCACTAGTGGCTTCTCTCAAGATAGCATAAGTATTACGGTGGGTGAACAAATTACTGTAGAGCAATTGATAGAAAAGCGATTATGAGATAATGTAGGCATGATCATGTATATAGGCATCACGTCCGTGACAAGTAGACCGACTCCTGCCTGCATCTACTACTATTACTCCACACATCGACCGCTATCCAGCATGCATCTAGAGTATTAAGTTCATAAAGAACAGAGTAACACATTAAGAAAGATGACATGATGTAGAGGGATAAAATCACGCAATATGATATAAACCCCATCTTTTTATCCTCGATGGCAACAATATAATACGTGCCTTGCTGCCCCTGCTGTCACTGGGAAAGGACAGCGCAAGATTGTACCCAAAGCTAAGCACTTCTCCCATTGCAAGAAAGATCAATCTAGTAGGCCAAACCAAACTGATAATTCGAAGAGACTTGCAAAGATAACTTAATCACACATAAAATAATTCAGAGGAGATTCAAATATTTCTCATAGATAAACTTGATCATAAACCCACAATTCATCGGATCTCGACAAACACACCGCAAAAACAATTACATCGAATAGATCTCCAAGAAGATCAAGGAGAACATGGTATTGAGATCCTAAGAGAGAGAAGAAGCCATTTAGATAATAACTATGGACCCGAAGGTCTATGGTAAACTACTCACAACTCATCGGAGAGGCCTTGGAGATGATGTAGAGGCCCTCCATGATCGATCCCCCCTCCGGCGGAGCACCGATGAAGGCTCCAAGATGGGATCTCGTGGATACAGAAGGTTACGGCGGTGGAAATAGTTTTTCGTGGTCGCTTCTGATGTTTTCGGGGTACATGGGTATATATAAGAGGAAGAAGTAGGTCGGTGGACTCTCGAGGGGCCCACGAGATAGGGGGGTGCGCCTAGTAGGGGGGGGGGCGCCCTCCACCCTTGTGGCTGCCTCGATTGTTTCTTGACTTCCACTCAAAGTCCTCTAGATCACGTTCATTCCAAAAATCACGCTCTCGAAGGTTTCATTCCGTTTGGACTCCGTTTGATATTCCTTTTCTTCGAAACACCGAAATAGGCAAAAAAACAGCAATACGGGCTGGGCCTCCGGTTAGTAGGTTAGTCCCAAAAATGATATAAATGTGTAAAGTAAAGCCCATAAACATCCAAAACGGGTAATATAATAGCATGGAACAATCAAAAATTATAGATACGTTGGAGACGTATCAAGCAGCCCCAAGCTTAATTCCTGCTCGTCCTCAAGTACGTAAATGATAAAAACGGATTTTTTGATGTGGAATGCTACCTAGCATAATTCTCAATGTAATTTTCTGTACTGTGGCATGAATATTCAGATCCAAATGATTCAAAATAAAAGTTCATACTAACATAATAAATAGTAACACTTCAAGCATACTAATCAAAGCAATCATGTCTTCTCAAAATATCATGGCTAAAGAAAGTTCATCCCTACAAAATCATATAGTTAGGCTATGCTTCATTTTCGTCACACAAAAATGCTCCCATCTTATACACCCCCGATGACAAGCCAAGCAATTGTTTCGTACTTAAACTTTTTCAACTTTCACGCAATACATGAGCGTGAGCCATGGATATAACACTATGGGTGGAATAGAATATGATGATGGGGATTGTGTGGAGAAGACAAAAAAGGAGAAAGTCTCACATTGACAAGGATAATCAACGGGCCATGGAGATGCCCATCAATTGAAGTCAACATGAGGAGTAGGGATTGCCATTCAACGGATGCACTAGAGCTATAAATGTATGAAAGCTCAACAAAAGAAACTAAGTGGGTGTGCATCCAACTTGCTTGCTCACG
The DNA here is from genome assembly GCF_018294505.1 of Triticum aestivum. Taxonomy (NCBI): domain Eukaryota; kingdom Viridiplantae; phylum Streptophyta; class Magnoliopsida; order Poales; family Poaceae; genus Triticum; species Triticum aestivum. Next base: position 388,474,632 of record NC_057810.1, on the reverse strand, counting down.
AAGACCTAGGGCATTTTGAGGAAGCCCATCGTAGGAATATACAAGCCAAGTTCTATAATTAAAAATTCCCACTAGTATATGAAAGTGACAACATATGAGACTCTATACATGAAGAACATGGTGCTACTTTGAAGCACAAGTGTGGAAAAGGATAGTAACATTGCGCCCTTTTTATTTTTATTTTCTTTTTTCCTTTTTTTTCTTTGGGCCTTTCTTTTTTTGGCCTTTTTCTTTTTGGCCTTTTTTCATTTCCTTTTTTTGGGGACAATGCTCTAATAATGATGATCATCACACTTTTATTTATTCACAACTCATGACTTACAACCCAAAACTAGAACAAGATATGACTCTATATGAACGCCTCCGACGGTGTACCGGGATGGGCAATGAATCAAGAGTGACATGTATGAAAAATTATGCATGGTGGCTTTGCCACAAATATGATGTCAACTACATGATCATGCAAGGCAATATGACAATGATAATGTGTGTCATGATGATAAACGGAACGGTGGAAAGTTGCATGGCAATATATCTCGGAATGGCTATGGAAATACCATAATAGGTAGGTATGGTGGCTGTTTTGAGGAAGATATAAGGAGGTTTATGTGTGATAGAGCGTATCGTATCACGGGGTTTGGATGCACCGGTGAAGTTTGCACCAACTCTCAAGGTGAGAAAGGGCAATGCACGGTACCGAAGAGGCTAGCAATGATGGAAGGGTGAGAGTGCGTATAATCCATGGACTCGACATTAGTCAAAAAGAACTCATATACTTATTGCAAAAATCTACAAGTCATCAAAAACCAAGCACTACGCGCATGCTCCTAGGGGGATAGATTGGTAGGAAAAGACCATGGCTCGTCCCCGACCGCCACTCATAAGGATGCACAATCTAAGAACACCTCATGTTTCAAATTTGTTACACAACTTTAACCATACGTGCATGCTACGGGACTTGCTAACTTCAACACAAGCATTCTTTAAATTCATAATCATCCAACTATCATGACTCTAATATCACTACCTCCATATCTCAAAACAATTATCAAGTACCAAATTGATCATAGCATCCAATTCACTTCCTATGATAGTTTTTATTATACCCAACTTGGATGCCCATCATTCTAGGAGCAATTTTATAACCATAGAAAATACCATGCTATTCTAAGACTCTTAAAATAATATAAGTGAATCATGAGAGATTAACAATTTATACAAAATTAAGCCACCGCCGTGCTCTAAAAGATATAAGTGAAGCACTTGAGCAAAAACTATCTAGCTCAAAAGATATAAGTGAAGCACATAGAGTATTCTAATAAATTCCAATCAAGTGGGTTTCTCCCAAAAGGTGTGTACAGCAAGGATGATTGTGGTAAACTAAAAAGCAAAGACTAATATCATACAAGACGCTCCAAGAAAAACACATATCATGTGGCGAATAAAAATATAGCTCCAAGTAAAGTTACCGATGAACGAAGATGAAAGAGGGGATGCCTTCCCGGGGCATCCCCAAGCTTAGACTTTTGGCTATTCTTGAATATCTTGGGGTGCCTTGGGCATCCCCAAGCTTAGGTTCTTGCCACTCCTTATTCCATAATCCATCAAATCTTTACCCAAAACTTGAAAACTTCACAACACAAAACTCAACAGGAAATCTCATAAGCTCCGTTAGTGCAAGAAAGAAAAACCACCACATAAGGTACTGTAATGAACTCATTATTTATTTATATTGGTGTTAAACCTACTGTATTCCAAGTTCTCTATGGTTCATACCCTTACATACTAGCCATAGATGCATCAAAATAAGCGAACAACACACGAAAAGCAGAATCTGTCAAAAACAGAACAGTCTGTAGCAATCTGTAAGTCTCGAATACTTCCGGAACTCTAAAAATCCTACCAAAATAGGAAGTCCTGGGAAATTTGTCTATTGATCTACAGCCAAAAGAATCAACGCAAAAATCATGTTTCTATGAATTACCAAAATTATTTTCTTGCGCGCATAGTTTCTGTTTTTCAGCATAATCAAATTAACTATCACCATAGGTTATCCTATAGGTTCTACTTGGCACAAACACTAATTAAAACATAAAAATACGTCTAAACAGAAAGTAGATGCAAAATTTATTACTTAACAGAAGCAAAAAAAAAGAAGATAAAATTGGGTTTCCTCCCAACTAGCGCTATCGTTTAACGCCCCTAGCTAGGCATAAATGCGAGGATAGATCTAAATAGTACCATCTTTGGCTTCTAATTCATAAATAGAGCACTTATAATCTTTAGGGGTTTCTCCCTTTTTAGCAATGATTAAACCCTTAGGCAAGAATTCAAGAAATTCATTTGTAGCAAAAGGTTCCTTAATGATAGAGAGACAATTGGGACGAACACTTATTGATTTGAGATACGCATTTCCCTTACTAGAAGATTCACCCTTGTTTTTAGGAACATAAATAAATTTGGCAGTTTTGGTAGGAGGGTTTGGAGTGTTTTTCATGGAAGAAAAAACCGACCCTAAGTTGGTAATGATATCCTCAAGTTTACCAATTCTCGCATAATCTAGATCTATTCTTTCATTAACTATAGGTTCTTTCTCTTTAAAAAAATTTCAAAGTAACTCCAACCCTAGATCCATATTGGGTAATTTGATTATGAATCTTTTTGTCCAAAATTTCAATCAACTCAACAGTGGCAACTTTATTTTCAATAATTTCAAGCCTTTGCATAACATGTTCCAAAGTTAAAATAGTTCCATTAACCAAAAGAGGTGGTGGGCCAAACAAATCTAACATAGCATTATAAGCATCAAACGTATGGATACTCAAGAAACCCCCTCTGGTAATGGTATCAAGAATGTATCCATTCCAAGGAGTAATGCCTACATAAAAATTACGAAGAAGAACAGAAGTAGAAAGCTTCCTAGTAGATTTATTTTGAGCATTGCAAATTCTATGCCAAGCATCTTTTAAATTTTCTCCCTCCCTTTGCTTAAAATTAAGAATTTCATGTTCGGGGGTAATAACGAGGATAGGAGGACTAGCCATGACAACGAGCAAACAAAAAGGTGAGCGACAGAAAGAGGAGATTGGGAAAGAGAGGGCAAATAAAACGGCAAGGGTGAAGTGGGGGAGAGGAAAACGAGAGGCAAATGGCAAATAATGTAAATGCGAGGGAGATGAGTTTGTGATGGGTACTTGGTATGTCTTGACTTGAGCGAAGACCTCCCCGGCAACGGCGCCAGAAATCCTTCTTGCTACGTCTTGAGCTTGCGTTGGTTTTCCTTGAAGAGGAAAGGGTGATGCAGCAATAGTAGCATAAGTATTTCCCTCAGTTTTTGAGAACTAAGGTATCAATCCAGTAGGAGGCTCCTCAAAAGTCCCACGCACCTACACAAACAAACAAGAACTCACAACCAACGCAATAAAGGGGTTGTCAATCCCTTCAAGGCCACTTGCGAAAGTGAGATCTGATAGAGATAATATGATAGATAAATATATTTTTGGTATTTTATAATATAGATGGAAAAAGTAAAGATGCAAATAAAAGTAGATGGCAAACTTGTATGATAAGAGATAGACCCGGGGGCCATAGTTTTCACTAGTGGCTTCTCTCAAGATAGCATAAGTATTACGGTGGGTGAACAAATTACTGTCGAGCAATTGATAGAAAAGCGAATAATTATGAGATTATCTAGGCATGATCATGTATATAGGCATCACATCCGTGACAAGTAGACCGACTCCTCCTGCATCTACTACTATTACTCCACACATCGACCACTATCCAGCATGCATCTAGAGTATTAAGTTCATAAAGAACAGAGTAACGCATTAAGAAAGATGACATGATGTAGAGGGATAAACTTGTAACATCCCAAAATTCTAAATTTTGGAATGTTATAGTAATCAGATAGATTTGATTGATTGTTTGATTGTTGGGTGATTGATTGAGTGAAATTTGAAACTTTTTGAAAGTTAAATGAGAGGGAATAAAAGGACTTTCCCAAACTTTCATTTTGCATCCGTGATCTCCGTGAATTCAAATTCTTTTCACCACAAAACCCTGGAGAGAAGATGACATGACTTCTTCCATTTATCTAAATGACAAGGGGTGTTGAAAATATTTGAATTTCATTTGGAAAATATTTCCAACCCAGGAACTTTATGCAAATCAATGATTTTCACGAGCGAAGATAAAATGACTTCTTCAAAACATATGAAATATGAGTTGGGAGTTTCAAAAAAAAATTCAAAGTTCTTTTGAATTTATTTTCAATTTGGAGTTATTTGAGTTTTATTCTAATTATTTTTCTCCAAAAATAAAATATATGGAAAATAGGGTCACATGATTCTCTACATGAGAAAATTGGAGAGAAATAAATTTGAATTAATTTTGGTATTTTTAGAATGATTTTTACTGGATTTTACTACAACAGAAGCACCCTTCGCCTTATTTGAATTTCTATGGATTTTATTTGATATTACAAAAATGTTCATGTTGTAGAAAATATTTTTCTGCAAATTTTGATATATTATATGCCTATATATTATTTTTATTTTCCTTGCTTTATTTGTTTTGTTTGTCCGTGTTTAAAAAAAACTTTTCCCCGACTGGGCCGGCCCAGCTCCCAGCCAGGCCGCGGCCCAGCCCAGCGCGCCCGCGCCCGTCCCGAGCTCCCGCCGCAGTCCGCCTGCCGCACGTCGCCGCTGCCGTGACCGCGTCGCGCACGCCTCCCCTTGCCCCTCGCCCACGCCATCGCCTGCCCCTCACTGCCTATAAAGCCGCCGCCTCTCCTCCCCTCCTCGCATCGCGTCGCAGCCGCCGCCGCACTCGTCGGAATCCGCCGCCGCCGTTGACATCCGCTTGCCGCTGCCGCACCGTCCCGTCGCCTTGGACCACCACCGACAGCGCCATCCTCCTCGCCTCGCCGCGCCGCCCCTCCCCGACGTCTCCGCCGTCCTCTACGACCGCCGGAATGCTGCCCCCAAACGGATCCGAGCCGCCGCCGCCGACGACCCGCCGCCGGGGTAACCGCCACCCTCCCCTCACCGTTGGATCTGGATCCAACGATCCAGATCTTTCTCTCTTTTTTTGTTTTGTTTTTTAGCGAGTGTTCGCTCGGTTAGCTTAAGTAGTGAACGCGTTCATCGTTTATGCTTTTAAAACGGACGTTCGTCCGATAGTTTTCTGTCACGTAGCCAGGGACCCAGATATAATTATCTTTTCTTACAGATTAGTCCCTGTTCTTAAAATGATCACAACTTTTTGTCTGTTTATCCAAATCCAACGAAAACAACACCCACTTCTTCGTTATGATCCCCTCTATCCATTAAAACAACTTAAACATGTTTTTGAAAGTTTTAAAAATTGAATTCAAACAGTTTAGTATTTGAACTCTGTTTGATCGTAACTTGAGTTTTATAACTCCGTTTGAGTTGATTCTTTTTGCAAATCGAAGCTCTTGACCTAAACTTTCTGATAAGGCAAAATTCACAAAATTTTGGTACAATTATAAATTGTTTTATATTGCACGAGTTGTTTGCTTGTTTTCGAAGTTTTCCGAGTTCTTTTCGTCGATTCTTTTGAGTGATTGCTTATGTGTGGTTACCATTGCGTGCTTACGATAGATTGAACGGAGTGTGATGAGTAAAACTATTAGGAGTCATGAGTGCGAATCATCTTCATCAACAGTACAGGCAAGTTCACACTTTTGATCATATCCCTTTCATACCCAGTTTTTATGCATTAGTTTCAATCCTCAAACAATTGCATGGTTAGGATCTGATTAATATGTGGGTTTTGGGAAGTAGATGAGGTAGTACCTATTACCTGTTCTATTTTCAAACCCTTGGGAGTTACTTCTACATTGCTTATAATGCCATGCTATGCTAGTAGACGTGGATTGGGTGAGTGTATCCATGACAGATGTGAGATTGTTATTTAATGGTTTATTTAAGGTGGCAACATTAATACACATCTGGGTGGATTGAGGCACCTAGGTATTCTAGCGATTGCCTATTTTTTTTATGGACCGCCACCCAGGCTCAAAGGGATCATGAGATTATTCAAGCTAGAAACTTCCGTGTGCATCCACAAGCTACTATGGGCTCTAGCATAGTTGATTAAGTCGTGCGAACTCTTACAGTGGTAGACTAGCAGATGTAGGGGAAAGTAGGTGTAACTGTCTACCCGATCGTAAGGTGCTAGCGCTTTTGAAAGACTATGTCTCGGTCATCCGTTTCTCAAACACAATGTAGTGCGAGAATCTCAACGGAGGAGATCGAGTCTTGTGGGGAGAAGTGCGCAAACCTCTGCAGAGTGTACAAACTAATCATGGTTAGTCGTGTCCCCAGTTATGGATGTTTTGAGTATCTAGTTCTTGGATTATCATGTGAATCTCATAATGTTACTTCAATTAATTTTGTTGGGTTTTAATGATGATGCTTAATTGGGATTGAGAGGTTGTCTACACTATCAATGTTTAACAACCACCATGATAGTTAAATAAAATTTATTCCTTTGCAGTAGGGAAAAATTGGCTTTTCGCAAAAACATTATAACTTAGAGCTTTCCACCAGCCATATATGCATGTAGTGATAGCTATTATTCATCATTATCCTATGGTGTGAATTTGCCAGTACATTCAATGTACTGACCCTTTGTGGCTGCAACGTCTCATGTTGCAGGAATCTTACGACGAGTAAGTGATACGTTAGGGTTACGATTTCTACACTCAACTTTGCCGTTGGTGTTGATGGGAATCCACAACCTTGTTACTTCCACTATTTGGATTGAGGTAATAGTATTTATGCTATTTTATAAATGTGATTTACCTCTGTTATAAATCCTCGAGTACTATGTGTGTCAGCATACCGATCCAGGGATGACACTTAAGCCCAGAGACTTGATCCATTCGGGTCGGGTTGCTACAAAACTCATGCAATATGATATAAACCCCATCTTTTTATCCTCGATGGCAACAATACAATACGTGCCTTGCTGCCCCTGCTGTCACTGGGAAAGTACACCGCAAGATTGAACCCAAAGCTAAGCACTTCTCCCATTGCAAGAAAGATCAATCTAGTAGGCCAATCCAAACTGATAATTCGAAGAGACTTGCATATATAACTTAATCACACATAAAAGAATTCAGAGGAGATTCAAATATTTCTCATAGATAAACTTGATCATAAACCCACAATTCATCCGATCTCGACAAACGCACCGCAAAAAGAGTTACATCGGATAGATCTCCAAGAAGATCATGGAGAACATGGTATTGAGATCCAAAGAGAGAGAAGAAGCCATCTAGCTAATAACTATGGACCCGAAGGTCTATGGTAATCTACTCACAACTCATCGGAGAGGCCTTGGAGATGATGTAGAGGCCCTCCGTGATCAATTCCCCCTCCGGCGAAGCACCGACGAAGGCTCCAAGATGGGATCTCACGGATACAGAAGGTTACAGCGGTGGAAATAGTTTCTCGTGGTCGCTTCTGATGTTTTCGGGGTAAATGGGTATATATAGGAGGAAGAAGTAGGTCGGCGGACTCCCGAGGGGCCCACGAGATAGGGGGGTGCGCCCAGTAGGGGGGCGTGCCCTCCACCCTCGTGGCCGCCTTGATTGTTTCTTGACTTCCACTCCAAGTCCTCGGGATCACGTTCGTTCTAAAAATCACGCTCCCGAAGGTTTCATTCGTTTGGACTCCGTTTGATATTCCTTTTCTTCGAAACACTGAAATAGGCAAAAAAATAGCAATACGGGATGGGCCTCTGGTTAGTAGGTTAGTCCCAAAAATGATATAAATGTGTGAAGTAAAGCCCATAAACATCCAAAACGGGTAATATAATAGCATGGAACAATCAAAAATTATAGAGACACTGGAGACGTATCATAGCCCAATTGGAATTATGGGCCCAATGAAGTTGGGCTCCTACGAAGCTTTCGGCCGAATACATTACTAAGATAAACCTATACTATACAAAAATAGCATCATAATTTCTACAGCCGTTCGCAGCATGATAATTGTTGTATCACAACAAAATAAATTCCAGCCATACAACAAAAGCTGTTGGCACAAAGTTTACAGTCCTTGCAGATAAAAGCACCATCAGATGTATAGAGCACAGATCATTTGAACCGAGTGCTAATGTTTCAGGCTGTAGAATCTGATGGAGCAGCATGATCTTCCCCTTTTTCTACCATTGCTCTTGAACAATGAAGCAAATGTCTGATAGTCTGGTTTCAAAACCATTCATATCTTGACAACATTTGTCAACTAACATTCTTGTTTCTGAAACAACCTTCATTTGGGATTGTACTTGTGCCTAGAGCACAGATATATCACATTGTCTAGCCGGAAGATCTTGTTCAGTAGGCGATTTGGACGAGGTTACCTTGACAACCAACCCAGAATTACGCAGGAAGGTGCTTTTTGCACTTTTAGTGGAGAAATACTGACGCACTGCAGCAAGAGGTGACATTGTGCCTGTGGTAGACTCGTCACCTTCAGGTGGTTGTGGCTGTTCAATCATTTGTTCCAGAGCTTGCTAAAAGTTTGAACTTAATGAGACAAAAACTAACAAAATAGGTTTCATGTTTATACATAACTTATTTTGGTGAACTATTGTAATAGATTAGCATGTATTGTAGTGCCAAGTACATAATAAAATCACTTTCGGAACATTTGTCCATGTAGCATGCCTACTGTATTGTCTATTTCCTCACATTCATTGACATCTAAGGATAAAAGACATGGTTAAAACTAGGATGAACATAGTATGACATCATTCATATCATGGGCAAACAGATATCAAACAAACAGGCTATTGTATAGTTGTGTGGGCACGTGAACATCACAACTAGATTACAGATCAAGACCAAAAAAATATCCTTCCTCTCTTTTAAACCATGTAAGCTGAAATGATACATTAAGACAACTGTGTATAAAGGTGAATAGAGTAACTGACTTTTCACTGCAAACCAAGCAGTTAAATGAACACGTCATAGTAACAAGCAGTTCAAAGGCAGGAGGAGTAAGGACTTACAACAGCGGCTTGGACTGGTGTGCTCATGCCCTTCATCTTGCTGGTGTGGCAATCCTTGAAGATTTGAACTACATTCGGTTCTGGTTCTTTTTGGTCCGCACGGGCTTTCCTCTGTATTTGGAACAAGTCAATGTAGATATGATAAGAACCCTGCTACATGCACGACAGTTATCGCACGAAACACAGACGACATGCCATATCCACCGTCGAAGCCCGAGGCTAGAACATCACCAGCAGTTGGTTTAGTCATCGTCCAAGCGTCGTTCAGGCAAATGTCGTCTGTGAAGTACTTTCGATATGATAATATGGCACAAAAAAGAAGGAACTAGTAGCTACTTACAAGAGCCTCGCAGTGTGCAATATAGCTACGAGATCCTGTTGTCTGTTGGAATTTCACTTTAGAACGGTTAGTCTTGTTCTTCAAACAGTTAGCCTAGAAGAAGATACACTTGTAAGGCACATACGTAAATACGAGTTCATTATGTGATCTGATCAAATACATATACCCTACCTGATACTTTGGATCAAACCAGTGTTTAACAAGGGCTGTCCAGTCTTCATCTGTAATATATTCCACTCGAGATGTTTGGGAGATTTAATTGTTAGCCTTCCCTTCAAAGTCAGTTTTCCTAAGGTGATACCGATACTGTCGTAGAGTAGACTGAAAAACATTAGTGCATGCTTGTTTAGTTGCACCATCTTTCGGATCCAAATGAACCTCATCTGTTGAAAAAAGAATGAGAGTCTTATTAGAAGGAAGCTAGAAAGTATGGGATAGAGCAAGATAATATTACAAATTGTGATGAATAACATTACATACGGATAAATGGTCAAGGAAGGTGTTAAACTAGGTATCCTCTTTCTCATTCCTGTACTAGATCCACGTTGTGAGGATACGTGCATGACACCTAACGACAATGGTTGCCTCTGATACTAACTTGGCAGACTCTATAGCATCACGTGGCCTTTTTAAACCTGCCTCAAAATGGATCTCCATTCTTCCTCTAGATTTTGTTAATCTATCAAGCATTATCTCTGATGTCTATTTCCGCTTGCGTCGTGGTGCTAGTTCAACAACGAATGTGCAAAGTGTTAGTGCACATCAAACTGTGAGAGTACATATGAAGGAGCATGCAATTGCAACTTGACCCGGTCAGGTACCGTCTTGGTGTTGATGCTCATGAGGTTCATCTGATCTTGCCAAGTCATGTTGTGCCAGCAGTGCTTCGGAAGTAGTGTTAGGTGTGAAGGCAGCTTGGGAACAGGCCAGTTGCGGAGCAAACGAACGAGTAACTCGTTGAGATGCCGGTACAGTTGAAGGGGATGCTACAGCTAGTGGAGCAGGTGATACTGTGTTTGTAGATTTAGCTGGTGGACTTGAACCTTCTATTGCACTATAAGTAGCAGTAGAATCTCGAGGGAAGATCCTTTTCGGTTGCACCTGATGAGTAACACCATTCCCTACTATATTCTTTTCCTTGCTCTTTTCTGACTTTGCCATGTCAAGCCGTACCCACAACACAAAAGAATAAAATCGCTCTTCAGAACTCATTGATGCATGATACAGACAAGCAATACTTTTATGTAAGACAACCATATGAGGAGTATGAAATATGTAAGAAAAACAGGACAACGTGACATATTCACAACTACGATGTGTAAACTAAGCAGAAGGATTTTCAAGAAAATAGAAGTAATGCAAGCTAGACACCATATGAAAGATGCAACCAATATAACTCTGACAAGTTAAGTGTCCTGTCATAAGTGGCATTTCGAAAAATTAGAAGCAGTACAACCTAGAAATCAATGCAAGATGAAGCCACTATCACACTGCCAAGTTAAAAGCGTCCAATCATGAGTGATTGATGCGGGATACACAACATTAGTACTTTGATGTAAGAACATGGTATGATAGATAGATGAATTGTATCCTAGACACAGAAAGGCATGTCATATGCACATGTATAACGTATAAACTCAGCAGGTGCAATTTAATCAAAATAGAAGAAATACAAGCTAGACAACATATGCAACATGAAACCAATTATCACATTGTCAACTTATAGCAAGCACCTGCGATGGTGGAGTAGGGGAGATATGTAGACTTCGGACTTCAACTGCAGTAGCATTAGAAGTGGAAAATCTAGAGAGCCTCCGTTTGCATCGGTCTGGAGGACCACCAAGATCCCCTAACTTACACTTTTCCTTCCTCTTTTTTGTTATTGCCTTCTGAAGTCAAAACCACAAGAAGATGAATAAAATTTGCTCTGTATAATTGGTTGATGCATGAAACAGATGAACACTACTTTGACATAAGGCAAGCGCATGATAGGAGGATAGAATATATATAAAAAATGACATCATTGCATATTCACACATATGATAGGAGGATGGAATATGTATGAAAAACAGTAAGTAGAAGGCATTTCAACAAAATGAGAAGAAATGAAAGCTAGGCACCATATGAACATGCAACCAATATCACTCTACCAGGTAAAAAGTGTCTCGTCATAAGTGCCATTTTAACAATTAGAAGCAGTACAAGCTAGAAGACAATGCAAGATGCAACCTACATCACACTTCCAAGTTAAATGTGTATTATGGGTAAGTGATTGTTGCAGGTATAAGTTGTAAGCTACGCATATGCAATTCAATAAAATTAGAAGCAATACAAAATAGACATCATACGGAAAACACAACCACATATAACAGTGCCATGTTAGAGTGGGAACCTGTGATGGTGGAATAGGGGAGATGTGCTCATCATCTACACAACTACATTGACCATCCAACCTTGTGTTGTCTTGCGAATCTTCTTGGGAGGATGGCAGAGTAGAATCTATGGAGACCCTATGTTTGAGTTGCTCTGAAGGATCAACATCATCCACTGCCTTACTAATTTCCTTCAGTTGTATTGATTTTGCATTGTGAAATTAAACCGATAAGAAAAAGGAATAAAATTCACTCTTTAGAACTCATTCATGCATGAAACTGATGAACACTACTCGGATGAAAGGCAAACACATGATACGAGGATGGAATATGTAACAAAAACAGGACGGTGTGACATATTCACACGAATGATGTGGTAACGAAGGAGAATGCATTAATTTCAACAAATTAGAAGCACTACAAGCTAGACACCATATGAAAGATGCAACCAATATCACTCTGGCAAATTCAAACTATCTGGCGTTTCAACAAATTAGAAGTAGTACATGCTAGAAAATCATATGCAAGATGCAACCAATATCATAGTGGTGACTTAAAGGTGCCTCATCATAAGTGGCTGATGCAGGATACGCAAGAACAATAGTTTGATGTAAGAACATGGTGTGATCAGATACAATATATTCTAGAAACAGGAACACATGTCATATTGATAGGTATGATGTGTAAAGTAAGCAGATGAAATACAACAAAGTTAGAAGCAATACAAGCACTGGTACACGTCGGTGTTATACAAACGGTTTAAAACCCCTTTCCACAACGGCATTTGGAACCGCCGCCTAGTAAGTGTGGGCGATTAGGGGGTCCTTCCCACACGACCCAGAAACCGTCGGGGATATGCCCTCCTGGCTCACACGGTCAGCAAAATGAGGTCGGGCGAGCGACCAAATACGGTTATATAGACGAAATCATTTCCGGTCATAAGTACATCCCACACAGTCAGTCCACGCGAAACGTTTCCGTTCGTACATACATCCCACACAGTCACTGCAAGGAAAACGTTTTTCCGTTCGTAGGTGCATCACACACAATTTTCCCCGTTAAATCGTTTGTGATGGCGTTCCCATCGCACACAATATTAATTTTTTTATCATTTGCGTTACTGAATGCATCACACACGGTGCGTAGAAGAAACTATGTGGCAAAGGCTGTCCATCACACACAACTTTTATGCGGTAGACGTTTGCGCAAGGTGGCCTAACGCAAACAGTTTTGAAGAGAATATCGTGTGTGATTGTTCATCGATCCAACACGGTTTATTCCTAGAAACTGTGTGCGTTGCCTTAGGTCATCGCCCACGGTATTTTCTCAATAACCGTTTGCAATAGCAAAAACCAATTAGCAGGCTAATTCGCCATTAGCAAGCTATAATTGCCCTATTATTAATAATCCATTTATTAATCTAATTGACATTCATATTAAACACATAATATATTTCATCCCCATATTAAGGAAGCAGGATTTCGTAATTGAAATACATCAGAGTACAACATGATAGCTTCATCACTCAGCTACCCCATTACACAACTGCACTAGCACCATGTTTCACATGACCTTTCGAAATTACCATCATAGACAGTACATAGAGAGATGCATCTCATCGGGAAAACTGCTGAAGCGGAAGGCGAATATTGAGACTTCATTGATGTTGAAGGTCTTTGCAACTTTAGGCCAGTGCCCGTGGATGATTGACAGTCCATCCTTCGTCCTCTTCAGGAACACTTAAATATTGAACCATGGGTGTTGTATGAAAACCTTCCTCGCCTCCTGACCATAGAGGTGGTTTGAGAGGTAATCATTAGTGAACTGCTTTGGAAAGGCCTGAAAACAAGGATGTGCATAAATATCTTCTCTATATTGGAAATGGGGCAAAGGAATATAAAAAAGGCAAGGTATTATAGTTAGTACCATCTTGTAGTGAACTGATGTCTTCTTCATTGTGCAGACAAAGATCTTGTTGCTTTTTGTCACCAATTTCTTTATCCTAACAATCTTTCTAAGTTTCTTGACTTGATTGATATTCATGGACAACTCATTTCCCCATATGCAAAAAGGGTCGAACAGTGGGTCAAAACCTCTGACAGCAGGACCTACATGTGCAAGACCAAATTGTTAAAAACCTAAGTATTAGAATGGTTCCTGCAATTGCACAATAATGTGCTACTAGACAACAGACCATGCACGTGCTAACCTCAATTGTAAACCTCAATGCTTCCCGTTATATTGTTTCCCTGCAACACATATAAGGTAGTTAGTCATCAGGTTAAGTAAGGGTTCACATGCTATCAGTAAAATATGTTGATGAAAAATAAGCATATTGCAGACTCATCAGATTAATTCAAGCCACATGTAAAACCCATTTATGCAAACCAAGCAAGATTAAGAACTAGGAAATATAGCACTCGTATATGTTTCTCATGTATTAAGTGCAGCCAAATTGATTTATTCCTCACATGCGCAACAATACAAAATTCCAACCATGACAATTGGATAGCGCATTGCAGAATTGAACCGAGCAGTTAACTAAACACCACAACAAATGAACCAAACATTAACTGAGCACCACATTGCAAAATATAACATACTCCTAATAGAAGATCAGACAGTTAACCGAACCAAGCATGCTTAACAACTTGGAAATATAGCAATTGTATTTGTTTCTCATGTATTTAGTGCAGCCAAACTCAATTTACTTCTCACATGGTATACAATAACAGAATGCACCCACAACTATTAAACATCATATTGTAGAATTGAACCAAACAGTTAACTAAACACCACAACACAAATGAACCAAACATTAACTGAGCAACACATTGCACAATGTATAACCAAACCAAGCATGCTTGACAACTTGGAAATATAGCAATTGTATTGGTTTCTCATGTATTTAGTATAGCCAAATTCGATTTACTTCTCACATGGTATACAATAACAGAATGCACCCACAACTATTGAACATCGCATTGCGAATTGAACCAAATAGTTAACTAAACACCACAACACAAATGAACCAAACGTTAACTGAGCACCACATTGCACAATGTATAACCAAACCAAGCATGCTTGAACAACTTGGAAATATAGCAATTGTATTCGTTTCTCATGTATTTTGTAAAGATAAATTCGATTTATTTCTCACATGGAAGACAATACAAAATTGTAGCCTGAAGAATTGAACATCACATTGCAGAATTGAACCAAACAGTTACCCGAAGACAACAACTGATGAGCAGCATCCTACGGGCATCACCATGCCAAGAATCCGTTTGGCAAGTGACGTGTGCGACCTCTACTTCTCATACATAAAGGTGAATCTTCTCCTTTACACGTGTTCACTTGACCCCTTCGAGGATGGTGTACTACTTGACACTTCTCGTGTGTGCATGCATAGGTATTGTCGGAGCTTCACGGATGTCAAGGAGGAGTGCAAGCGCCAAGAAACGACTACACCGTCCGTGAGAGAAGCATACAAGAGAAGACGGAAAAAATGAGAAGAAGAAGATGGAGCGGCTGCTAGAGCCAGGCCGGACGTCCGAACCACTGTCCGGATCATCCGGGTCCCCCTCTGGATCATCCAGATAATTGCGTCCGAAGACACCCGAAGCTTGCAGAATCTCCACGGCGGAGCCAGATCATCCGGACGATGCCCGGATCATCCGGACCCCCATCCGGATCATCCGGCCTTTCCTGCGTGCATGCCTCCAGGTCGAGGCCCATGTACCCATTCGCCCCCTCACTTAGCCCTTCGCCCCTTGGGCTATAAATAGACCTCCTCCAGCTCCTTTCTAAGGCAACATAGGTTTAGCTCATTTGAGATAGAGCTTTGCTCATCCATACAGATCTACTCCTTGTGAGAGACTGCGGCCTCTTCGGAGAAGATCCATCTTGGATTCAAGACCCCCCCTCGTGGGAAGATCCGTCTAGGATACCATCAAGACCTCCTCTTGGAGATGAACCTTACCTTGTATCTTTCCCTTTGTTGTTCATATACCTTGTGGATCTTGTGTGTTTGATTTTCTAGTGGATGTGTGATTGGACTTGTTCTTGAGTGTTTCCCCTTGTGATTTCTCTCTTTCTTCCCCGTATTCTTTGTGTTCCTCGTAGGGATCCGCTCCAATCATGAAAGATTGGGCGTCTAGAGTTCTACCCTAAATCTTCTTGGATCAGAGCAAGGTTGATCATGAATTTGGAGCACCTACCCCTCTTTTTCGAGCCTAATTTTGTTGTGTTCTTCCCCAATTTCGAAAATCCCCACCAAGAATAGCCCCAATTTTTTTTGTGATTTGTTGGTTTGATGATGTTTTGTTGATTTTGATCCATGGATTTGCTTGGTTTCAAGTGGATCTAGCATTTCCCCAAGTTTCCCCCGCCTTTCATCCACAAAATCTCCTCAACTTTGCCCCGAAAATCATCCATTTCCGCCCAAAATTTCGTCCCCGAGAGGAAATCCCAAGCAGTTTGACCTGCCCGGATCATCCGGACACCTCCCGGATCAGCTGGACCGTCTCCCAGATGTCTGGCTAACCCACCCGCCCGAATACCTGTAGCTGAGTTGACGAACCCGGATCATCCGAAAGTACTCCCGGATCATCCGTACCTGACCCGGATCATCCGGACCTGACCCGGATCATCCGGACCTCCTCCAGGATGTCCGGCTAACCCTGAAACTGACAAGGCTAAAGTCTTGTTTCGGCCATAACTAATTCATCCGGAGTCCGTTTTCGACGTTCTTTAGCTCGTTTTGAAGCTATTGACATCCCCCATCCCATAAAAATACCTCCAACATCATTTGACTCCATTAAAGTTTTGAAACTTTGGCATCTTTGCCTAGGGCCACCACCATATCATCCACATTACCACCATCGACTTCCGCAACCTAACCCATTTTGTTCACCATAGCATTAGTGGTTGCTTGGGTAGTTATTCGAGTCTCCTAAGGTGTTTCTGCTACTTAGGGATAGTTGTTTCTTCATCAACCACCACCACCACTTCCGCATAACCTTGCCCTTTATACATTTCGCCACCCCAACCTATCCCAATTTTGTTTGAGCTTGTTTGAGTTGTGGCTTGTGTCTCCTAAGGTGTTTCGGCTACTTAGGGACGGAAACTTCAACTCTGACATGTGTATATCCCATAATTCCACTTCCGCATTGCCAAGTGCAAACTACCACCGCTTTCTACTACCACCATTTGACATTTGTCTTTGGAGATTTTGAGTTTGCAGTTTTTCGGTTTCCTAGGGTGTTTCGGCTAACTAGGAATGGGTCGACATCGGCAACACCACCTCTCATCTCGCCAAGGACGGTAACCTCGAAGACACCATTGTATATTCCCCTTGCCATTGCATTGATAACCCCTAGCCCATTTTGTGTTACTTGCCTATCGAGACTAGCCTTTGAGTATTGCCGGCAACATTACTTCTGCACATTAGTGATCATCCCTTCCATTGCATACATACCATATCATATTGGTATCATCTTGCTATCATATCATCTCTTGTGTCACAAGATTGTTCCCGCATATACACAATTTCTACCTTGGTTTGTGCACTGTGCAAAAGTGGCCATACAAAAAACAAGAATACGCTTTTAAGCAAAAAAAAAAAAAGAAAGAACAAAGAAGCTTGTAAGGAAGTGCCATAGCATCATATCACATTGCATATAAGATTGTCATATCCAATCATCTTTGATCATCTTGAGAGAAACATCGGGAACCATACATACATAGCACACATGGGATAGAAGTTTCTACATTTTGCATCTTATAGGTTGTGCGCAAGTGTCGTATCCGCCTATTGAGCAATCGTGCTAGCGTCTCTCTTGAGTTGTGCAACACGAGCGTTTTCCATGGATTCCACATTTTGTGCCCATTCCTTGGTTGCAGGACCCCATTTATCTATCCGTGTGTGTGTTTCCATGTGCCACTTATTACTATTGGTCTACTTGTTTCACTTGCGAATTTGTGAATCGCTTTCAACATAATTGACTCTTGCTAACATTTTGCATCAAAATTTTGTGCCACTATCCTCACCAAGCTACACCATAAGCTTTACTTGATAGGTGTGAGTGAACAAGTCCGGTACCAATTCCACTATTCTTTCATCTCACATTGAGTGAAACGGGATACATCCTCAACATTGGGAAAATGTAACTTGGTATTGTTTATCTAGTTTCCTACTCACCTTTGCTCGAGTTTTGTGATGAATAGGCAAGGCATTTCTCCTTCGGTCTACAACAATGACGAGCTCGATGCCACGAACAACAACTTCGACACCAAGATGCAAGCTCAAATGGAGGAGATCAAAGCCCTCATCAAGTCCTACAAGCAATCTTCCTCATCTTCAAGAAGACGCTCAAGAGCACGTGCCTCCGAGCTACCATCTACGGCAAGATCACATCAGCATCGACACCATCACCAACAAGAACATGAAGGTCAAGAGCTCAAGACCAACTACCGCTCAACGAATTCACCATCTCCCTTGGCATCTTCGCCAAGTGACTTCAAGGCATCTTCGCCTACGGACATACGACATCTTTGCCAACAAGCACCCCAAGACTACGCTCAAGAGAAGCTCCCCAAGCTCAAGTCCGCGACTTCCACGAGCTACTACGACCTCGACACCGACCACAAGATTCCTTTCTATGGGACTTAAGAACCCGAGGAGTATCTCGAGTGGGAGCGCCTAATGGACGACTACCTCAAGCTACATCAAGTTCGTCCAGAAGATCAAGTGAAGTGCGCCATAAGAAACTTCCACGACTACACCTCGACATGGTGGCTTCACACACCTTCGGAGAGCTACGAGATGAGTTGGCCCAAGACGAAGAGAGCTATGCAGCGAGAGTTCGTGCCACCAACCTACACGGAACAACTTCGATGGCAATTGGAGAACACCATCCAAGGATCCAAGTCCATC
This sequence comes from Triticum aestivum, assembly GCF_018294505.1. Taxonomy (NCBI): domain Eukaryota; kingdom Viridiplantae; phylum Streptophyta; class Magnoliopsida; order Poales; family Poaceae; genus Triticum; species Triticum aestivum. The sequence goes on along the minus strand of NC_057810.1, from coordinate 388,455,935 downwards.
GACAAGTACTTCAAGGAGATGCAGATTGCCTTGCGACGAGCCGGCGTGGACGACCCCATTTCAATGAAGTTCCACTTCATGATGGGATTGAACAATGACATCTCCAACACTATCTTCCTCAAGAACTACAAATCCCGCGCCGACTACTACATTGGTGCTCTCAAGGTGTAACAAGAACTCATGAAGGCTAAGGCTTCTCCACCCCAAGCACACTTCATGGCGACCAAGCTCTACGATAAGCATGAGGCTAGTACCACCACGATGTCCAAGCCCGACGAGCTCCAAGATGATGCTCCCAAGTTTGACTTCAGTGCCATCCCTCTTTGTGTTATTGATGATGCCGAGTCTACTTCGACTCTTTTTCAAGACGGTGCGGCGACGAGTACGACTACGGAGACCTTCAAGGACCAAGCTTTGGAGGCGAGTGACAAGGTGGCGAACAAGGATGATGTTTCCATCTTAGGAGGCGAGAGTGATGATGTGCCATCTTCGGCCTTCATCCACGACAACGGCGACGAGATGGTTGAGCATGGGATTTTCCCTTCGACCATGGCGACGTATGATGACTTGAGTGACTTGTGCCACCATATTGAGAGTGAGAGTGACTTCACCACTAGCCCCATATATGACGAGTTGCCCCACTTTCCATGTGAGGAGAGCCACAACCCCCACCACTTGAGAGAGATGAGTGACTCCACCATATGTGACTTTGAGTACACCTACTTTGAGGGAGTGAGTGAACCACCACATAGAGAGAGTGAGATAGTTGATAGGTCTCGTGAGGCCATTTGCATTTCCAACAACTTGACCTCTACCTCTATTGTGTCTTCTCATTTTGTGCTAGGTCCCATTTATGATGATGCGTCGATCCTCGACAACTTCGTCCTCCAGTTGGACAAAATGATGGCCATGGTGGAATATGATGCACCCCACACATGGTTCCATCAAGATGAAGATGACCACCATTTGGTCTTTCCCACCTCACCTACACCACTCGAGTTGACTGACAAAGGTAACAAAGGTGACGGTGATGCTCTAGTCCCACTAGTGGACATTCTTGACATTGATTGCTTGCATGCTGTTGACCCACCTATTTCCATGATTCATGCTAGTGCAACTTCCTCATGTGATGATTTATTGCCCATTTATGATGAGTATGATGATTCTCATGTGGAGTCTATTAGTTGTGATGCCATGTTACATAGGATTTATTGTGAAATTTCCCTTGGTCACATTGTAGCGACCAGACCTCAAACAGTCTGATCTCTGTGCTCAGTGTCATCCCTGGATCAGTAATGCTGACACCACACAGTACTTCAAGGATTTATAACAGAGTAGCAATCACACACTTATTACATCGAATGTCTCATAAGAGAACTTAATAAAATAAATATGGCTTAAGGCCATCTAAGTACGATAACAGCGGAAGACTTGGAAGAATAAGCGAGTCCATCAACTCCAACGGCATCACTGACTATAGAACCACGACCTAAGCACCTTACTCGTCGTCTGAAAAGTCTGCAACATGAAACGTTGCAGCCCAAAAACGGGTCAGCACATGGAATATGCTGGCAATGTAACACATAGAGAATAATGATGGAATAAGCTATACAACATGCATATTTGGCTGGTGGAAAGCTCTATGGTTACAGTTTTGCGTAAAGACAATTTTCCCCTACTGCAAAGGAATAAATTTATTTAACTATCATGGTGGTTGTTAAACATTGAGAATGGTTGACAACATTCTCAATCCCAATTAAAAAGTACTCATTAAATAACCCAACAATATTAATTAGAGTAACATGATGAGATTCACATGATATTCAAGTACTAGATACTCAAGATGTCCATAACCGGGGACACGGCTAACCATGATTAGTTTATACACTCTACAGAGGTTTGCGCACTTTTCCCCACAAGACTCAATTGTCTCCGTTGGATTTCTCGCACTACGTGATGTTTGAGAAACGGATGAACGAGACATAGTCTTTCGGAAGCGCTAGCACCTTACATAGGGTAGACCGGTACACCAACTTTCCCCTACATCTGCTAGTCTACCCGTAAGAGTTTGCACGACTTAATCAACTATGCCAGAGCCCATAATGGCTTGTGGCTGCACACGTAAGTTTCTAGTTTGAATAATCTTATGATCCCTTTGAGCCTGGGTGGCGGTCCGAAGGAAAACAGGCAAATCCTGGAAACCAGGTACCTCAATCCACCCAGATGTGTGTTTAAGTTGCCACCTTAAGTAAACCATTAATTAACAATCTCACATTTGTCATGGATACACTCACCCAATCCACGTCTACTAGCATAGCATGGCATAAAGCAAACGTAGAAGTAACTCCCAAGGGTTTGAAAATAAAACAGGTAATAGGTACTACCTCAACTACTTCCCATAACCCACAATTTAATTAGATCCTAATCATGCAATGTTTGAGGATTGATCTAATGCATAAAATCTGGGTATGAGAAAAGGTATGATCAAAGTGTTACTTGCCTTGCTGATGATCCGCGAAACCTAGAGACTTGAAGTAATAGGCGACGCACTCCGGGTATTCTATCGCAGACAAACAAACAAGCATACAATAAGTACTTATCTAATGCACAGGTAAAACTCAAATAGAAGATCTAACCAGAAAGTTCAACTTAAGAACCCAGTTTGCAAAAAGAAACAAAACAAACGAAGCAATGGAAGTCAAACGGTAAAAGAAAACAGCTTCGTTTTACTAATCTGGATCTAAGTCAAATTTTACAGAAGCAAAAACTTGTTTAAGTTGGTTATTCGGAAAGAGGGTTTTGAGATGAAACTCCAGGCGCTTGAATCGCCTGATTCCGATAAACGAGAGAAAAGTTATACTAAAATGAAAGTCGGATCAGGAATCGTGATCAGAAAAATCGCGGATTAAATCCGAGAAAATAGAAAAACGACGAACAGGTTAACGAACGAACGTTCGTTAACTAAACCTAATCTGACGAACATGTTTGTTAAAACGAACGAACGAGCGAACATTCGCTAATTAAACTAAACCAAAAATAAAACCGATCGAATGAAAAAACCGAAACTAAAAAAAACCGAAATAAACCGACGGAAAACCGATCGGTTTTCTAAAAAAACGGCATGGAAGTCGAGGCAGCGGTGAACCTCGTCGTGCGTGCGGGCAGCGGGGTCGGCGGGGTCCGGCGAGGTCGGCGGCGGGGTCCGGCGGGGCGGCGCGGGCGGCGGCTCGGCGGCTCGGCCGTGCGGCGGCGGCTTGGCGGGCGGGGCGGCGGCGTGGGTCGGCGGCGCGGCGCGGGCGACGAGGCGGCGGCGGCGGCCGCTGGCGGCAGCGGCGCGGGGCTGGGGCGCTAGGGTTTGGGGGGGCGGCGGCTGGGCCTCGGGCTGGCTCCCCCCGGCTTATAAAGCCCCGCGGGCCAGGAGTCTTAGACGGACACGGCCCGTAGGTCGATTGCGTTTTTTTAAATAATAAAACGCAGAAAATCAAACGAGAGAAATACTAAACGGACTCCAAAAATCCCGAAATAAATTTTCCCCGGCTTCTAAAATCAAGCCGGACAAGATGAACATTTATTTGGGGCCTAAATGCAATTTTGAAAAATGCGCATTTTTTCCTAAATTCAAATAAAAGGCGAAAAACTCCAAAATAAAATCTTATTTGATTTTTTTATTAAATCTTCATTATTTCGTTATTTTGGGAAAGTCATTTTAATCCCTCTCTCAAATTTTGATAGTAGAAATAATTGAAGATAAAATAAATAAAATCAAATGATCCTATTTTCAAAATTTGAGAAAACTCAAATATGAAAATAATGAAATCCCCAACTCTCTGTGTGGGTCCTTGAGTTGCATAGAATTTCTAGGATCGAGCCAACAATGCAACAAAATATGATATGCAATGATGATCTAAGTATAACATTCCAAATTGAAAATTTGGGATGTTACAAACCTACCCCCCTTAAGATGAATCTCGCCCTCGAGATTCGGGTTGGCTAGCAAATAGGTGAGGGTGGGCCTTGAGCAGATCTTCCTCTCGCTCCCAGGTGGCTTCTTCCTCGGTGTGGTGGCTCCACTAAACTTTGCAAAACTTAATAACCTTGCTGCGGGTGACTCGGCTGGCACATTCCAAAAACTTAACTGGTTTCTCTTCATAGGTCAAATCGTCATTCAACTGAATCGCTTCCAGTGGCACTGTATCTCTCAGTGGTATATCAGCCATCTCTGCGTGACACTTCTTCAACTGAGAAACATGGAACACATCGTGAACACCTGACAATCCCTCAGGTAATTCCAACTTGTAGCCCACTTCTCCCATACGTTCCAACACACGATATGGTCCTACAAATCGGGGCGCTAGCTTTCCTTTAACTCCAAAATGCTTTACTCCTCGAAGTGGAGATACTCAAAGATAAACTCTGTCTCCGACTTCGTATTCTATCTCCTTGCGTTTTGAATCCGCATAGCTCTTCTGCCTTGACTGGGCTACCTTGAGCCTATCGCGAATTAACTTTACTTTCCGTTCAGACTCCTTAATCAAATCCGGTCCAAAGAACTGGCGGTCTCCAACTTCATCCCACAACAACGAGGTCCTGCACCTCCTTCCGTACAAGGCTTCGAAAGGGGCCATTTTCAAACTAGATTGATAACTGTTGTTGTAGGAAAGCTCCGCATATGGCAAGTTGTCATCCCAACTTGATCCGTAATCCAAGGCACAAGCTCTAAGCATATCCTCCAGAATCTGATTGACTCTCTCGGTCTGTCCATCTGTCTGTGGATGAAAAGTTGTGCTAAACTCCAGCCTGGTTCCCAATGTTTCGTGCAACCGCTTCCAGAACTTTGAGGTGAATTGGGTTCCTCTATCTAATACGATACTCCTCGGAA